>NW_020653900.1:318247-340864 GCF_003589595.1 Hyposmocoma kahamanoa | reverse complement strand
GACTTAAAGCTCTGAGTGACATTGCAACTGCTATGGACAGGCGTGTCCCTTACCAACAGGCGCACGATTTGTTCGTCCTATCGCTTGTTATCATAAATTAATATTAATAATAGTACTAAATATTTGTAAACATGATTTTAACAGAAATTTAAAATACTATTCATATAGCTTTACCGCTTTTCCAAAAAAAAAAAAAAAAGAATCGAGTTTTTCGGCAAAATGGTTATCATATTCTTTTTAGTTTTTTGCGTTAGCAACAACCAAAAATTCATTCTTAAATGTGTTAATTATGTTTAGTATTCTTTAAAAATGTTAATTCCTTGGGATATCTGCGACATCTATGCTGTCAGATGCAGTCATATGCTGACAGATTACGTTATTTCAAATTGATGTCCCTGGACGACCGGAGAAAATTCCTTGATTTTCTATTTCTCTTTAAAATTCTGCGTAACCACATAAATTGCTCTCAATTGCTTTCTCTTTTCATTATTTATTTATTATTCTTTAATCTTAATATAGGTACTTAATTACGAGTTTTCAGTTATGGCATGATGTTTATATGTATGTATGATCAATGATCATATATATCACATATATATGTATGATGTTTACCAGTAATTTACTGTTGCACTCAGCCTTTAAACAATGTTATATATTTCTCTAGCTGTAGTTTTAGTGTAAGCAGTTGTTGGTGAACCAATAAAGTAAAAAAAAAAAATCTACATTTTTTAATTATACAAGCGATGTATGAGTGAAGTGAAGGCAACGTGCGTTGATAGGAGCCACAGACCAAACTTGTTGTTAACGGCTCAATCATGTCACATGTTCTTATATTCTGGAAAAAATAAATATTTTTTATGCTGTAAATTTTGACAATTGTAGGTAATTTTGTACCATATTTCTTAAAAATATGGCACAAAATTACCCTACCATGGCGTTGTATAAACTAATTATACCTAATGTGCTTTATTAAAGAGGTTCGTTTGATGTAGCTACCACGTGACGTCTTACTAATAATAATAAAGTCATTGCCGCAATTAATATATCTACAGACAACAACGCAGCTATAATGTTACTCTTTACATATTTCATGACGTCATGATATGACGTGGTCTAGACATTATCATATATTTTCGCGTTTGCCCCACGGAATAGACTAGACTTCCGTAGAGAGAATATTGTTCCAAATTCCCTACTACGAAAATACTGATTTACTAACCGTTTTATTATCGCAGCTGGCACCACACAAACAATAACATATTTTTATATTTATTTAATTTTATTTTGACTTGTAATTGTTTATGTGGTACGTTTAAAAGAATTGATTAGGTTTTTATTTTTTGCCTGTTTTTCTGTTGTGTATCTTTTTTCCTATGCGGTGCAGACAAATAAATGTATTTTCTTTATTAATACAAAGATCGAACACTTAGAAAAACTCCCTCGATCCGGCTGGGTTTCCAACCAACGTCTTCTAGCAAACCGTGTCAGACGCTATGCCAACTAAGTCACGTAACGAACCAGCAGATCTTACGAATTTTTCTATGTGCTTGTTGTAAATCTTTATTTTGGTTTTTTACCGACTTTTTGTCGCCATCTGTGGGAAATTTATTTTTTCACTCAGCCAGGTACCTTTACAGCTGCCAACAGCTCACTAGAGATGTCACTTTAATTATTTGTAATTAAGTTTATTAAATGTGATATTTTCTTTCTTTCTAATCTTCTAAGCGGATATTTCGATAATATTGCTTCGTTAAGATTAGTGCCAAATACAAAATATTTCAAAATGCCTTGTCTACACTCGTAAGACATCAATGGTGAAGAGTAATTGTGTTAATAATTTTCATTAATACGTAATCATTATGGCGCTTCATTAATGCGTAATGAATATGACCTGCCTATTATGTGAGAGCACTCTGTGAAACTGTACAATGCGATGACACTAGAATTAATGTGATAACAATTTTCAAATCGCTCGGTACGCACAATGACGTCATTACTATTTCGATGTTTCGCGATTTCCGTGTTTACGGTACGATCAGACTTTCTCAAAAACATTACAAATGACAACTTTTCAGGAGCGGCTTAAAGATTTATTAAAATAGTCGATAAGTTTTATGCTCTTTATTGTAAGTATGTTGTGTGTTACAGGCGGTAAATTAATGTGCAGTGAAAACTAAACTATTAATAGAATAGGTATGTCTACGGGGTTATTTGTAATATACTGACAACCTCCCAGGACTGTTAGTAATATCATAAACAACAAACTTTTTGTTATGTAATATGTGACACTTTTTAACCGGCTTCAAAAAAGGGGGACGTTCTCATTTCGACTGTATTTTGTTTTCTTTTCATTCTTTTGTATGTATATTACGCGTTAACTCATTTGTGAATAGATTTTGATGTCTCTTTTTTTGTTGGAAAGAGGGTACCTCAATATTGGTCCTATTTAAGTTTGAAGAAAATATTCCACCTGTAAGAGTGGAAATCTAGGGGATGAATTCGGTTTCGCGCACTTTCCGGTAACCGATTTCAATTAAACTAGGCAAATAGATGTAATGCTACGAATTTTTGAGGTCGTTTTTTAGTACTCTGTACTGAGATTATAAGATTTGTATTTGATAGTAAGGTTGAAAGGGTTGTAACCCTAACTAGCCGTGAACAGGTTCACGCCAATGGGAAACTTCCGGTCCACAAAATTTATTAAAGAAGTAAAGTTTAAAGAAAGGCCCTAAATGGGCCGAGAAACTGAATTACAGAAATAGATGCATGAAGGGTGTAGACTTATAAATTATTACACATGATTAGCTTATTAACAGCTCCGACTGTCGTGGCGGTCGAGCTGGGAGTGACCGTGGTACGAAAACAAAATGAGAAAGTGAAGGAAGATGGAACAATTTAAATTTATATTTTAAATACAAGTAAAATAAAAAAAATGATAAGATACAAGAGGACAGAGGCGATACAAAGAGGTGAGATGACGGTGTAAGGAGGTCACACCGTCACAAGGTAGTAAATTCAAACGTGCAAGCGTGTTCCTCGACGACTCCCGCTCCCGCTCCTGCGTTATGTATCGGATTGGTATATGGTATTTACTCTTTTTTTTGTTATTTCACAGTGTTATAACCGTTTAGAGCGATCTATTTAAATATTTAGAATTTTGTTCGAAAGTAAATTTTATGAATTATTAAAAGTCGTAGTTTATGATGTCAGTAATATAGTTCTCCGAGGTAAGCAGTAAAGCTCTTTGTGAAAGAATGTGAGCATTACTGACAGTTAAGGGTGACCGATGAAATTACAGGCACATGGGACTTGTCAACTTATGTTTCAAGGTGACAGGCGTAGTGGCAGTGCCCCTCCGATCTTTGCGATTTAAAGCTTTTTTAAAGGAATAGAAATAAACTAGCTTTTCTTGATAGTCGTCTTCACAGGCAATGTATACGCTTCTATAACAAGATTCCGGTTGATATACAAAATTTGCCTTTCACGAGGTTTTTAAACTATAGTGAAACAAAAACTTTATACTAAAGGTTATTATACAACTTCTGCGTAATTGGATGACAAAAATCCGTGGTAGTAACCCGTTTAGCTCATGGAGGTAGTCTCGATCTCTGATGTTTGAAATAAAATAAAATAAAATATTGTAAATGTTATTTATAAAGAGCAATCCCTAGAGTTTCTTGCTCATTCTTCTCAGGGGAATCTGCCTTACGAATGAGCGTTAGAGTTTAACCATTGTGACGATTTCAAGTGTAATAATGCTTACCTATGAAATAAAGATTATTTTGAATTTGAATTTGAAGCTCTGAGTAGTACAGCAACTGTTATTTTCCAGAAATATCATAACCTCGAAAGTAATTTTTGAGAGGACAATGTTTTTCCTTTTAAATCTAACTTAATCAAACCTAATCGTGTCTTTACGATAAACATCCAACATATCCTAGAAGAACAACGGTTTCGTTATAATTCGGTTTTCGGTGTAATGAAAATTAGAACAAACGTTAATTCGGAAAAAACAATTCGAGTTGGTGATAGGTTACCCTGTTATGTGCAGGCGTGTTGCTTACCACAGCGCAATTGGCCTAACTGCCTCCGTGGCCGAACGGTTACCATGCCGGACTGCCACGCAGAGGTCCCAGGTTCGATTCCCGGGCCGGGAGAAATAGTTGTATGGCCTACAATTATTTCTCGCGTGAGTTTGGGTGTAATTTGTGGTTGTCTATGTGTGTGTCCATGGCACCCGCGACACAGGGTTTCCCTAGTGCGGGGCTATGTTGAGTGTGTGCGTTATTTATTTATTTATTTATTGGCATCATAAAAAAGGTTAATATTTTATTGATTCTCTTGTATCCAACATCACAAACTAGATCAAACATTCCCAAAACGCAGCCGTGTGGCTATACGAGCAGATCGCAATTCAGTGCAGATGCCAAGAGCTCATTGAGCATTGTGAATGCATGAACTAACCGCACGCGCCATTGGCATGACCAACAATTCACATCGAAGCGACCTAGAGAGATCTTTCTCTGGATATTAGGGACAAATAATCCGACAGTAGCAAAGAATAACCAGTTGCTTGCGAAATCACGATTTTATATTAGAGCGTTTTGTTATTTTTCGATGTAACTGGTCATGTTAGTTAAAATCTACATTTTATTATTAATTATATTAATACGAGTCAAGCAACCCCGTTCCCGCCGAGACTCATGTAGTGACTTTCTCAGACATTTTGAGAAAATAATAAAAGACTTAGGAGAAGAAGATATTTAATAGAAAAAGTAAAAAAAAATTAATTAAAATTTAAAATAATATTTGACATATGTAGTATAGCCTGCAGGCATTTCTGTTATCGCTCTTCACACTAGAACTTATTTTCGCGACGAACATAGGAAAAAGGCCAAAAAAAAATAGAAAAGAATTCCAAAGCACTTTAGTTTATATTACCGCGTTGTTAAAAAAAATACGATTAAAGCACGATGCAAGTACGAACACTTGGCGAACAGTTGGCTGTATGAGTTTTTCTTTTGCTTGTTTGTATAGTTAATTAATACAAAAGGTAGATTTAAATGCTTAGAGGCATTAAAAACTTTATGGTTTGCTAGAGTAGTTACCGAAATAGCAATTAATATTAGTTCTTTTACCTGTTACAACTTCGATATCCGATAAATCGGTATAAAATCATCACGCGCACCTCTAGTTGTGGTATGCGTCTACGGCTGCATGTATCGCGTGAGCGGTTAGAGAAGTGGACAAAAATGGATTTTCATATTTTCCTTTGCAGGCCTCGGACGGGAAGAAGCCGCACGGTCCATAAATGACAAGCTTTCCGTGTTCGTTTTGTAAAAGTAATGCAAACATTCCCGAGCATTTTGAGAAAATGTATATTATTTTCTCGAATTGTTAAGTGATTTTGCAGATAACCTAATCTTTGTTGCCGTTGGATCCAACCCATTTGTTCAGGATAGGCCGACTCGCCGCTTGAAACTTAACAAACAGTCCAGCAAGTTGTTCCTCCGCCTTACCACAAGAGAATCATAGCCCGTTTACATTAGGTCGACACGTCGCCTTCGCTTGCCCACCGAAGGAGCCTACCCAATGTAAACACTGAGTTACAGGTGTGTGAGTAATGTGTACAATAATACAATTGTGATATCACGCGACAGTGTAGTGTGACATCACAAATCACTTTGGAAAATTAACCATCACTCATAAAATCTCTCAACACAACAATGGATTTTATTGATGCATATATTATTTATTTCGTTTACAATACCTACAAATTTACATACATTATTTTTTCTACTATTGTACTTGAATTTGTCAATTAAAATTTCATAAACCATATCATAAAGGCGCTCCTTTTAGTTCTGAATCAAATTCAGTTGTCTATGGTACTCGCCACTGAGCTGAAAAGTTTCATTAAAATTCTTCACACAGAACTTTAATGAGTATACAAAAAAAGAATATTCAAAAATAATAAAAGTAGTGTTTTCGCTATTTAAAATATCCATTAGGACGCTACCTAAACGCTATACAGCTGCCTGATTGGTTAAAGTGTCTTAAAACTCTTGCAACCGTGCCATAAATCATTATAGAAAAAAAGATTGGTTCAAAATCTTTTATTTTTTTCCATCCTCTAACTTTAAAGTAAATGCTGTACTTGGCCAGCAGTGTTGGGCAAAATTTAATTGTTCTGGCAATTAAAGATTGACAATTAAGGGGTGAGTTAGGGGGTGGGTTAGTGCGTGGTTTAGGGGGGTCAGGGGTGAGTTAGGGGTGGGTTAGGAGGTGGGTTTAGGAGGTGGGTTAGGTGTGGATTAGGGGGTGAGTCAGCGGGTGGGTTAGGTGGCCGATAAGGGGGGGTTAGGCGTGGGTTAGGGGGGGGGTTAGGGGTTGGGTCACTCACCCCAACCTGCCCCCCAAACGGCCCTCCAACCGTTCCCCAACCGGGTTCCAACCGGTATCCCAACCGGCCCCCCAAACGGCATCCCAACCGGCCCCCCAACCGGCTCCCCAACCAACCCCCCAACCGACCCCCCCAACCGACCCCCCAACCGACCCCCCAACCGACCCTCCAACCGACCCCCAACTGACCCCCAACCCCCCCAACCGTCCCCCGAAACGGCCCTCCAACCGACCCCCTAACCCATATTCGTAATGCCACTTTTATTCGGTACTTTCGGTTTTAATCGCGACGTGTCGCAATTGATTTAATTGCAATTGATTTCAATTGAATTGATTTTTTAATCTGATTGAATTTCTGATTGAAATTTAATTGATTAACGCCCAACACTGTTGGCCAGTGCTATTTTATCTCTTTGGTTTTTTGTTTTGTAGCGTTTCTTTGGCTTTCGTATAAATATTATATATGAAGAGGCTATTAAGTTGCAACCTTTGCCTATCCTAATAAATGAGTTAAACTTTCATAGATTTCTCATAGATGGCGATTATGACTAAAAAGTCGTTGAAAAACCAAAGACACGACAACAAGCACCTCGAAACATTCGTGAGGTCCGTTGCTTCGTTCCGTGGCTTACGTCGGTTCAAATCAGGCCGGATCGAAGGATTTTTTTCTGAGTGTTCGATCGTTGTATTAATAATGAGTTAAAATTTATTTTAAAAAAATGCGTTTGTTATCATGGATTGTTAACAGAATATTGGTTCTGTTTCATAGTTGTATTTACTTGTAGAAAAAGTATTGTAAATCATTACATAATTAACTAGGTCTTAAAATCTAGTACCTATTACTTAGGCCACTCGTCAAAGCCTCGTGGCTTAAACGTGGTACTCGGTTTTATGAACCTTCATTATGCAATGATTGCATAAAATATTATTACTAGTGAATTATCAATTATCAATAAGCACAGTAATGGTTCATTTACACTGCGTAATATCCAAATCGATCGATGCCAGTATGCAGCAAGGCGATGTGCGAGTAATTGTAAATAGCAAAACTGGCACAAAGTAATGCTGACACATCTCATTGATAATAGTGAAGAGAGTAGTGACGATAGATATCACATTGCACAGTTGACTGTGACTATGGGACCTGTAAAGGGCCCGAAACGTCGGTTTGTTTGAAAAAACAAATATACGCGATTTAAATCCGGAAAAATAGTTTCATTTCCTATATAAAAAATATCATTATTTCAAAGGTCCCCAATGAATATTTCGTCGGATATAGAAACGGGTAAATAATTTTACAATTGAATGAACAATGGAACAAATTGAAAAGACAACAAAGTTCCTTTCGGTATCACACGTACAAAACGCTTCTATTTAACTTGGGACTACGTTACTCGTGAAAAAGCGCGGAATTGAATTTTTCCAATTGACATGCAAAGAAGGTTGTATCGAAATTGGTATTTTTGGCGCTCGTATGCAATATGGGTTAACACTTTCGCTTACCCTCACGAGACAAGACGAGCTTCCACTGTAAAACAAATGGATTATTTTTCATTCTTGCTAAGGTGTTATTCTGAGATTGACGAACAGTAGGGCTAGTACGACGAGGCGCGACTTGAGCCAGAGCGACATAACCGCTCATGCGATACATGCAGCCGTAGACGCATACCACACCTAGAGGTGCCGATGGTGATTTTATACCGATTTATCGGATATCGAACTTATAACAGGTAAAAGAGCTAATATTAATTGCTATTTCGGTAACTACTCTAGCAAACCATAAAGTTTTTAATGCTTGGGTCTGTCATTTAAAAAAAATAAACAACTTCAAAAATACGTCACGACAATCGTGTGTGTTATTGTTTGGGCTGGTGATTTCGGTGTTTATTTATTGAAAACATACCCTAAGTAGCGTTTTTTACCCTGAATATAAATGTTTATAAACTATACTTTAAGGAGTAATTTCATGGTAAACATTAGAACCACTCAAACGGAGTATTATCATATTTATCCAAGTACACCAAAAATTTTATTAGTGCTTTTTAAGTGCAGGATTTGCGGTGTATTACTACATTTTATTTGAGATGATTTTACTGGTAGTACGGAGGGTATTTATTTAGCAATGCAGAATAATAATTTTTATTTATAAAAACTTGTATTTAAACTGAATGCTTTTCTAATTTGCGAAACCACATAGCCGCCATTTTGCGGTAGAAATAAGCGCATCGCGTGAGCGGTTAAAGCGCGAGATACATAGAAATCACGCGCTCTTTGTCATTCTCGCACAAGTCATCCGTATTGTACTAGCTCTACAGAACGTGGGCGAGAAACTGATATAATAATATATAAATTAAATAACAGTAAAGTCGACCAACCAACAACTTTTTATTTTATCAATTTTTGGCTTACGTTGTTGTAATATTCAGCCACACCAGACCTGAATGACCTGAATAGAGAAATGTCCAGCAGAAACGCTAATGTCATCGATACGATAAGAGAAGAAGATTATTTACGATCTTTTTTCTTCTTCTCAGCGTTCCTCATCTATAGAGGTTGGAGATCATACCAATCCTGACTTTAGAGGCTGCCGTACCTGCAAATTCTTTAACCAGGAGTTTCTACCCATATTTCGCGTGATACATTAATCGAGCGCGATTGAGCGCGCGTGTAAAATCATTGGATGGAAAAGGTCTTTCCCAACACGCGCCAGTTTCACGCGGTCTATCTTGCGCGATTAGCCTTTACACGGACGCTCTTTCCGTTGTAACAAAAACGAACACGAGCAATTGCGCGGGAAAGAACGCTAGCTTAAAACAATTCAAACAGGTAATAGCGCACAATTGCGCGTGCAGGCGTTCCCGCGCTTTTAAGGCTTTTAATCCTGTACGCCCCTGATCACGCGCGATAGAGTGACTGTGTAAACGGGGCTAATTCCTGCTAAATTGATCTTGAAAATATAACAGTACATGAACATGTTAGGGCATTGCAATTTGCTATATTTAATTTCATTAAATTTAGCAATATTGGTACCTGAAGTTGTTTTATTTTATTTGAAAAATGTCAACTACGCCGATTTAGTTTAAGAATCGGTACTAACTCAGTTCGAATTAAAAGTTTTTCTCGTACTGAATCGGTTCCATGGCGTGAGTCGCGCGGCAGGATATTGGCTTTATTTCAGAATTTATTTTCATTATAAATTAAAGACATTTGAAAAATGCATGTCGTGGATTATACGAGTTTTATTTACGTCGGTTGATATAATAGTTATTTGTTATACAAGGTGCAGCCTTTAGTTGTTGTTTGACGCGAGTGCTTGCATTGAAACCTGAGCAAGCGAAGTAAAGTGAGCAAGTGAAGCGAAAAGTAGATTCTCGCGTAGCGAGGGTTTCAAAGCACGAGACGCAAAATAATTTTGCTACCGAGCAAAACACACAACTTTTTACCTCACTGTAGCGTGGAAAATGGTAGATGAAAGAAAAACAGTTGAACTTTAAAATATCAGTTTTTTTTTAATTAAAAGAAAAAGTTTATCTTCGAATACGTTCTGAATTTACACTTCGTAAATTTTTATTCTTCCTTGTAAAGGGTGTCTCAGGAAGAGTGCATTTTTTAAGTTTAGAATAATTTTTTTTCGTGCAAGTGGCAACTCTGAAATTTGACAGCCGTCACCTATGTTTATTCCGATTATTAAAAATGGAGCGCTTCACGAAAGAACAACGCGTTATAATTGTGAAAACTCATTACAAAAATGGGGAAAGTTAGGCTGAGACCGCTCGCAAATTTCGCCAAATTTCTGAGAAAGAAAGAAAGAAAGTGCACCTAATGTGTCAACCATTCGGAGTGGTCAAAAAATTTGAAGAAATTGGGTCGATTGTGGATATTAAGACTCCTTTGCGTCAACGTACCGGTCGGTCTCTTGAAAACATTGCTGCTGTAAACGAGAGTTCTAAGCAACTTCAAATTTCACGAAGCACTATGCAGCGAATTTTGACAAAAGACCTCCACCTTCATGCGTACAAGATTCAGCTAACTCAGGAGCTCAAACCAGCAGACCATGGAAAGCGCCGTCAATTCGTTCAATGGGTAATAGAGCAAAGTGAAGTCGATGCCAATTTTTCGATAAAAGTCATATCTTCTCTGATGAAGCGCATTTCCATTTGAATGGCTACGTGAATACACAAAATTGTCGAATTTTGGGCTCAGAAAATCCTCATGCAATTCATAAAAAACAAGTGCGGATTTTGGTCAGGCGGCGTGATTGGGCCTTACTTTTTTGAAGATGAGGCCAAAATTGCAGTGACTGTGAACGGCATTCGTTACAGGAACATGATAACGGAGTTCTTGCGGCCTCAACTGGACGGCATGGATCTGGACAACATGTGGTTTCAGCAAGACGGCGCCACCTGCCACACCGCGCATGAAACAATCGACTTATTGCAACAACGATTTCCAGAACACATTATCTCACGAAATTCTGATGTCAACTGGCCACCAAGATCGTGCGATTTAACGCCGTGCGATTTTTTTTCTTTGGGGTTTTGTGAAATCTAGGGTTTATGCGAATAAACCAGAAACAATTCCTGAGCTCAAATCAGAGATCCAACGCGTCATCGGTGAGATACAGCCACATCTCTGTGAAAAAGTCATGAAAAGTGTAATGGCCTGTCATCAGAGCCGTGAGGGCCATTTGCCGGATATTTTATTCCATACATAACCGGAACATGTCTTCTTCAAAATATAATAAAAATATCACAACTCTCTCATAAAATACGTGTTTTTATTTTAAAATGAAAAAGTATACTCTTACTAAGACACCCTTTATTTTTATTTTATGTGATTAAGTGATTATTGAAATTATTTTAGTTCTATCACGAATTAAAATAATTTAATAAACACTAATAAGAACAAAATATACCAACGGATTTATATTACATAAATAAATCATGTACGACAAATCGCGTAGTTGAACGTGTCATTATCTTTATTTTTCATCGAACGAAAAAGTTAGGTACACCACAGTCCATCGTCAAGTTCAAATTTCAAAAACTTTTTCCACGTTAGCATGTAAAAAACGCTTTTGAGCGCACATTTCTTATGAGAAAGAAAGCCTTTCCGAGCTGGTGAGGTGAAAAAAAAATTATTGGTACATGTACTTTACATGTACCAATAACACCTATAGAATACAGCGGTTTTCTTGTAAAATTTCGAGGTAAGTTTGTGTTTTTTTCTATCGTGAACATTTCTAAGAATCGTGCTTTTACACCATATAATAATCAGTATATAGCTTCAAATTTACTACACATTTTTTCCAAAATGATTGATTCAACACTCTCACTGTTATGCGAAATCAACCAAAGCCATTTGAGGTTGTATAGGCTCTTAACAATAAAACTGAAACTTAGATACAAAAAAAGCCGCTTATAGGCAGTTGTAGACCTCGTTTCAATAAATCCAGACTATGTTAATAATATTATAGTATTAATAATTATAACAAACTAGTGGAGTAATTTCACAAAAAATAAATGAATATCAATTCAACAAAAATTTAATTAATACAGTGAATAGTGATATCTCTCGCCAGGACTGGTAGCTGTAAAGGTATTAACTGGGTGATAAATCTGTCATAGATTTCTCATAGATGGCGCTACGACTAAAAAGTCGTTGAAAGACCAAGTACAAAGACACGACGCAAGCACGTAGAAAAATTCGTGAGGTCCGTTGGTTCGTTCTGTGGCTTAGTTGGTATAGCGTCTGGCACGGTATGCAAGAAGACGTCGGTTCGAATCCGACCGGATCGAAGGAATTTTTTCAGAGTGTTTTTTCTGAGTGTTCGATCTTTGTATTAATAATTATAACAAACTAGTGGAGTAATTTCACAAAAAATAATTGAATATCAATTCAATAAAAATTTAATTATGTTAATAACTTAATTTCGTTAAAAATGTCTATTAGTTTAGTAATGATGAGAAGGGCTGCGTAGTACGGTGAATTTCTAATTTGAGTGCATATAGTTGCGTGGTACAATTATATTTTGTCTGTTTCCCGAAAATATTTCGTTTTGAAAACGTCAATTTATTGTTGTGGGTGTGTACGGTTATTGACCTACTTTATGAAAATGTGTATGCTGCAAAATTGGCTTACGCGTGGCATGCTCAATCAGTGTGCATCGGACACTCGAGTCGATCATTATATCATTATCAATATCAGTATATCATTTATCTTATCATATATATCACTTATCAATTATCATTTAGTCCTACACTAATCCTAAAGGGTGCTATTTACTGTTGTTTCGTGTGTTTAAATGTACTGTAATTTTTTTTGAGCTCGTGAAAATGAAACCGTTAAAAAAGGCGCAAAAGAAATGACTGAAAAATAACGTAATATATTTCACTTTCGCTTTGGAAGAAATTAAAGGTCTTGTTCGAACCTACATCTCACGTGTTCAGAATGTACTGCGTGTTTACACGTTGAGATTTAAAAGAAAGGAGCATTTTTATTCTTACATATAAATCACGTCCTACGTCTGAGCACGAGTCGCCTCCAAAAAGGCGATGGTTGTACAAACATTTACCGGTAAATATAAAGTGTCACAAACGACGAAATGTTGTATGCACGACAGGAGCGCGGTAAACGTTGGTTAGATATTGAATTTTACAATGTAAAGGAGTTTCTTTCTAATAAATTGTAATTTTAATTTTTTTTGTATTCTGAAAATGTCTTGAATGTTTTTTATAATACCAAGTGCTGGGAGGAACAAGTCGTGCGGATGGTGGTATCCATAAAAGTTGCAGTCGCTCTTTCTCTCAGTTAGTCTAAGGCTGTAAAATGTACCTGGTCAATTTGGAAAGCCATAACAAAAAACGTAAACGCCATGTTGACCAGATATTGCGATATACGATCAATAACAGTAGTATTAATAACGAAAAAAAATTACGTAGTTTTAACATCACCTATTATAGTGGATCCGGGTTCTTCCCCTCCAACCTCACCAGAACAGATATTGGATGTCAATTTCAATAACGGAAATAATCCAATAGCTGTCCACACGTATTGAGTAAATGAGAAATCCAGTGAGGAGAGGTGAGAATGCCGAAGCAAGGGATGAGGACATGGGGTCTGAGCGACCGATGCCAGTTAATGAGTCACCGACAACCGGGCGCGAAAGTAATGTTGTCGCCGCGAAGGATAACTCGCCGCTTGTATTTATTTGCGTGACGTCACCTAAGCGTCGGGTGTCAAGTCAGTAATAAACTGGCTTCCATCGCATTCGCTTGTTTCATTACTACGTTTATGCGTATCAGTCACTCGTAGCTTTAAATCGCATAGATCTTAGTGGCACAGCCTCTGCACTCGTTACCCGAAGACATCGAGTATAAGTATACTCGGTGCCCGAAGACATAAGTTGACAACTCCCTTGTGCTTGTAATTTCACCAGCAGCCTTACCCTTTTGAATTGGAGTGCTGTAATGCTCACATTACTGCTTGGCGGCAGGAATAGATAAGGTGGTAGTACTTCCCTTAACAAACTCGTTCACAAGGAGGTTAATTGCTATTCAATATATAATTAGATATACAGATAAAGGCTTAATAACTCCTGTTCCCCTTTTTGGGTCAGGTACGTTATTCATTGGCGTAAGAAAAGTACGCCGACACTGCGTTGGAAAAGGCTGTGGAAGAACGTGAAAGCGTACGCGTGACTTCAGCTTGAAGTCTGAGAAAGAATTCCATGCTGTCTTAGTCATTAATGATGATTTGTCCATGTTAGTAGCTGTAGTTTAACTGCCTCCGTGGCCGAACGGTTACCATGCCGGACTGCCACGCAGAGGTCCCAGGTTCGATTCCCGGGCCGGGAGAAATGTTTGTATGGCCTACATTTATTTCTCTCGTGAGTTTGGGTGTAATTTGTGGTTGTCTATGTGTGTGTCCATGGCACCCGCGACACAGGGTTTCCCTAGTGCGGGGCTATGTTGAGTGTGTGCGTTATTTATTTATTTATTTATTTATTTATTAGAGCTTGATATGAAAGAGTTCTTCCAGGGAAGTACTGCCACCTTACCTATCTCTGCTGCCAAGCAGTAATGTTAACATTACTGTGTTCCGGTTTTAAAGGGTAAGGGTGCTGATGACATTACAGATACATGAGTCTTGTCAACTTATGTCTCAGGGTGACGGACGGAGTGGCAGTGTCCTTCAGATCTTTGCAATTTAAAACTCTGAGTGGCACTGCAACGGTTTGGTCAGGCGTGTCGCTTACCATCAGGCGCACGATTTGTTCGTTGCGTCACTTTATACTATAAAAAAAATGCTACAGAAAAGATGAACTTTTAATATAAACTTTGTTACAAATACGTTAGACAAAGCCACGAAATCCACTTGTGTTATTATAATCGAATTGCGCATCCTGCGTGCGTGAACCAATTTTAGGATGCGTGGCTTCCTGTTGGAGAGATTTATAGCCCAATGGCGTCTGTCGAATTGTGAGGGGAGGTTATAGTGATGAGTGACAGCGAGTGTTTTTTTTTTTACAGCGAGCGAAAGCAAGACACCGAAGTGAGTAAACCAATTTCTAGGTACGTGGCTTCTCGGTGACAAGATTTATAGCGCTACGGCGTCAATTCAATAGGGCAAGAGCATAGCGATGGTGGTAGCGAGTGAAAACAAGCAACTGAATGGAGTAACTCAATTTCTGGATGCGTAGTTTATGTTGCGCGTTTATAACGCTTCTTTAATAAAATTCCGGTTCATATTCAAAATTTGCCATTTACGTTTAAAACTATAGTGAACAAAAACTTTATACTAAAGGTTATTTACAAATTAGCTTAAGAACTAAAACGGTGTAACATAAACCTTATTGGGTTGTACCGTACAGCGTCCGTTAGCGTATATCGTTTCACAAGTCTTAATAACATTAGTTGCTATTGTGAGTTATTTTTCTACTGTATATTTTTATTATAATATCAACGGTACTGTTAAAAATTTAAACGAGCGATTTAATAATGAACTCGTCTGCGCAGCGGTCTGCATACATTTGAAATAAATTACCCCTATATAACCCCATAAGTTTCTTAGTGACACTTTTATACTGTTTTTAAACCCGCTATCCACGTTCTACTAATGCTCAGCCTTACTTTACTTCCGCACAAATTTTGTATAATATAAAGGTATACGATACTTAGGTGACTGGTTGCAATTTATGTGAACAATTTTGGTACGCACGCGGCACTATCACTCTAGCAGGAAGCGGGTTCTCTTAAGGGTAACCCTTCGATGCATAGGGATTTGAGTAAAATTATGTATGCCTCAATGGATAGATAGGGGAGTAGGTGTGTTTTTTTTGAGTAATTTTGGGATGTTGGCAACACTATCATTCACCTTATGGAAGCGTTTTGATTTTTCAGGGTTACCACCGTACCCAGGATGCATGCAAAGCTTCCCTACTGGATCTTTTTCAGTCTTTAGTCACCCACTGCTGAGTGTAGGCCTCCTCTTTTGCACGCCATTCCTTGCGATGTTACGCTATTTGTATCCAGATTTTTCTAGTTACTCTGACTATATTGTTCATCCATCTACTTATCCTTCTGGCGGCTGATGTTTCTGGTACCGGTCCCCGGTTTCCATTCCAGTATTTTTCTGCTTCACTGGTCATCGGTTCCGCGGCTTATGTGACCCGACCCGTCTATCGTCATTTTGCGCAATGATATGTCCCACGTCAGATAGTTTAGAGCGAATCCGTATTTATATGCTTTTTATTTTCGCTGACAGTGATACCCTGCATGTCATGTTCCATCTTTTATTGAGCTACCGGTAGCTTTTGAACACATTGCTGCATGAGGGTCCAAGTTTTCGCACCGTAGGATTTTGAATAGTTAAACTTAATCTTTCTGAGCATCTGTTCACCGAAGACTATGAGGAAGCAAACTGAAAGCTTTTCATAATATACTGTAATATAACATGCGTAAGATGTACGCATCTTAACACGATGTTCATGTGATACGGTAAATCGTAAATCCATAAATACATACCTTATTTGCACTGCACTGTGACGTGTGACGCAACGCGGGTGTCCGGTGAACGGCCTCGGAAACTTTGGTACACGACACCCCTCCTACTTCATGAAGGTTGATAGATATTCTGTTGGTAGTGTCACCACAAATGAACTAAATCTCACATTGTGGCGAGACCTCAAGTGCCCAACCCTCAGGGTGACATCATATGTACTCCATAATGTCCGCAGACTTCCAGGAGTAATGAAGACGTGATACCTATAACAATGTCGTCGGTACCGCTGGACGCATTAGATGATTAGGATCGGTCGGGGCGGTGCTATTACGTTAACAGCTGGTGTGCTTCTTTTTTTTCTACCATTTTGAAACCATCCTCGTCGCATATCTATAATAACTTATGTTTTTTTATAATATCATGTGCCTGATGGTAAGCTACACGCCTGTCCGTAACAGTTGCAGTGCGCCCTTCACCCTCAGACATAAATTGACAAGTCCCATTTGTCTGAAATTTCACCAGCACCCTTACCCTTCAAAACTGGAACACAGTAATGCTGACATTGCTACTTGGCGGCAGAAATAGATAAGGTGGCAGTATTTCCCTGGATGAACTCTTCACAAGGAGTTCTACTGCTTCTAAATTGTGTATAATATGTGATATGTAAACACATATTCGAATTCAATATATCTTTTGAACATTCTGAGACATTCAGAAAAGTACTGACTCTAATATTTTTGTGTCTTAATGAAAATACCTTCTTTAGATTATGTAACCTTGGTGAATTACATGTACCAAATTAGGTCAATATTCATTTCAGGAGTTAAGTGATATCGAAGAAAATATGTTTGGTTTTTAGGTTGTAGTAAAAGCACAGAAATATGGACTTTAAGTGGCTTACTTAAGGCTTGCAATAACTTTTGCGATGACATTGGAAAGGCGCAGTGCTCCATACGCATAATAATTGTTATCAGAAGGTAGACAAAATGGAAAACCGTTTCGTCGTCACCCTTACGGCCAGAACAAGCCGACTGCAGCGCAGCGCAGCTGAAGACGTTGTTGTTTTATTGTTGTGTTGTGTTTATAGTGTATGAATAAAATGACAACAACAACAAAGGTGCGGTACAGAGCCGTCTATCTACGCGCGGTTTGTCATTTCCACACATTATTGCAGCGTCTTCAGCTGCTCTGTGCTGTGCCTGTAACCTTTAATTATTCACTTTACTATTTATGGAACAAATGGAATACTGTACGTGTTACGTTTATTCTTTTATTCAATAAGTATGTTATCTGCTGGTGCCCTTACATCATTATGAAGGGCCCAGCTCAAGTACCATAATATACACATTACGTACGCGTAACGCGTATGTGTTCACCCTAATAAGATTTGTTAGTAACAGAGGAACGAATGCTCAACTCGATGCAACAAAACATACAAACCAAACCAATGATTTGAAGTTGTTGATCATCGTTTCTTCGTTTTTACGATTGGTTATATAAGTAGGTACTTGAATAATTAATTCGTTTTCGAAGAATCCATCTTTTTAAGTATCTTTAGACAAAGAATAAAGAGAACAATTTATAGTTGACTAAAAAGTCGTTGAAATACCAAAAACAAAGACAAAAAAAATTCGTGGGGTCCGCTGGTTCGTTCCGTGGCTTGGTTGGTATAGCGTCTGGCACGGTAAGCTAGAAGAGTGAATAGCGCATCTCTCGCCAGGACTGGTAGCTGTAAAGGTACTAACTGGGTGATAAATTTTTCATAGATTTCTCACAGATGGCGCTACGACTAAAAAGTCGTTGAAAAACCAAGTATAAAGACACGCCGCAAGCACATAGAAAAATTCGTGAGGTCCGCTGATTCGTTCCGTGGCTTAGTTGGTATTGCGTCTGGCACGGTAAGTTAGAAGACGTCGGTTCGAATCAGGCCGGATCGAATAAATTTTTTCTGGAAGTTAAATTGTTTATTAATTTAAAATATAATAATAATCCGGAAAGATATTCCTTAGCAAAATAGCTCAAATGCTTGAAATATATTTGTTTGATTTTTTGTTTGCAAATTATTGAGACACAACATCTCTTTTAAAAGTACTGTGCGAGAACATTCTCCATCCCTAGACTTTTTTTGAGCATATTCTCGTAATAAACCAACCTCAAAAGTTTGTGGAATTATATCTATTTACCAAGTTTTATTGAAATCCGTTAATAGGTGAAATCCATTAAACCGCATTCATCCCCTAATTTGCTACTCTTAGAGGTAGAATATTTATTCAAATTTTAATGGAACCAATATTCAGGTACCGCCTTTCCAATAAAAAAAAAGATCATCGAAAGCTGTTCACAAAATATCGGAGTAATTGCTCAACATACACACAAATTAATTAAATTTTTATTGAATTGATATTCAATTATTTTTTGTGAAATTACTTAGTGGAGTTTGTTATAATTATTAATACAAAGATCGAACACTCAGAAAAAACACTCAGAAAAAGATCCTTCAATCCGGTCGGATTCGAACCGACGTCTTCTTGCATACCGTGCCAGACGCTATACCAACTAAGCCACGGAACGAACCAACGGACCTCACGAATTTTTCTATGTGCTTGCGTCGTGTTTTTGTACTTGGTCTTTCAACGACTTTTTAGTCGTAGCGCCATCTATGAGAAATCTATGACAGATTTATCACCCAGTTAGTACCTTTACAGCTACCAGTCCTGGCGAGAGATGTCGCTATTCACTGTATTAATTAAATTTTTATTGAATTGATATTCATTATTTTTTGAGAAATTACTCCACTAGTTTGTTATAATTATTAACACACAATTTTTTTTTGATGTCCGTTAATAATAGTATTCAATATTCGATTATAGTAGTAATACTTGAGTACCTTAATGATAAAAATTGACAATGACTTTAGTTAGAGAACATTCGAGAATAATCTCTATAATTCATAGGTATGCAGACTACATCTGAAATCGTCAAATTAATTAAGTATACTTATTCAATTAATTTTAACTTATTAATAGTTTTTTCCTTAACCTGTTGTGTCCCAGGTATGACTCCCGAAAATCATGCTCCCTGTTATTTTGTATTTGGGTAATTTTAAACTGCTCATGGAGTGTGTTCGGATGGAACCTCTCAGGGCGCGATTATTTGCTCAGACTGGTTTCCGTACATTTAATTCTGGGTGGTTTCAATCAGTTTAGTCCGAGCCAATGTGCCGCGAAGATTTTGTATTCATATTTGGTTAAGTAGTCTGTCTGGATTTTATTCAGTGTTTTCTTGTGGTATTGTTTTTCTAATGGGGCTGAAATGTTCAACAACGATCAAAGCCCCTAAATAAATAAGGAAAAAATAAAAAGTTAGCTTTCTCCACCTAATTTCGTTGGTAATTTTTATTATTTCAGAATTCGAGTAAATTATCATGAAACATGAAATAATATTTCAGGATACTACACTCGAATATTAATTTCATAATAATGTTCGACAATTATACCGAAATTAGATAAAGAAAACTAACATGAAAATTACCCATTTAGGTAGTCACTTACTGATAAAATATATATTTTGCTCGTTGTTTAATATACTGCGTCACTGATATGTTTCCCGTGCCTATTGACTTTGTTTTACATTGTTACAATTGCTATTGTCCGTGGAATTTTTATCGTTCAATTATTAATTCCTTTTTTGAATTTGTTTGTGGTTTATGTGGTTTTGCATGTGAAATAGTGCTGATGTTGTTAATTATATGTGTTATGTCACAGTAATGAGGGCAAAGTATGAATACCATTGACGTATGTCTGGAAGAAGCAAGATATCGTAGACATAGGGACGGTGACACCAAAATAAAAAAAAATCGTTTATTTCAGATGTCTCTGATCCATATTCTAATCTAATCTAATGTGATCCATATTCTTAAATTATAAAATTAGTTAATCACTTAAACATTAATTACTTCAGAAAATTCTAAATAAATCTGGCGCACTGCGGGCATGTGTGGCACTCTTAGAATAATAACGCATAGAATGATAGTTTCATATCAAACGAACTGTCACAAGTGAGGCAAAAATCAAATTCATGTAGGCTAGTTTTAGTAGTAGGGTTATTTTCGGTTTTAGTGAATATTTATATAAAAATAGAAGTTGAAACGCGTTCTTTCTTGTGGAATGTGATGTTAGTATCTATTTTATGTTTGTCTGATGTATTTTTACACTCATTTACCGCACATTTCGTCATTTTTAGCTAAAATTCTTGATCTGTTCGCGGTGCAAGTTGACCTTGAGCACTGAAAAGGCCCGCCCGCTCGTGTAGGCCCTTTGGGCGCGCTTCAATTTGCCTCACTTAGCGTGCGCGGACTAGGTTTCTATGCGTTATTATTCTAAGGTGCCACTATTATCAAAATTTTATAACTGATTACTAGTAAACGGGGGCTGGAGGAGCAGCCACTGAACTTTTCGTTAACGTTAAAAAAGTCGTGAACGACAGTTAATCGTGTTGTACAATAGGTGAACAACTTCATTTAAATTTTTATTGAAATAATATTCAATTATTTTTTGTGAAATTACTCCACTAGTTTGTTATATTTATTAATAGAAAGATCGAACACTCAGAAAAAATTCCTTCATTCCGGCCGGATTCGAACCGACGTCTTCTAGCATACCGTGCCAGACGCTATACCAACTAAGCCACGGAACGAACCAGCGGACCTCACGAATTTTTCTATGTGCCAGTGTCGTATCTTTGTATTTAGTTTTTCAACGACTTTTTAGTCGTAGCGCAATCTATGAGAAATCTATGATATTTCATCACCCAGTTAGGCACCTTTACAGCAACCAGCTCCGGCTAGAGATGTCGCTATTCATTGTATTCAAATTTTTATTGAATTGATATTCAATTATTTATTATGTGAAATTACTCCCCTAGTTTGTTATAATTATTAATACAAAGATCGAATACTCAGAAAAAATTCCTTCGGTTCGGCCGGATTCAAACCGACGTCTTCTAGCATACCGTGCCAGACGCTACACCAACTAAGCCACGGAACGAACCATTCAAATAATTGAATATCAATTCAATAAAAATTTAATATTATGTTGTTTACATTTCAATAATAATGTTTTAGTTTTTTGCTTTCTAAAATCTTAATAACCAATTTTTTGTGCTACTTGTGGAGATTGGAAATTAGCATTATCACCACTTACTCAACATATAATTGTTGATAAAAGTCTCTCAACTAATAAATAAACATAATAAAATTTAAAAAAAATTCAAATCTTTCGAATCTCAACAATTCACTAAAGGCAAATACGATTTCGCTGGAAAATATTTATTATTCCAATTTGAAGGTCCATTACTCATTACAGATATCAACTTAATAAATGAATGGAGTTACAATGTTTGATCATCAATTAAGTTGAATCATCGATTTGCGTCAAAATTGAGGTAAAGTTATTTATAAGTTAGATGTACCCGTAGGCTGGAGAATTTGTGCTTTGGTCTGCCACGACTACGACGACGAGTATTGTGAACCATACTATTTATAATAATATTATTTATTTATTATCAGCGATCAAGAACCGTGGTAGCCTAATAAGCAGAGGCCGTAGGTTGGAATCTGGGCTCGTACCTCTGAGTTTCTTTGAATTTATTCGAAAGAAAGAAAGAAACATTTATTCGGCTATTACAAATAAACATACAAATGATAATAATATTAATCTAAGTTATAGTTATAGCCGAAAAGGCTAATCAGCTCTGCTTAGTGCTGGGCAGAGTGCTGATTTTCAGCTGGAGCCAGAGAAGAGGTAGATGGTTTAAAAATTTTAAAACTTTTTTTTTTTTTAACGCTCACAATCAACATAGCCCCGCACTAGGGAAACCCTGTGTCGCGGGTGCCATGGACACACACATAGACAACCACAAATTACACCCAAACTCACGAGAGAAATAAATGTAGGCCATACAAATGTTTCTCCCGGCCCGGGAATCGAACCTGGGACCTCTGCGTGTCAGTCCGGCATGGTCACCGTTCGGCCACGGAGGCAGTTATGGCTAGTATTTCATCTGTAACCTAAACATTTAAAACAACAATACCCAATTTAGAATAAAATTACTACAGTATATACAGCGTGCTCTTAAACAATACAAAGTAACAAAATTAATAATAATAAGAATGTTGTCTGAGTTAAAGTAGTACTAAAATAGATTAAGAGGGAG
>NW_020653900.1:306903-318147 GCF_003589595.1 Hyposmocoma kahamanoa | reverse complement strand
GAATGTTGTCTGAGTTAAAGTAGTACTAAAATAGATTAAGAGGGAGCATGCCAAAAAAGTTTTGACGTTGGCTCCGCCGAAATTTGTGAAACAAATATATGCCTGAAGTTCGCGTGACATGCGACAGGAGATGTTGAATTTTGCGCATTAAAAGTACCAAATTCGTTTTAGCGGAATAACTCTAAAACTAAAAGGATTAAAAAAAATCCGTAGTGACAGTTGTCGATCATGCATAAATATAATTAATTATCTAATTTTTGTCCTAATAACATGTAGTATTTCGAGGATAAATCGAAAAAATGTGAAAGTTAGAGGTCATTTCGTGATTTTTGTCTATCGAGGAAACTTTATTGTTTTATGTTTCTAATTAATGTCTATGCTTGAATATATCGTGTAGTTACTCATACAATATTTTATTTTTAACTTTAAAGTGGATATACCCCTCTAAAATCAAATCGAAGATTAGGAATTTTTCCTCTGCTCCCTCTTAACAACTAGCTTTAGTAATTCTTTTGCCAAAGCCGGATAAGGAAGTGCGAAAGTGCGCGAAATTTAATTTGAAATTTATCATGAGCTTTTCGGCGTAGCAAGGCAACTTGGTGAACCCTGCACGTTAAGGAAGGTTCACGACCCCTCGGAAAACGTGTGAGGATCCAACCCCTATTGGGTCTACGTGGCGGACTATGGCCTAAATTCTCGCGAAAGAGAAGACACGTACAAAATGAGACGTACAATATGAGTTGATGATGATTCATATCATAATAAAAATTATGGCAGCAAAACTAATATTGCAATGAATGCAGCTACATCTCTATACCTGGCTCAGTGAGTAACTTCATAAATTTCTCAAACCTTCGCTGGCGACGAAAAAGAAACCATTAAACAAAATAGAAATACTCGTAACAAACACACAAAGAAATTCGTGAGGTCTTCTCACTCGGTCTATAGCTACCCCGACATGGCTACAGACACTGAATGTTTCTTTGTGTTCGATCTTTGTAGATATCAATAATAATACTATTTATATTTAGAAAAATAAGTTTTTATTGTCATGGAATTACAAAATGAATTGATTACTGTATATATATACGAGTATAATAATAATATTATTATTCGTGTATTTATTCTAATAATGTACATATTCGATATTACTGTTTATATATTTACTTTATTGATGAGTAGTGTATTTATTTGTAACCACTGTCATTACATGATATTCTTTGATTGCACCCCCCATTTCAACTGTTAACTTTCTATCCTAAGGTTGCCCGGAAGGTTGCTACTTAGCAATAAGGCTGCCTGTTGCACTTATCTTACTCTGTAATGCTTATATCACTGTTCTGTTTTGTCATCGTAATTTTTAGTGTGCAATAAAGAATATTTCATTCATTCATTTCATTCATTCTCCATGGTAATAAAAAGTTTGTTCTTATACGAACTAAACTAAGCTTTTATCTTTCATTTAAAATGAAAAAAAAAACCAATAGTTTAAGTACTTAACTAAATGTAAACAATTTTGAGATGTCTACATAATTAATATACATTTATAAAATGATTTTTACTTACCTTCAAATACAAGTACTTAAAGAAGTAAATGTACTCGGGGAACAATGTTTTTTTTAACTTTTTGGGTGGTCAACTTCGCACTGCCACCCCAAAACGGCTTTTAGTGATTCGTTCTGCGGCAATCGATAGTATATCGTAAGTATACTCATACTTGTCGTAAATATACTCGGAAACAATTTTTTTTTTAAAAACAAAATGGAGTGGTCAACTTCACATGTGTTGTGTTGTTGACGACCCCATTTTGTTTTTTCAAACGGACGGCAAATCGTTAGTATACGTTATTATATCCACATTCGATGGTATTGTCCTAAGAGAACATAATATTTTTCAATAAACAATTTCCTAAGTGAGCCATTCAGAAAACGACACGTGACTTCGTTGATGTCTTTCATGTGAAGCAAAAAATCTGACTTCGTTGATGTCTTTTTCATACGAAAGGAAAATCACCCGATTAAGTATAGAATATACATGAGAGAAATGCTTAATGCTACTTTGAGAAAAAGAAAAAACATTTTTATTTAAATTGTGGTTTATTTTTCTACCTAATCTTTAAACTCTATACACCTTGACCAGATGTAGATTGGGTAAAAGATCACACAAAGAAATTCAATTGAGGCCAACTCTAGTGAATGCGGGGGGTGTGGCAATAGTTTGCGTCATAATTCGATAATTTTTCGCGCTAATTTTAAAAAAGTAACGTCAGTTGATTAGTAAGGTGTTCTAAATTAAGAAATAAAAATAAATTCCGAAAAAAGTTTCTATGTAACCTTAAATATATCAAACCGGCCCCGTTTTATTACTATTCTATAAAAGAAAAAAATACGCAAGCCACAATTTGGCAGCAGATTATTTTCATTGATAAGCTATCTTTTAACCTTGGTGTTGCATTTTCGTCCTTATCCTTGTGAAAGAATTCATTCAGGGAGGCATTGCTGCCGTAGCTACTTCTGCCGTCAAACGTGTTGTGAGCTTGCCTGCATTCCAGTTTTAAAGGATAACGATGCGATGCTGGTGCAACGAGAGGCTCTTGGGACTTCTTAATTTTATGTCTGAGGGCGAGGAGCACGGTATCAGTGTTCCTCAGATCTTTGCGATAGGAACTATTGTGGGTAGGATTGTTTTTTGCCACTTTTTTGTATATCTTTGTATATCGGGAGCACTTTTCGCCACATAATTTAGTATAATAAAAAACAAATCGTAAATTTTCATATCGATAAATCTGCGACACAGCTCTATTGCAAACTGTAAGGTAAACTTACGTACGTACCTAACGTTTATAACAAAACTCATTCATAGCATCATTAATTCTATGAATGAAGCTCGGGAACAATTCCCATTATGTTTGTAGTAGGTAATTAACGTTTACTGTTCCATGCATTCGTCTCGTGCTTTGAAATTCATTATCCATCGTGTAAATAATTATATTTACTTATTCATTACAAGCACTGTACACATATACTCTTTGCACCATTTGTGGAGAGACCGGCTGAAGGTCATTTTGAAGCACCCCTCTCATTTTTACAGCGTTTTGGCACTGCTCTGCGAAGACAGTTTTTTTGACGTTAGTTCGCCTTTCATTTCTGAATACGGGAAAGGGTGGCACCAGCCTCCTTTGTTTTTTTATTTTATTTTCATGCTACGAAGTGACGGGACGATCATGTCGTGCGAAAATGTATCGCGCGCGTGTCGGTGGAAAGCAACACACCTGTTCATAACAGTTGCAGCGACACTCAGAGCTTTAAATAGCAAAGATCCGTCACTCTGCGACATGACTTTACAAGTCCTATGTGCCCGTAATTCCACTAGCACACTTACCCTTCAAAATCGTAACCGAGCAATGTACACATTACTACTTGGCGGCAGAAAAAGGTAAGGTTCCCTAGGCGAACTCTTTCTCAAGGAGCTCTACTATTACTAATTATCAACTATCAACGTATTAGGTTCTTTACGTTAAAATTGTAAACAACTTTAAATACCTCAGTTACATTACTCATTGATGTTCTATGTGATAACCAGAATATAGAAATATAGAAGTTATCAGTACGATGTAATATGCTGGCCTGCATGTTTTTTTTGTAATATCAATTGACGGGACGAACAAGTCGTGCGCCTGACGGTAAGCTACACGCCTGTCCAGAGCAGTTGCAGTGTCACTCAGGGCTTTAAATCGCAAAGATCTTTACAGGGTGACAAGTCCTTTGTGCCTGTAATTTTAATTGGTACTACAATTTTATTGAAATTCTATTGATACTCTTGAGGAGCAGTGATCAAGCTCAATGTAGAGCGAAATAAAATTATAATTTAGAGAAAAAATAATTGAGCAGAAAAACAGAAACGAACGCACCATAGGCAAATATATACATATACAATGAGTAACAGAAAAATAGAATATGTATAACTAAAAATATTTATATCTGTCCCATCCAGTAGCCTATTAAATATGTGTATTAAAATTTAGGTGATTTTGGCCCGGTGTATCTCGTGTATATTCAATAGTAATATGACGCATCCTACGCATTATATAAGGTATAGCAATTATTTCACTCGTCAATACGTGCTTGTATTCTCGTAGCGTTGTACACGCAATAACCTGTGCAAGATTTCAACTTAACAATGGAACGTAGAGTAAGTTTTTTGTCTTTAACGCTTTTTCTTCTCTGCCTCTTACTTTTTATATGATATCAAGTGACGGGACGAACAAGTCGTACGCCTGGTGATAAGTGACACGAGCTTTTAATCACAAACATCTGAGGGGCTCTGTCACTGCGCTCGTCACCCCGAGAAATAAGTTGACAAGACCCATGTGTCTGTAATTTTACCAGCACCCTTACCCTTCAAAACCGGAACGAAGTAATATAACAGAAATAGGTAACGTGGTTGTACTTCTCTGGACGAACTCTTTAACAAGGACCTCTATAGATACTAAAAACTATATTATAATATTGTGGTCCAGAAGTTATAGCCGCTATCTGCGTCACTAGTAGTAGCTGACATGCTGAAGTGCGGGACACGTTTGCCATTGTTATGACAGTATTTTCCAATCGACGTAAAGTAAACGCCGATTGTACGTCAGACGTACAGAGGATATGAATTGTACGCCATGGCGAGGAGGCCTCTTTCGTGCATCCCGTCTTTCAAAGTGAAGTCAAAGTCAAAGTTTATATTTGCAAGAATACACAAAAACACAAGTTTTTCAAGATCTTATAAAAACGTAATAGTAACAGTATTCAACCTGCATTCAGGTATGCAAATTATTTAAGTTAAAATTATTTTACATATGTCACAAAATAAAATTAAAAATTAATCAGTCCTAAATTCTAAATATTCTTTTACAGTATAAAAACAGTGGTCCATTAGCCCAGATGCTAAAGTTTTTTTAAATTCGTGTCCCCTTAAATGTTTTATGTGGTTTGGCAAATGGTTATATATTTTAATTGACATGTTAAACGAATTTCTTTCGTATATGATTTTAAAGCAAGGAGGTTAACTCTTACTGTACAAGATATTTTCAAGTTTCAAGTTTCTTCATCTTCTTCTTGGGGTGCCATCTCCTGTCAGAGGTCGGTTATCATTGTGGTAATTTGCATCCGGGAAGATGCGGCTGGGAACGGTTATGTGGTACTTATTATTATACTGTGGTTTTTTTACGATCAAGTCTTTTGTAGCCCTTGATTTATTCCTGCAGAATGAGTTGCAGTCGACAATATTTATCAGTCCGCATGATGTGCCTGAAGTATAGCATCTTCTTTCCTTTTACTGTTTTCAGGAGGTCCAAGCCTTTGCGCATCCTCCGTAATACGTTGTCATTGGTGACTCTATCCGTCCACAATATTTTCGAAATTTTTCGGTATACCCACATTTCGAAGGCTTTTAACCGTAATGTCTGAGTTAGTGTCAATGCTTCAACGTTTCAAGCACTGGATTTAATGTTACTTTTGTTTTTTTCAGATTTTATTCTTGGCTTTGGTGCTGGTGACTCTAGCAGGTAGAGTATTGGTTAATTCATTTACTCTCGCTACTGTGTCCAAGTATCTGGACCCTATTGGACTAATTTAGAATGTCAATGGCAAGATTTTGTTCCGTTGGTTTTCTAGCTGTGGCACACCCCGGACACTCCATACAACAGTCGAAAATTATTTACCTACTACTACTACATACAGCAATGCGCTACCTGCACACGCGCAAATGTGTGCGTGAAGTGGCAGGGTTACCTATCACTTTCTCGCACGTTACATGATCAGAGCGGCAACATAGCGAAAATTCTGACGCGAATCTATTGTCTATGATTATATTAATAGAATCCTAATAATTATCCTTGTCTATTAGGTATCTAAATAGATATATTATTATATTTTTCATTAATTCCCTAACTAGAGTAATATTGAAGATTAAATTAAAAAATATATTAAAAGCACTTAAAACGTTATATTTCGGACATGTACTTTTAAGTAAGGTAACCAAGGGATTTGAAATTGCTTGTGCAAGTTTAGTTAATAATTAGATATATTCACTACCTACGTAATATTTATCGGCAATACGAATAGAAATTTCGCGAAGTCATGGCGTCATTATATTGATATAATAAATCTGTATTTTTTATACATACATATATTACTCTGCAGTAAACAAATGAAGAAAACAATTACTGAATGAGTCTCAGACATAAGTTTTTTTTACTTACTTCGTTTCATCTTTCGGAAAATTGATGATAAACAGTCGTAAACAGCACAAATCACAACCATTATAAATGGTAATGTAAAACGATGTTTTATATTAACGTAAAAGTTTCGTAATAAATAAATAAAAACTATATTCAAATATCAAAGCCGTCTTCGCGCGAAAACGGCTCGCCGGCAGCCTTGTTGTCGTTCAGTCAATGTGACCGGCAATGTGTGGGGCGTGGTGCGGTATATAAAGCTAGGGAGGGGCGGAGAGTGTCCGTTCTCTATTCTTTATTCTATGGCTGTGGTTCGAAATATATAACAATAACTGACATATTTTAGTCGATATAACTCTCAACAGATATAATTAATAGGTATACAGAAATTTCACATATTCTTGCATGATATAAATTTCATTAGATATAATAGACGATTGATATAACAACTTTTAATCTAATATATCGCTGGCATAATGTTCATTTTATATGTATCAACTCTTCTGATTCACTGAGTATAATATATTATAAATAGAATTCCAGTGGTATTAAGTTGCAATGGTGAATGAACCAAAATTGTTTGCATTTGCTAGTTGGTTCGACCTCCTCTTGTGGGTTTAGGTTAGGTTAGTATATGCAATTAAATATTCTACTTAAAGTTTGAATAATATGAAATGAAGCGAGCGAAACACACAACTTTTCACCTCACTACAGCTAGTAAATTGTTGATGAAAGAAAAACAGTTGAACAATAACAAATCAGTTTTTCATCACCGTTAGACTCAGACTCGCTCATGTTTTATTTCTTTTCAATTTATTACAGTACAATTCGATCCAAAGTATTGAAATTAAAGTGATTAAAATGAAAATTTGAAGAAAAAAAAATAAGTTAATTTTTTTTTAAATTTATTAAGGCTTTGGCAAAGCCATCAGCCTAAACATGAAGTTTAAATATGTTTCTGTAAATATGGCTGCCACAAAGAGGACAGGCAATTTGAGGCGGCGTGCTTGGATTGACTCGGGATTCCTTAAAACGGGCCGATACGGGTATTTTAGTTCGAGATTCGTATAATTTCGCGTTTTAATCTTCGATTAAGGCACAATAGCACTATCCTATTCCACTTTAAACTAGATTTCACAAAATAATTGAAAGTCAAAATAAAAACGACACTTTTCCCTCCAAAAGGTCCAGAGCGAATCCAAAATAAGTTAAGTTTTGGGTACGTTCTGAATTTACACCACATACGTTTTCTTCTTCTTTGTATTATAATTTTAACGAAATTATTTTAGTTCTTCGACAGGTAAAAATAATCCAATAAAACAAAATTAGTGTTATCGTTGTCAATTTAATGTCAATAATAATAAGAATAAATTATACCAACGGATTAATATTTTATAAATACTTAATGTACTTATGACGAATCGCATTTCGGATGCATTTCGGAACGCGTCACTACTTCTTTTAGTCAAAAGAAAAAGTTTATCTTCGTATGCGTTCTGAATTCGCATCTCATCAATTTTTATTCTTGCTTGTACTTATAATTTTGTGTGATTATTGAAATTATTTTAGTTCTTCGACGAATTAAAATAATTTAATAAACAAAATTAGTTATCGTGCTCAATTTAATATCAACCATAATAAGAATAAAATATACCAACCGATCTAAATTACATAAATAATGTACGACAAATCACGAAGTTGAACGTGTCATTATGATTTTTTTTCATCGAAGGAAAAAGTTAGGTGCACCACAGTCCATCGTCAGGTTCGAATTTCAAAAACTTTTTCCACGTTAGCGTGCAAAAAACGCTTTAGCGCGCAGATTTCTAATGATAAAGAAAGCCTTTACGAGCTAGTGAGGTGAAAGTGTGTGTTTTTTGTAATAAAATACATTACAAAAAACACACACGTTCCACGCTCCATGGTCACGGGTTGACTGGTCAGCGGCAGATGACAGCTTTAAGAACAGACATAGGTACATGTGTGTTTACTATCTTTCGCTATCGACGACTACACTCATCTCGGTTATTTGTGGCGTTACCATTGTCACTCACTTTTTTCCGACAAACCACGCTCACTGTATTCGCACGCGAAGCCGACTTCTCTGTTAACCCGTGACCATGGAGCGTGTAAACGTTCCGAAATATCGGCAAAATAAAAAGAAATCATATCATGGTAAGAAACCTGTAATTAGGGGTAATCATTTAGTGAATAGCCACGGAACCCTTAAAATCTATATAAATATATGTCACATTTTAGAGCATCTATCTTCTTCTTATTCTTATCGTACATTGTGGGCGTAGGATGCTTCCAGATTCGATTCCCGGTACGACCAATTTTGGAAATGAACTTTTTTGAAGTTCTAATTTTGGGTGTTCTTAGAAGTGCCCCAGAATGGATTCCGTTGCTCTGATTCTCATTGTACAGGGAATTCCCTATTATTGAGACCGGACATTTGGTGTGGCTATCTGACACATATTATATATAATTTAAATATAACATCAAAACGTTCGTAATTTGCAATGATAGGTATTGATGGTATTGAACTATTAACTATATACCAAAAAGGTAAGGTTTAAATTATATTAACATCCCAGAATTTGTTATTTCTTTTTAAATTTCAAACTACTCAACATTTCATAGCGTTGCAAATTGTGAATCTGTGAGTTTTGGCGACAGCGTTTCTGATAATAATCGAGGTTTATGATACCATGGTGAATATCCGGAGAAGAATTAAAAACAAACCTGTAATCGCTTAAATCAAGTCGCCTTTTAACCGTCGATAATTTAGTTTTTTTGTGAACGGGACAATAATGAACTCTTTAATAAAATTGCACTCTTTATTATTAATACTTATTTGCTAACGTCGAGTATATAACCAGAAATAGAGACGAAATGTGTGTCGAATGTAATTTGTTTGAAAACTATTTTGATTACTGTGACAACTGCGCTCCAATTGGTGTCCCCGAATTCGAAACAATTGACGGGTGTCGTCAATTGTTTTACTTCAAATCTACCAGTTTAACTTGAGCTTTGCTATAATGCTTCCGTGCCCGAACGGTTACCATGCCGGACTGCCATGTAGAGGTCCCAGGTTCGATTTCCGGGTTGGAAGAAATATTTGTATGGCCTACATTTATTTCTCTCGTAAGTTTGGGTGTAATTTGTGGTTGTCTATGCGTGTGTCCATGGCACCCACGACACAGGGTTTCCCTAGTGCGGGGCTGTGTTGAGTGTGTGCGTTATTATTATTATGCACGAAAATTGCAAAATTACATGTTTAATTAATATTTAATTACCGACGAAATGCGATTTCGTTTGTTTTGTAATTAGATGTTTTGCTGTTTTTCCGACACCACCGAATGGAACAGCCTCCCGTTGTTAGAGATATTATCTTTATTACAATAAATATCGAATATTTTTGGAATATACGGAGACGTACACACAGACCAGTTGTTGGCTCTGAACTATTTCAGCTTCCTAATAAGTGATTTCAGTGCTAACGAGAATTGATATTTAAAAGTGATGTAAGGCTCATTTGTTTGATGAGTTGATGGCCCAAATTTCGTCTCTATTTCTGGTTATGTAGGTATTCGATGTTTGCTAATAACTTTTTTATTTGTGTGATATAAGATTAAATATAGGAAACATTGGTGTAATTTGGTATAACGGTCTGGTGACTCCAACTCGCCGTCCAAGTGCCTTTTTTGCGTGTGATATAGGATACATACAACCAGGAAAAACGATATAACTACAATCGAGCGTTCAAAAATGGACTTAGAATGACTGCATGATTGCAGCTAATCTTCGTAATCGTATCGTAATAACTTCATGCAGCCGAGACCTCTACTGCGTGAAGTTAACAACGACTTCACGACTTTAAATTGCTTATTACTTACAATAACTATCACATTTAAATAAATTAAGTTAGTGCGCGTTCCCACTATGTCGTGACGACAGATTGTTGTGCAGTTTATAGTGGCTTGTATATTTAAATGAAGTTGTTCACATGTAGCACAACACGATTAACTGTCGTTCATGATTTTTTATCGTTACAACGACAAACTGTCGTCATAGTGGGAACAGCTAGAACGACAGTCGTCAGACGATAAAAAAAGTCGCGATAAAAGCGTGACGGCAGATTGTCGCAGCTCCTATTGTCGTCACGTTTGATTTATCGCTGTCCGCACGCATTCTGCTCCCTGCTCTCCCCTCTCGTACCCCACGCCCTCTGCTTGCTTTGCAGTAGCGTTGGGTCGTAGCCAGAGATGGGCAAGGAGGCCGTCGTGAAATGATAAATTGTCGTCACGATCTAGCGGGAACAGCTAGTCACGACAGTCGTTCAACGATAAAAAATCGTCCACGACAGATAGTCATGATATGGGAACAGCCTAGACACGACAGTCGTCCAACGATAATAAAACGTGATGAAATAGTGGGAACGCGTCCTTACCGAAAATAACGGATAACTTACGTATTTAAGTCGAATTTCTCCTCGACATGTTTCGAGACAATTAGTGGTCCTTAATCATGAGATTCCGCGGCGGTGACTCGACGGAAACTGGGCGCCAAAGCCCTGACAGCCCAATCACTCAGTAAACTACACTCGTTTGCTTCATTTTTATTAAAGTCATATGAAGGATTGCACACTATACTACACTAATAACTTAAATACGTGAGTTATCCGTTATTTTCGTTAATATGTCTGAGTCTCGAAAACGGTGGTTCTCTATTTCAAATTAAGTTACCATTTTGACTTGAGTGTAACCGATTAAAGAACAAAATGGCGACACTAAATGATATTCCAATTTATTCATTCATTCATTTTTCAATCAATCAATTTATTCATTTATTCATTCATTCAATTTATTCATTCCAAGTCTGTCAGTATTTCCGACGGAACGGACGTGTTTTGCATCGCCTTGTGATTTTGAATTTATTTATCTAGTCTTTCGCAGTGCCAGTTTACAAGTGTAGTTCCACAAATTAGTCACTCTCGGTTCCTCTCGTTTCATCTTACG
>NW_020653900.1:292353-306503 GCF_003589595.1 Hyposmocoma kahamanoa | reverse complement strand
ACAAATTAAATGACATTTCGTCCCTATTTCTGGTTATACACTCGATGATTCGCTATGCTAACACGTATTAACTGCATGCAGTCGATCTCGGCTGCATAAAATTGATTACGGCTTCACGCATTGACGTAAACATGGAGTCAATCTGTTAGCAGTCTTAAAATACGTCATGAATCAATTTAGGAAGTGTTCGGAAACCAACTGGGCGTTTTATAATCAAATTAATAATCGATAGAACAACGTGCGCCGGGGGCTAAGCGCTTTGTGAAACAAGTGTTTTTTTTTCAAACATGTTATAATTATTAAGTTTTTGGCGTCTCTTGAGACTGCCGTCCAGGGAAGGTGCCTCACAGTTTGCTCTCGAATTTGGCTAGAATATAGTCATAATTGATTATCTAATTACTTTGATCATATCACTAAGATATCTAGCTGCCTCCGTGGCCGCACGGTTACCATGCTGGACTGCCACGCAGAGGTGCCAGGTGCGATTCCCGGGCTGGAAGAAATATTTGTACGGCCTACATTTACTTCTCTCGTGACTTTGGGTTGTCTATGTGTGTGTCCATTGCACACGCGACACGGGGTTCCCCTAGTGCGGGTCTATGTTGAGTGTGTGCGTTATAATTATTATTATATGAAGTATTGAAGTAACTAGTAACCGTGCAAAAAAAAAAATTACGGTGTATTGCAGAGGTTCGTGAAACTGCGGGTGCGCATTCACAATATGTTACGCGGAGCCAAGTTGAAGATGATTCATGGAGCATAAAGAAAGAAATTTGTAACATCGCGAAAGCTCCATTAGACAAACTCGGCAACAAATCATGTGATGGTAAAGGTAAGAATCCTCTTGGTATATAAAGCCACACGTGATCGCTCGGCTATTATTTGAATGGTGATTATTTTTTGTATGTAAATATCTATAGAGTGGCCTGATCTAAGACAACGAACTTAAGGTTTGTAACGATTTAGAACGAAAGCAAAAAGTATTGGAAATCAACAATGTATTTTAGTGCTAGCAGAGCTTTTTGTGAAAGAGGACGTCAGGGAAGTACTGCCACCTTACCTATATATGCCGCCAAGCGGTAATGTGACCATTACGGGGCGTTCCGCTTTTTAAAGGGCAAGGGTGCTGGTGAAATTAGAGGCATAAACAACTTTTCAACTTATAGAATAGAATAGAATACGTTTATTTGCCAGAATATAGTATTTACACAGATCTTGAGGAAAATTAGGTAAATTAAATGTTAATGGTATTCCACATTTGTCTCTACAATTACAAATCATTTTGCATTTCGAATTAATATCAATTGGTATGTGTAACTTCTAAATAATGTATCAAAAGTCATTCTGTCTATTGTGATTTAAAAGTAAGTCCTTGTAGTGATATAATTACATTAGATAAATTATTTCAAAAATCTTATAAATATATTGAAGCAGTTATTCTTATGAACGAGGTTCTGTCCATTTATTTTCATTTTAAATAATCTTTGATGTCATAAATACACAGATCACACAACAAGTCAAATAAATTCTTTTTAAATGTGTTTAAGGGTAAGTCTGCGGTCACTGCAGGCGAAGCATTATATATCTTTATGGACATATTATAGAACATGTCTCAAGGTAACGAGCGCAGTGGCAGCGCCCTTCAGGTTTTTGCGATTTAAAGCTCTGAGTGTATAAAAATATAAAATACATTTCCGAAAAGTAACTAATAAATCTTTTTTTCAGGCGTTAAAGATATGATTCGTTGCGCTGGGTCTACTACGATGTCGAACATCGTCAACAAACATTGTAAACCACAAGATAAAAGGTCTGAAAAATTGTTGCAAATTGAAAATTCTCAAGACTGCGTTATCCGAAGTGGGGGAATATTGGCAATCGTCTTGCCCTTGCTGACTGTTCTCCTACTTAAGAAGTAAAATATAGAATTAATTTATAGTCCGGCTAGATGGTCGAGCAACCCTGAGAGTATGCCACATGTGTATGAGCGGAAACGGTGGCACCTGCGAGCCGCATCATTTTGTGGTAAGGCCAGACCGTGTAGATCCATCGGTCGTCGTTAGTGCCACACGTGTTCCACGAAACAAAAACTGACAAAAAAATACTTAAGGAGTCACTACACTTAATAACGCAGAATTGCATTAAGCCGATCAGAAAAATCTTTAAGTCCATGAACATAAGAGCGAAAAGGGCTAGCGTTTGGCATCGGTTCTTACGAACGCGGCTCGACAAATCTGCTTCCTGCGAATCCAACCGCGTCTGTACACATCGCACCCCTCATGGAAGAATTGTTGCATAAAGTTCTTGTAACTCTATCGACAATATTAGTCGATAATGTGGGCTATATTTTTCTGCATCTAATGGAGCAATGACCTTATGCCAGACTTCCATGAGGGGTACGACATGTCGACGACAGCTGTTCCTGGTTTAAAAACAATGTGCGCGATGGCTGGCAAACGGTCGCGTCAACGACAAATCAACTTAGTAATGCGACAGGTACCTATAGTTAAACACGATCGCATCAAGACGATTCCGCGTTAATAAGTTTGGTGACCATTCTTCAATCATCGTAGGTGTCACGTTGCGTCTGACGTAGCAGTCCATACGTTTAAATTAATAGTGTTTTATATTATTATGAATGTTACACTCCGTCCGACAATTTATTTAACTTTTGACATGTGCATGCCTCCGAAGTTCCGTAATTATTTATATACAATCATAGATATTTATCAGGTCAACAGACTATGTAACGAAGATTATTCAAGTCGACAAACTTTGATATCTGTCTAATAAATTAAATAGTTATAAATAATTGTAATAAATTTTTATTGAATCGTCAGATTCTTCTCCATATGAACGGGAATTATCACTGTATCATTAACATAGTACACAAATTGTCAAACGCAATATCACGATCCTAATGAAGCAATATCTTCTTTTTTGAAAATTGTTTTTAACCAGGAACAGCTGTCGTCGACATGTCGTACCGCTCACATTCACGATGAAAACCATCATAAATAAAATCGATTATTATAAAAAATAGAATCAGAAACGCATTAGGACATCACTTATTGATTAGAATACGAGACGTCAAAAGTTAAATAAATGGTTTGACGGAATATAGTCCATAAAGTATATAATTATGGGTCCATGTAGCTTGAGTATAAATACGTATATAAACAAATAAATCTAAAAAAAATTAGCACAAACAAAAATATACCAACTTAGATATGCCTTTCATGGTTTCGTTTGGTATTGTGGTTAATTTGTTAATAATATAATATACAATCTTGTTTAGAATATAACTAAAGTTTTAGGGAAAAAATACATATTTTTTACATTTAATTTTACCTATTGAATTTATAACACAGATCACAGTTGCATTTAAAAAGAAACCTCTGATAATAGTCTGTAGTGTGACTATTTTTGGACAAATGTTGTCAAAAGCGTGACAGTTATGGTAAAAATACCGGTAATATTTTACCGTGTATTTGCTAAGATATCGTGTTCTTAGGTTTTCGCGATTGTTACACATAGGAAATGAAACTGTTTTTCCGTATTTAAATTACGTATATTTGTTTTTTCATACAAACCGACGTTTCGGGCCCTATACAGGTCCCATTCTACCGTGACCATGGGACCTGTAAAGGGCCCGAAACGTCGGACAGTTTGTTTGAAAAAACAAATATACGCGATTTAAATCCGGAAAAATAGTTTCATATTTTACTTCAATTTTAAGTACAATTTTAAATACTTTCTAACAAGATAACCGAAAGGGAACAAATATCGACTTAATAAGAAGCAATATGAAAACTAAGCCAAACATGTAAGATAGCGCCTGATAAATTAGTTTTGGATATAATTAAATTATTGAAAAGGAAAATATGAAGTTATTTTTACCCTTATCTTTATTATTTATTATGTAGTGTAAAGCTAAGGTTCTTACTCACTGACAGAAATAGAATGCTTACCTACTTCCCGGTAAGGTGGAAAATATATAAGTATATACCGTTGTATGCGGATAGGTATCAAAGCAAAGAATCAAATATGAAATGACCTAAATGTGGAAAATATGAAAGTGATCAGCGGTCTGCAAAAACATATGGAGAGGATATTTGTACATTTATATGAGGTATGAAAATCCCGGCCAATTTCCGTCGGATGAAAAAAAATTTCGAAATTCAAATAAATAAGATGGCCTCCATACAAATTTCAAAGTCTCTTATCACGGATTCTATTAGAGATAGGTAGGAGGTGCTGGAAGGAATGTCATGGGCAGTAACAGTGGCCTGTGTAGAAAAAAATTCAAGATGGCGAATTGTAAATGGCGACCGAAGTACAACTTGCTTCGATCCAGCTGAAAATTGACATGCGGAGGTCTTTAGGAGTCCTTAATCATAATTTGAGGTCAAAAGATTTTTCGCCATTCCTTATTTTCATTAAAATGACTACCGAAAAAGATTGCTCTGATTCTGCTGATAATTGGCATGTGGGGCCTCCACACCACTAGGAGTGCGGGATAAAAAATTTGGTCAAAATTGTTTTTAGACATTTTCAAATATGGCCGCTATACAAGCGTTCTTTGGCGGCAGAAAAAAATGCTCTGATTCTTTTAAAAATTGGCATGTGGTTTTATTTATATATGTGGGTAAATTGTAAAATTTGTGATCAAGATCAATTTTTCGCCATTTTTCAATATGCCCGCTATACAAACGTTTTTTGGCAGCAGATAGAAATTTTATTTAATACGATTTAAAATCGTTACGTCTACTTCAAAATAATTTTGTTTGCGCCGTTTTTTCGATGTAATAGGCAGTCGAAAATACTTGCTTTGCTCGGGATGAAAATTGGCACGAAAAGATTTCTAGGATTGCCTGATAATAATTAACATTCAAGATAGTTTTTTTTATATTTGAAATTTTCAAATATGGCCTCCATTAAAGACCTACTATAATTTTTTAAAGTAAAGTCAAAAGTAGCAACGCTGTAGCCCGAGGTCCAGCGGAGGGCGAAACTCGAAGCGGTTGCTCGCTACTGTTCGTAGGTAGTATATATTATGGAGGCTCTATTACGAGTACAAGATCACACAATTGTTAAAAATGCAAAGCATACTTGCCGATGTAGTGGAAAAAAGATACTTATAGCGTTGTTGTATTTCGACCGTCTCTCTGTTAGATTTCTGTTTCTTGGAAGATCAGAGTCCACTTAAAAATGTTGTATATTTCCCAAATCGGATAACTACCTCAGCCATATTAATAACGACAAAAAAGTATTTAAAATTTATACTAATAAATAACAAACCAGACCACAGAACTTTAGTTAATGTTAAACACAAATAGTTATCGGATATTTTTAAAAGTATCCTGTTAATAATAACATTTGCAGAAACAACATCATTACGCATATGCAACAATCTTATACGAGTATATATAAGGAAAGGCAATTGTTTCCCCGGTTCCAGTATACCCGTAGCTTAGTAGTAGATTATATAATAGGTGAAAATTGTTAACAATGGAACATAGGGTAAGTTTTATTTTGTCTCCAAAGCTTAGTAATTTTCAAGTATTTCAATTTTGTAACGCCACACCCCAAGAAATATTTTAACACGAAACAATTTAGTAACCTTGCCTTGCTGCTAGATGGTGTTGGAAGTGTTCAATTACGCCGTATAGTGGAGCATATCTCCGAATATTTCGATCGCCCCTGTTTTATGCCCACCGGCGCCCTCTTCTTCGATGTGGCTAAGATCGGAAGGCCTTAGCCACATCGAAGAATTGATTGTACAGCTTCTAAAGAAATATTTTGTTTCGACAAAATCTCGTATTACGTGATCGCCACGTGCACATGATTCGAGACTTCTTGTCGAATCGCTCTTTCCTCTATCGAGTTGAAGGCGCACTCTACTCCCCTAATCCCCATAAGAGCCGGAGTCCCACAAGGTTCTGCCCTCTCGCCGCTCCTATTCTCCCTGTACAATAGCGACATTCCGAAGTATCAGTCTGTAAATCTCGCCCTCTTTGCTGACGACACTGCGCTCTATTATCGGCGCTCAGCTCCAAGTTAGTATCTGCAAAAGCTGCCACCACACGATCCAACCTTCTTAACAAGCATAGTAACCCCTTCATAATAAGTTGAGATTGTACCCCTCAGGCCCGCTACTTACTTTTTAGATTAGCAGATTAAGAGCCTTCAGCTCGCTCATTCATCCAGTGGTGCAGTCAAGGCCATCAGCGTTCAACTGCAAAATGTTCTTCAGAAAAAAAATGCTTTGTATCGAATCTCAGGGCCTATATATTCTAGTACTTCTATCTTAGTTGGGATACTTGGATGAAAGCGCATAGATTCGTCGTTCATTATCATTGACCACCGGCTGCGGCTTCCACCTCGTGAGACGGTGAATTGACATCGAGGATAAGTGTCATTACGTATCTTATGTCAATCGTACACCTACGTGAATAAAAGCCGAAATTGCATTTGGAGAGTCAGGCGCCTTTCTTCACCCTTCCATTTTACAATTTTAGTTTTATTTTTTCAGATGTTATTGCTGGTCTTCATTCTGGTGGTTTTTGCTGGTAAAAATAATAATTATTATTATTCTGCCTCCTATACAAACTCTGCTTTCCATTAATAAAAGTTAAATTAATATCAACATTAAAATCACGTTGGTTAACAAGAGGCCTCAAAAAAATGCTGCACTATAAATAGAAAACTTCGTTTTAACTATTACACACACAAAACAAACAACGATCGACATATGTACCAGAATTACAATAAATGACTCAAAAGTGTATTCATTGTTCTAAGAGAATGGCAAATAAAAATTCGTCGTAAACAGCAAGAATGTTTGCTATCATCTGAAGGTTATGACTCTATATGTACTAAAGTTATTAAGGCGTGTAAAGATCAGATAGGCGGAGTACTTGCCTTTCTAGTGAATCTCTCCTTAGAAACTAGAACTTTTCCAGAGAAATTAAAACTCTCAATCGTAAGACTGTTACACAAAAAGGAAGACACTACAGACATTACTAACTATAGACCTATCACTTTGATTCCAGTGTTTTCAAAAATATTTAAAAAGGTCACGTACAACCAGCTATTATCTTACTTTAATCGATTCAAAATTATACAAGATAATCAGCATGGGTTTCAGAAAAACAAATCAACAGCACATGTAGTGTTTCACATAGTTGACGAGATTTTACAAAATGTAAATAAAAAACTGTACACAACGGGGTTATTTTTGGACATGTCTAGGGCTTTTGATTTCGTTTCACACGACCTATTATAGACTAAATTAGAGCATAACGGAGTTCGAGGACCGGCACAAGCCTGGCTAAAATCTTATCCAACAAATAGGTTACTGTGTGTAGAAATAATCCAACTAAACACAAAGAATTATACCGAAATATACAAATCTGACTTTAAAAGTAATCATTACGGAATTCCCCAAAGTAGGTACTTGGTCCCCTGCTGTTCCTATTATATATTAATAATGTATGTGATAGCATGGAACACGAAACAATTCTTTTTGCGGATAATATTTCAGTGGTTGGTCACTTCTCCAATAAAATCAACATCGGAAGAGCATAAAAACGAATTAAGGAAAACATTGACATCACTAATTGAATAACTAAAAAACCATAATCTTTAAATTAATTTAACTAAGACTAATGTAATGAATTTTAATAAAGATTAATAAAAGATTATAACGGACAAGTTTTGCGAAACAATATCAATGCGACATTTCTAGGATTCATTGTAGACCAAAAGATGTATTGGAAGTTCAAATTAATAAAGTGTGTACTAAAATAAATAGGTTTGCGTTAGCTTTCTACAAATTGTCCAAATTGGCGAATAAATGTACGGCTTTGACAGCCTATTTTACGTAATGTTGAATCTGTACTCAGATACGATACTCGGGGAAGGTTTTTATTGGTCAAAAGTTATGTATACGGGCCGTCTGTAATGTAGCGCCGTATGTCTCATGTCGTCCGCCTTTCAAAACGTTAAGAGTATTGCCCCTCCCATGCCTGTACATACTCGAAGTTGGTATATTTGTGAAACAAAGTCTATCAAAATTCATAACAGCGAAGGTCGTAACTGCCTGAAGCCTAAGGAACCCCAATAAAGTGCCGTTTACGATAAGAACGGTCCGAGGTACAAAATGTCAAGCTTGATGTGCGTACAATACCCAAAACAAAACTATGTGTGGAAAAATTTTTAGTCTTATAACAGATCGCTTTAAGCTTCTTCCATTGACTAGTTTCAAAAAGGAATTGCGCAGGTGCCTCTTTGATTATTTGTTCTACTCAGTTGATGAAATATAAGGAAATTAATTGATGCAAACATTTTTGATGAACTTCACACGATTTTTTAAAGTAGGAAATGGTGTTGTCAACGCGACTAAGTATTATGTTACACCTAGCCATATTTAAATTGTATTTAACTTCTATTATTATAAAATAATAACTTTTATCTTGCATAATTTACTTCATGGACAACTTGTATGCATTGTCAAAATTGTCAATGTAATCTAAAGTAGGATTAAGTGTCGACTGTATGTGTATTGTTACGATAGGTATATGTTGTATAATTTAGAAAAATCGCTGGTTTATTATTTTCGCTTTCGATTGACTAAAATTATCACTGAGAGCAATGATCACATTTTTACAAGGAATGGGTTATCGCGTAGTTAGAAATTATACTCTATTTTATATCTTATAAATATACAAAATAGTTACTCTTTTACGTGTCTCATCTGACGGATTAGCAAGCTTTACAATTATTATTATTTACGTTAAATCATGACATACACGATTATGACATCTCGTATTAAATTTAATTTTAACTTTAATTTATTAATTTATTCTCTAATTATTGTTTTTTAACCGACTTAAAAAAGGAGGAGGTTCTCAATTCGACCGGGTGGTTTTTTTTGTATGTATGTTACGCGATAACTCCTGTATTTGTGTACCGATTTTCATGATTTTTTTTTATTGGAAAGAGGGTACCTCCATAGTGTTCCCATTTAATTTTAAAGAAAAACATCCACCTCTAAGGATGGCTGTTCACGCATGAAGATTCATTTTTGTAAATAGCGCCTAAATTTTATTATAAGGAGCCATTATTTTAATGGTTGATTTTGCTATTCTCCAATTCGAGGCGTTTTTCTCTCTCAATATACTTTGAGTAGTGAGAGCCGATTTTTATTATCTTCTGTGCCAAGTCCCGTATAATCGATTCCGGTTAATCGATTTCAATAAAACTTGGTAATTATATGTAATTCCACTTACTTTTGAGGTCGGTTTTTGTACTACTCTGTACTGATATTATTACATTTAGTCTTAATCTATCAGTGTATTATTTGATTATTGTATTTGCATGCTTTTATTTAAGAAGGCCGAATAGGTTTAAATGCTGATTTAATTTTTACCATCAACATATATAATGTACCGTACAATTCTGGACAAGTGAAGCTTCTGTAGCCGTACTTAAGCTTAATGAAATCGAAATTCCTTGTGCTGGGTTTGAAAGCACGGGTACGTAAAATGAACGACCAAAATCCAGGGCTGGCAATTGGGGGAGTTTGCATAGTGCAAGTATGTGAGGTGCGTAACCTGGGAATCGTGACGGACGCCAAATTAAAATTCGAACAGTATGTAGTAAGTAGATACTATATACAAATTGTTTATACAGTTAAAAGTTTTGTACTAAACTCAACTATGCGGACATATGTAATAGGACAATGCTTGCAGGCGAAAACTAAATTTATTCCAAAAGTGTCCAAAACGCTTGCGCACTGTTTTGTTTCTCAATTCCACTCCGAACACATGTTTAACCTTACCTTAACAAAACCAATTTTATGCAAACTGCTTTCCGGTATAATCCAAAATAAAAATACGTCGTGTCTCTTTGAGAAATCACGTTTTCGCAACGCGACAATTAGATTGTCTTCTCGTCAGGTTTGCTCTAGATAAAGTACAGCAGCATTTCGTGGTAGTTTTCGTCATTCTGCAACGAAATGTTGGAACAATATACCTCCTCCGATTGGAAACTGTGCCACAATTATCACGTTCGTACGTAAATTTAAACTGTATTTATTAGATAGGCAAAATAAATGTCATAACTAATGTTGGATCCCGGCTGAATCCGTCTCAAAACGGACCAGACTTCAATGAAACTCGTAATCTTCCGTTTATTGAAGTTTCTTATACTTAAGCGGACTGCATACACCTCTATTCATGATTGAATACGTTATTCTAACAATCGTGATCTATGTCAATCTGACTTAGTTCCGTAATTTAACAAGTCACAAATATCAATGAAATCGAATTAACATTCTCTTATAATATACGAGATATGCAGCGTCTTCTACGCCGTACCGGCCCTATCAATACGCCGCGGACGCCGAGCGGCCAATCAGAACCCCTGAATTATTTACGTAATTCTACTCATATTTGCTCTGACCGGCCAGGCGCGTCTCGGCCGTCTGTAACACCTAAATAGCAGTAAGTTTGGGAATGCACGTTTTGTAAATTATAAGTTGAAAAAGTACTTGTGCTCAATTTAATTATACAAGTGACAATAATAAAGATTGATAAATAATCGTTAACAAGAGAAATAGATACAGATTTTATTTATTTTACAATATAAATTTTATAACTTACTTTATTATTACTAATAGTCATATATTTCACGATTTAGTATTGTTTCATACTATCATAAGTACATATATAAATTATTATTATAATATATTTTTCTTTGTCAAGCGATTTTGTCATTTTGATGTTTAAATTTATGTTATCTTTCGTTCTTGATTGTTAGTGACGTCCGCTCCGTACCTTGGCCCAGTGGCTCCAGTATTATATTATATTAGTCTATGTCTTGGCCACTACAGAATATCAGCGTTGGGTTGTTTTGCTTGCACAACTCGACAAATGCTGAGTGGTGATTTACATTATATTACTAATTATAAGAAATGAGAACAAATAAATATTATTTTCTTTCTTTCTTTCAGATCACTGCTTGGCAGCAAAACTAGGTAAGGCGGCAGTGTTCCTTGGACGAACTCTTTTACAAGAAAACCCAACATTTGGTCCTACCGGGAATCGAACCCTGGACCTCCTCATCTTCTCCGTCTAGCGTCCACAGTATAAACCGTTGAGCCAACGTAAGTCGTCAATTTGCTACAAAATGTTGTTTACGTCGGTTGCTAGCCACTTCATCACGGCACTAATAATAGCCGATTCGTTGTAGAAATCTATAGTGCTGTTATACCCGTTTGGCCACTTCTTCAATATTCGATTTATTATTATATTTACACCTTGCGGCACTGACCGGATGACGGAGTACTAGAGAAACGTATTGGGCAAAATATTTATAAATACATTTTCTATTTATTTGCAGACAACGTTCAAGCTTACCAAAAGGTCTGTGTACTGCTGAAACGAATGTTTGACGACAGCATCGAACAATTACAGGAATGTAAGGATATAGGTAAGATTCCACTAGTAATTAACAAGGAAACTGTATAAGAAGAAAGTGCTTCGGAAGCTAAGGGCGCCTTCAAATTAGACGATTATAGGAGCCGCCGAATATGACAATTGATTTGACAATCAGGAGACGACCAAGTTGTTCCAACATCTGAGTGAGATGTCCGATGAGGCTCAGCATAGATACCCGGCGGCGCAACTTGTCATTGTGGGGGACTTTAATGCTCGCCATCAAGAATGGTTGTACCCATACCAGATGACCGATCACGCCGGAAAAGAGACGCGTAAACTTGCGTTAACGCTAGGCCTCTCCCAGCTCGTCAGTGGCGCCACTAGGATCCCAGATGTTGAGTCACATACGGCTAATTGCTTAGACCTTTTGCTAACAACTGATCCAAACCGATACTCTGTGGTTGTGGATGCCCCATTAGATACTTCCGATCAGTGTCTGATGAAAGCTGTATCCGTGTATACTCCCTACCCGGTCAGGGTTCTAGTGGTATGAGACGGGTGTGTCGATACAGGTTAGTAGATTGCGACGAAATGCGCCATTTCTTTGCTTCATATCCGTGACAGGCTTGCTTTTCTTCAAGAGACTCGTCGAGCTGTGCTGATGCTGTAATCTAGGTCTTGCGTTGAGGTATGGAGTATTATATATCATACTCTAATGTACCCAATGGACCCCAAGCTCGTCCATGGTTTAGTGCTGACTGTAGCCGTGCTTAAGCACAAAAACAGTCGCGTTCCCAGCTTGGGCAGCTGCTCGACGGGCAAAGCTCCGAGTGCTCAAAATCTGAAGAAAACTTTTAATAAGGCCGCCAAGAAGTGCAAAACAAACATTACGCAGGGCAAAGTTCGCCCATGTGCGCTGCATAGGGACCTAACTTGCTTCTTTTCCAGCAGGCAGCAAGCCTTTTTGGTCCCTAGCCAAAGCGGTTGAAACAAAGTTTAGCCGTCCTTCTTTACCATCTATGCTGAGACCGGATGGCTCGCTGGCTCATAATGCGGAAGAGAAGGCGAATCTTTTTGCCTCACTCTTTGCAGAAAATTCGCGTCTGGATGCCGCAAGGAACCGATCACCCTCTTTATCTCACACTGGCTGCAGTATGGCGCCAGTTCGCATGCACCAAAAAGAGGTACTCAGAACTCTGCGAAGTCTAGGCGTGATTAAAGCTAGCGGGCCAGATGGTATTCCAGCAATAGTCCTGTGTAACTGTGCGCCAGAGTTGTCTCTTGTTTTCACACACTTGTTTTGCCTATCACTTGACTCGTGTAGTTCTCAGTTCGTGGAAGCTTGCAAACGTGTAACTTGTTCCCAAAAAAGGAAGCAGAGCAGACCCTGTCAACTTTCGAACTATCTCAGTCACTTCCATACTCTGCAAGATTACGGAACGTGTACTTGATAACCGCCTCCTGGCGTACCTTGAATACAACGATCTCCTCTGTAATCGCCAGAACGGATTCCGACGAGGGCGATTTACTGGGGATCTTCTTGTGTACAGCTCTCATCTATGGAGCGAGACTATGGAAAGACATGGCGAAGCCGTTGCAGTATCTTTAGACATTTCTAAAGCTTTTGACAGGGTCTGGCACGCAAGTCTTTTAAGCAAGTTTCGCTCTTTTGGACTTCCCACTGACCTTTACCATTGGATTTCGGATTTCTTGAGTGAACGTTCGATTCGAGTGGTCTTAGAAGGCTACTCTTCTGAATATTGGGCGATAGATGCCGCCGGAGTTCCTCAGGGTTCCGTACTGTCCGCAACTCTTTTTCTGCTGCATATCAATGACATGTTAATTCCAGGTGCCTTTGCGTATGCTGATGACAGTTGTGGACAGGTACTTGACCAATGCAAGGGTCAGTGGAGAAGAAATCCAGTCTTGTCGAGAGGCCACGGTTAGTCGTTTCAATTTGACACTCAGGCAGTCTTCGATTGGGGCGATGCCAACCTTGTAAAATTTAATGCTACCAAAACGCAGGCGTGTCTGTTCTTCACAAAACGGAGACACTTTCGTCTGCCTCCGACTTTTCGTGATATATCCATACCGATAGCCGACTGTCTCCAGCTACTTGGAATGGACCTGTCGTCCAATCTCAACTTCGGCAGATATATTGAATCCATGGCCAAAATTGCAGCCGTGAAGCTTGGCATCCTTTCCAAGGTGAGACATTACTTTACACCGGGTCAGTTGCTTCAGCTATACCAAGCACAAGCCGGTCATGTATGGAATACTGCTGTCCACCTTGGACTCAATCGACAAACGTGTCTATAGGCTTATAGGTAGAGATGGGAAAAACTGCTTATTTTTTTAAACGTTTAAAAAAGCTTTTTAGTTTGAAGCTAACAAAATCATTTAGAAAACGATTATTTAAAAAAAGTAAAAAAAAGCTTGCAACGTTGAGTTGATAGCGAAACGCAAGAGTAGACCACTAAATGTTTTATGATAAGTAGGTTTTTTTGTAAAAAAACGAGTTATATTTTTAATTGACATAACATTACTAAATTAACATTTTGTCCATTGGCGTTTAAAAGCGTTCAAAAACATAAGCTGTTTAACTTTTGTAGTTGTTAATCGTTGAAATGGAAAAGGTGCTTATCTCTTTAAAGTTAAAACGTACGTTTAAAAAAGCGTGCTTGTAAAAGCGCTTTTCACTTAAACGCT
>NW_020653900.1:208476-232353 GCF_003589595.1 Hyposmocoma kahamanoa | reverse complement strand
AATAGATGCCTTATAATAGATATATACCAATGATTTTTTTATATCAATTGAATTAAATAGATTACGTATACTATACGATATACATTTTTCGAATGGTTTTAATTTCGGTTATAAAAAATAAATTCCGTAATAAAGCCAGTGCCGACCATTGCTTGAGTAATCTTAATAGCACTCGAAACTATAAACACTACACGTTACATATTCACACACGAACACACACAGATACACACGTGCACGCGCACGCGCGCTTACGCACGCACGCACGCACGCACACAATCTTAATAATTTTGAATTGCTGTAGATCAATTAGCTTGTACATGTACTTTCTTTTCTTAAATAAATAATAATTATTATTAAATATTATATTTAGGAAATGAAACTATTTTTCCGGATTTAAATCGCGTATATTTGTTTTTCAAACATACCGACGTTTCGGGCCCTTTACAGGTCCCATGGTCACGGTTGACCGAGGTGGTACAGTCATCAACTAGTTATGTCTAATGTTAATACAAACCACCGTATTTTTTCACTATAGTTACAATAGTTATTAATTAAATAATTATTTTTAATTTTACAAAGAAACATTCCAATTTACGCTACATTACTTGTTACAAATTGTTTTATTGAGTGAATTATTATTAAGTTAAATTTATTATTAACTAATAATAGAAATTAGAATAAACTAAAACATATTAATTAGTATTGCAGTCTTATGTCTGTTTGGGATTTTCATCAGAGGAAGTACTGAATCCCAAACTGATGGTACGGAGAAAGCATCTTCCCTGTTGAAATTAGGATGTTTTTTTAATTTCAATGGCCTCTCGCAGCATCCTGGGTAGATAGCGACTTCTTTTGCAAGGTTCTAGGGTTTGTCAAACTTCATTGAATGTGTAGGTTTATCCATGACATGCTCGCAGACTGCAGACTTGTTTATGCGACGGTGTTTAATATCAGCTGTATGTTCTTTGACGCGGGTACAAATACTTCGCTTCGTTTGTCCAATATAAGAGAGACCGCGCTGACAGTCAAGCTTGTAAACTCCTGCATCCTGTAAGGGGATGTTACATTTCACGGGTCTCAGGAATTGAGAAATCTTCCTCAGGGGCTTGAAATAGGTCTTGATAGATGCACGCCTGAGGACTCTTCCGATCTTGTCTGTAACACCTCTCACGTAAGGTAAAATGGCAGGTCTTCGCTTGACTGTTGGTGGTTTCACCCGGGGCCTGTGGCATCGGCGTGGAATCTTCAACTTATTCGCATGTAGGTCTTGCTTTACATGCTAAAGTTCCCCTGCTAGATAATTACTGTCGCAGACACCATGTGCTCTCTGAAACAACAATTTGCCCACGGTAGTTAACTGGCTAGGATGGTGATGGGAATTACCATTGAGGTACTTATCTATATGGGCTTTCTTTCTAAATACAGTATGACCTAAGGTGTTATTATAATTTTTCTTAATTAAAACATAAAGCGAAAGTACCACAATTCTCTAGTTCCATGGTAAATTGGAACGTACTAAAAGAATTGAGACCAAGAAAGAAGGTATGCTATCTTTAGGTAATATTTACCGTTTGAAAATCTTCGGCCTAGCCGGGGTCATTGGTAAAACTCGCTCCTCGAAGTCTACCATGAAAATATCGGCAACAACGGGAGATAGCCCATCGTTTGTTTTTTTGAAAATTGTTTGAAGAAACAAATACACGCGATTTGAATCCGGAAAAATAGTTTCATTTCCTATGTGTAACAGTCGCGATAACCTAAGAACTCCATAATTATTATATTGTTATTAGAGAGTTGTAACCGTAACGTGAAAGATACAGTAACGAGGTTCCAGTGTATACTCGTAAAACAGTCTTCACTGCGAAACGCACGTGTTCCGCTCGCGGCAAGTTCGCTACCACGTGCACACTATGATTTTTGGTAACATAACCGTTGCATGTTAATTCGCTAATGAGTACCACGCCTTGAGGTGGTGGCGCTAATGATCGATACTTTAAGGGACGTGTCTTTAAATTTGAAACAACTTTTTTGTTTTTAGACTTATATCAATACATAGTAATTAGTTTACTTGACAGATATAGTCCTCAAGAAAGGTTATGCTGTAGTATGTTTCATAAAAAAGCTATTATAGTTATTACTAAAATAACCTAAATGACAATTGCTCTAGATAGAGATCAATCTTCGAATCCGACTCGGCTGGGCAACATTCGGGAAATTACACCATATCTTCTTGTCCAAAATACCACAAAAATGTCTCAAGACAAAAGTATTCGATTAGTGTGTGTTGCCAGTGATGACCTACGGCACTGAGACGTGGTCGCTCACTGACGTCATAAGAAGGCTTAAGGTCATACAAATAGAAAGGGCTATGCTCGGAGTTTCATTGCGAGATCGAATCAGCAATGAGGATATCCGCAAGTGAATCAGAGTAACCGACATAGCCCTATGAATTATGAAACTTAAGTGGCATTGGGTAGGGCACATTGCTCGCAGAACAGATGGCCGTTGGGGCCGAAGAGTTCACGAATGGCGACCGCGTACCGGTTGACGCGGCGTGGGCAAACCACCCACAAGTGGACTGATGATCTGGTGATGCAAGCGGCGCAGGACAGGTCGTTATGGCATTCTTTGGGCGAGGCCTATGTTCAGCAGTGGACGTATTTTGGCTGAAATCTCTAGTAATTAACACCAAAAATCCACTAATTAACTAATCAGTAATCGACACTCACCAATAATGAACACCCAGTAACTGACACTTACCAATAAGAAACGTGTGTAGAAAATTTTCCTCCTAAATGTTATTACAAATGAATTTAAAAAAAAGTAACGAACAGTGGTGCTTATCGGTCACTGGTGCTACCAACCTATATGGACGATAAATGGCGTGTCCCATAATATATATAAGGATGTTCAATGTTTATTTTACCAGTTCACGTGTTCCTACTGCAGTAGACATATTGGTGTATAAATTCAATAAAAAAACTAAAAATGAAACGTGGTGTAGGTTTTTCTGTACAAAGTGATTTTCAAGTAGAATACAATTGACGTGTAATTGATTGAATAATTTTTCTTTCCAGATATTACTCTTGGCGTTGATGGTGGTTTTACCTGGTGGAACATCAGGTAATTTATTTATAACTGCTACTACGTCCAAGTATGTAGTATTTTCCGGTTGTGTCGCTTTACACCAGGCGCACAACTTGTCACTTGGTATCACAAAAAAAGGAAAAAGAAATATAAGTATGGTATATTGCAGAGATTCGTGAGACCACCCGGGAAGTGTTTAGAAAATTGCTTCAACATGATACAGATGAAGCGGTTAGAATACTGTGTGACAATATGAAAATAGAATTAGATGCACTCCGCAACAAGGAATGTGACGAAACAGGTAAGATTTTAACATCCAAGAAAGCAATATTACAAAAAACTACACGAATTGTATTCGCGCACATTTTTAATCAGGGTTGTAAGTGATAATTGTCATTGACAATGACCACGGTAAACATACTTTGTAATTGTCTACATATTTATAAAATTAATTGGAACAATGACGTGCCATGTGTTTGTATCAAAGATGTATCCAAACGTGTCAAACGTTAATATCAAAAAAGTCACAAACTATATCGTTTTCCCATTGACTTACAATTATATGGACGTCGGGTCCGCGCTAAAAAGTGTCCGCACTTGTAAGGCGCTAAAATCGTATACAGAGCGCGACACTCCGCTTTAGTCTTCATTTGTTCTACGGACAGCGCGATACTGCGATGACATAACAATTTAAATTTCGAATAGGTTGACTTGGGACATTTTTTTCGTGGTTTTTGTATTAGACCCGTCGTCCATTTATTGGTAAGTCAATGATCAGCATGAATAATTATCGCATAATTATCATGATGACGATCGAAGAAAATAAAACATCGTGATAATTTCTAACTCTATTTTTATTAACCGACTTCAAGAAAAGGAGGACATTCTCAATTCACCTGCATTTTTTCTTTCTTCTTTGTTTGTCGGAAAGATGGTACCTCAGTATTGGTCCGATTTAAATTTAAAGAAAATATTCCACCTCTAAGGGTAACAGATTAGTAATCAATTTTCGTTAAGAGTCTATACTATCTCAAATGGCTTTGCTTGGTTCCGTATAACAATAAAAGTGTTGATTGAATCACTGTGGAATAAATGATTATGGTAAAAGAGTTTGGATGTGTAAACTTCTTCACATATTGAATAACTTGCCAAAAATCCATGTTGATGAAAATTAAATAGATGATAAAATACCTGTGCAAATAAAAAATACATAAAAAAGATTTTCATGAAAGGTCAATGTGAAAGTAGAGATATACGCAAGCGGGCTATTAGTGTAGTCTAGGCGTATAAAGATAAAGATAAAGATAAATTTATTTCAATACATGACTTAATCTAATACAATTATAATGAAAACAATGTAATTGAAGATAAAATATTAAAATAAACAGTAAAAAACAAAAAAAAAAAAATCTAAATTATATAAAATAATCATGGTAAAATTAAACATTTTAATCTTAGTGCCTAATAGTGCAACTGCGATGCCTAAACTAAGTACATGTGTACCTGTATTTTAGGCATAATAGTGCATTTTTCATAACAAAGCTTAAAAAAAAACGCAATAAGTATAAACGCAACGCAACGCAAATAAGTTGAGTATAAACGCAACTCACGATTTAGGCGATTAACACACTGTACTAAAGTACTCCCTTCGTAGTTGTACGCCGTAGTGATTTTATATGTAGCCGACATCCTTCTTTGACAAGAATGGTTAATAATATAGAACTCATTCAGGACGCTGCAGTTATACTATTTGGTTTTTGTTTATTCAAATAAAAAGACGCTGAAGATATTGCATATTTTTACGGACCAGATCGAAATGGATAATTTCAACTTCATTACATAACAGAAAATATGAAGATAAATTTGATAGATTTTTAATAGCAAATATAAATATATCGAGTCGAGGTCTATTGTAGAAAACTGAAGATGTCCTTAAGCTTAAAAATCTGCGCGGTAGTGCGGAGCGCAGTGTGCCATACCCTGCTGTTCAACGCGCCCCTCCGCGCGGAGAAGCGTTGTCAGTGTGTTCGACGGCGCGTGTTTTCCATACAAACTGAGGTACTTTAGTACAACGTTAAAAAACGCAGCTCTGCGCTCCGGTACAGTGTGATATTCGCTTTAAAGTGGTTACAAACGGCGTCTTTTTATCGATGTAAAAGCACGTTCGTGAAACGCGCGATTGATTGACTGCCTCAGTGGCCGAACGGTTACCATGCTTGTCTGCCACGCAGACGTCCCGTGTTCGATTCCTGAGCAGGGAGAAATATTTGTATGGCCTACATTTATTCCTCACGTGACTTTGGGTGTTCTATGTGTGTGTCCATGACACCCGCGACTCAGGGTTTTCCTAGTGCGGGGCTATGAGTGTGTTTTATTTATTTATTTATAAATAATCGCTTATCAATCACAAGTGTAGCGATGCAATCGCGCGTTTGTATCGATGCAGTCGCGCGTTTGCATCGCTGCATATTAAAGTCGCGCATGTGTAACCACAATTTTTAGCTAGTAAAGATTTCTTAACCGTTTTCTTTAAAACTTGGCAAATAGTTGTAATTACACAAACTTTTGAGGTTGGTTAATTAATACTACTTACTATTAATAACGATTACTCTCAGACAACGAAAGACAATTTGTTCCACATTTTATAATGTACCCGTAAAGGAGCTACATAACCTTACACGGGCAATTTTAACTTGAAAGATATATAACAGGATATTATTTTTTCAGATGATATCGATTGTACAATGCTGGAAACGGAAGTCAATGGTGCAACGTATGTGTATAACAGATTAGCATGTAACTCACAAGACAGTGTTATTCGAAATGGAGGAATGCTGCTAGTATTTTCCCTCACCTTGCCTTTCCTGACTGTTCTACTGCTCAAGATGTAAAAGCTTGTGACGATGATGATAATGATCATCATCCCACGTTTTCATAACCCTCTTTCTTGGTTCCTGGCCACTTACTTTTAAAATTTTGAATCGTTCTCGAATTCCTTTTCCTCCCACTATTCTAAGGCTCCACTCACAATGGCGCAGAGTCGAAACGTCGTGACGCGTCATGTTGTTCTCCTAAGGCATATTCATCACTGTTTTCCCATTGTTAAAGTACAAATTTGTATTATGTAAATATGGAAACGCGCATCGACGCGCGACGACATGCGCCTTCGCGCGTCGACTCTTGGTTAAAGTAACTCTCACCCCTGAGACATAGGTTACCATCTAGTTCAGGGTTGGAATGTATCGCCCTCTATTTTAGACACAGTTGTACAAAACCTGTTTAATTGTAATATATGCCATGTAACATGTTCTATTTTTATGTACAATAAATTATTATTATTATATTATTATTATTATAAAGTCGAGTGGCACTCCTATCGAAATTCTCGAAGCCAGAGGACGTGCTTGTTAATAATCATGTAAAACACAACTTTACGTTATATAAGTTTGATCAGGACGTTGAAAGAAGGGTACGAAAGGGAATCGCAGTAGATGGAGCCATAAATGGGCTAACGGGGAACAACATCTTATCTCACAAAGCACACAATGCAATGCTGGTTCATAAACTGACGTTTCGTATTGAGAGTTGGGTATGGTAGAAGAAGCGTGAAAGTAGAATTAATGATCTTTGAAGAAAATTTGTGATAAAAAGTGAAGAATACAATAATACGTGAAAGCTGTGGCTTGGAAGAGGATGTAGTGACTAGATTAGAGAAAGGAATGTCGAGGTGGTTTGGGCATGTACAACTGATGCATGTAAGAAGAATTACCAAAGAGATTTATGATGTGAATGTGGATGGAACGGTTTTAAGAGGACATTTCAAAAGACCAGATCAGTGATGTCCTCAAAAAGGCTGGGATCCGAAGTGACAAGAATAAAAGAAATTGTATGAAAAGTGTAGTTGATGTATGTGAGCCTCGAGAGTTGTGTCAGGATAGAGTAAAGTGGCGCTCCGTGGTCTCCATAGTGCCTGGACTTGATAACAAAGGGAATAACCGAGCAAAAATCTATGTTAAATGGTAGTTTCCTATTTCTAACGATAATAAACATTTAGAACGCTTTTCAAGCTGCAATCTGACAAAACTTGGATTCACATTTGCAATACACATTTTTTACTTAATTTCTTTTGATGAAATAATTATAATAAAAGACGATGTTAAGTTCATAAATAATAATGTACTGGTAACACAATCGGGTTTTAAAAACATTTTTTGTATCGCCATTTCGTTTTGTCATAGATGTCATTTTTGCATCGTTTATCGACGTGTGTGTTGTTGTGAAATTTTTGGTTCATTGTTAATATTTTGTAATAGATAATTAAAATTGTAGAAAATGTAAACCACCTACTTTTCATATTCCTTTAAAAACAACAGGTTTAGCACATCTGCGCTCCCATTTTGACAATGACATTTCTTTGTTTACATTTTGGACATCTAATTATGATTCAAACTACAGTAGGAAATGGTATTTAATGCTTGCACCTTTTTTATATTATTGTATTATTTTTGTTGCATCCTTTCTCTTTTATTTTCCTTTAATTTTTTATTTCTAATAAATTTATGTGAACCAAACCATTCTTTTATTTTCGCTAAGACCAGACCACAAGCTCGACCGTGTAAGCCCGACATATTTAGTTCCAGAATTTACAAAATAACTTGATCTAATCGCTATATTCAATCGTTCCAAAATTTCAACACGAACAAAAATGTACCAACATACAAATTTGGGAAACTATTGAGCGCACATTCAAAGCTCAAAATAGATGTATTTGGGCTATATGCAGCTTGAAAAAAAGCAGATAGTTGTCAACCACATTTTAATAATTTAAAAACATTTACTCCTTATTTGAAATTTCAGTTTTCGTTAAGCGTTATTCTCATTTATTTGAATTCATCACATCGCGGGCGGGCCGTTCTGATCAACTGAAAAACTAGATAATGTAAAATTGCTCTACTTCAAAAGAGTGTAATACTAATGGCTACGAAGGTCCTCAACAAACTTCTACGTGAAATGAGGAATTGCAACAATTGTGTAGAATTTAAGAAATTAATATTTAATTACCTGATTGATGTGACATTCTACAATATTGAGGATTTCATATACAATTTACATTTAATATTACTTATTAAATCTGTTGTTATTATATTCTACTATTGTTATTAAGTTTTTTCAGCCCATTTTCAAGAGGCTGTCTGAGCTGCCTTGTGTGCACACACAGTACCCCCCCTATTTTCCAAATAGGTGGAGCTGTAGGCACACTCACTTCTCGTTACGCATTGCGCAACTAACAGATAAGGAAGGCCAGTATACTTGTATCATTGACTACGTGACGAATACACAAAGCACGGCTGAATTTCTTAGAAGAGCCGTGGCCGTGTTTACTCAAGATATTTGAAAAAAAAAAAATGCGATAACAATTATTGACGCACATTTCATGTCTGTTTGATAAGGTGTTACTTATAAATTTATTTGCCAGCTGAGCGCTGGCCTTATCTCCCAGCATGCAGCCCTCAACCATATCAACCGCTGCTGGGCCTTAGCCACTGTTAACGTGCCCGCTGTACTCGAGCCAAACGGCATGTCGCGAACAGATGGCAAACGCCCGGACGAAATGACTCTCATCCCTTGGAGTGTGAGCCGGGCACTGGTACGGGACGCCACATGTGCCAACACACTTGCCCCATCCCATCTCCAGTCTGGCTCCGCAGCTGAGCTGGTGGAAAGAATAAAAAGTAATAAGTACCGGGATCTCGGGTCCGACTACCTATTTACAGCCTTTGTAGTCACAAAATTTTATCGAAAACATTAATAGACTGTATGGGAAACCGAAGGACTGGCAGCTACCTTGCCCAACTCATTAGCATAGCAGTACAAAGGGCTGACTGGGCACCTAGTCGCGGGGGCCCAATTTTATTAAAAATCCTAGTTCTACTTTCTAGTATTTAAGCTTTCATTGTATTGTCTTTATTACCTTCCCTGTAATATTATCAAAACTAAAATATATACTTATTTGTAAAAAGTAGTATGTTTCTTATTAAATATTGAATAGTGAAATACGCATACAACCGAATATGTAACTCTCAAGACGGCCTTATCCGAAATAGGGGAATGCTGACAAACGTCGCGCCTTTACCGACTGTTCTGCTAATCAAGAAGCGAAAGAAAGAAGGCAACTAGAATCCGGATAAACGGTCGAGCAATATCGTAGGGGTTTTGCGCACTGCGTTCGGTCCGCATCTGAATCCGTATCCGGGAAAATACTGATATAATAAGATTCAGTTAGACATTCACAATTCTTGCCATTCTGATGTTGTGTTACATACAGCCCCGTTTAGCTGTTGCAGGTTATCTTGATCTATCATATCCGAAATAAGTATTATAAATGATAAATTTATACAAATGTTAATTTACAAAGAGCCTCAGCTCGAATTTAATTTTTTCCCGTACTGAATTGGTTTTATTGTGCGGGTCGAGTGACATGAACATTGGCTTTATATCCGAATTGGAATTTATTATTTACAAACAAAACTAAAGCCTTTTGAAAAATGTATATCTTGTACTATACGTGTTCTGTTTAGTTCAGTTGATATAAAAAAAATTCAGTGCCTCCAGTGAAAAACTGAATAAGACGAGTTATGCCCTTTTGTTTTTATTGCACTTATTGGCTTCAGCGTCTCCGATTACATAACATATCAAAAGCTCTCGAGCAGTCTCCAAACGTCGTTTTTCTTATTGCACTAAGAGAATAATTCACTGTTTTTAAATGCATAATTTTAGTTATCGGGCATAAGGTACAAGTGCACTCAACTCAAAAAAAATACATGCACGCTTAACGAATAAGTACAGATATATTTTTACATAATGACACTTTTCGTATTGTTCCATAATGACTGGGAAAAATAGTGACTAAAAGCGACTATTGCCTTATTCCAAGTGTACATATAGGTATAACTGAGCATTCCGTTTGTTCCACTGGACACGATTAGTCATACCCGCGACTATATCGTGTTGCTATTGGGTAATAGTTCGCTACAGAAAACTTGTCGTTATATGCCTTTAACGTTGTTATGTCTTTTATCAATGTAGTTAGTGTCATAAGTATCGTTATAACCATAGAACAGTCGCAGTTAAGGGAATAAGTCCAATTATGTCTTAAAGTTTGCTAACATAAGTCGTATTATTAACGATAAGCATTCATAAACAAGGCTGCAACTATTGCAACTCGAAAGAAGCTGAAAAAAATATAGAAAATATGACTAAATATTTAACCAATAACCATTAAACGAAAGCTTAGATGTATACCTAAAGCTAGAAATCATAAAAAGTACTAATAATAAACGCGAACAACCAATAATCAATAAAAATATGTTTTTTTGCCTCTCCTGAAAAGTGTCGATTTTGAGTTGTTCCCTTTTTCACTGGAGGCACTGAATTTATTGGTATATGTAAAGTACCTATTGAATGGACTCTGAAGGGGCAATATGTACGCTTCTATATTTAGCTTCCGGTTGATATTCAAAATTTGCCATTTACGAGGTTTAAAACTATAGTGAAACAAAAAGGTTGTTACGGTTAAGGGGTTGTTATTCTACAGCTTCTGTGTACACGGATGACAAAAATCCGTGGTAGCAACCCGTTTAGCCCTTACACGTAGTCTCTAATCTCTAAATCTAAGATGTTTAAATTAAACATTATAATGATAAATGTATTCAAATGTTTATTTACAAAGAGCAACCCCTAGAGTTTCTTGTTCGTTCTTCTCAGGGAAATCTGCCTTACGAATAAGCGGTGGAGTTTAATTAATATGGCGTTTTCAAGAGTAATTTGCTTAACTATGAAATTTTGAAAATTAAACCGGGGACCTCCGCATTCAGCGCTCACGGTGCAAGCTGTTAGAGTACCGCGGTCATCGATTTATGGCATTAGTTACCTATTATGGATCTTATGGTGGTGCCACAGTAAGTTACGTTGGTAACGTTATTATCCCTACCAAAACACCACCATTTTAGTATTTATTCGTACATTTTTAGAGAATAAATAAAATACAGTAATTTTTATTTAAACTGTATCTAAAATGAAATCCAACGCTTCGTTTTAATAATCAACTGTACGCACAAACGTACCATCTTGCCTGTCTCCGTATTATACTCCCGATATATTCTTTAGCTATCTTCATTTATATCAATTTTTCCATGCACCGTTAAATCTTGGCCCATTTCCAGGACATCTCTCGTATAAGAGAGACACCCACGCCGTGGTAAACATTTCCTCAGGGTTTCCTCCACGTTCGTTCTATAAATTTGTGTCATTATTTCAATAGTATCCATAGTCTGTATTTTTTGAAGATGGAGGACAATGACTGTTTATTGCACAATAGTGTTGCAAACAGCTAATATTCTATTGATTATTGACTGAATGTTCGTCGTGAACTTGTTTTAAACTTCCCAATACGATTTAGCCCTGTTTTCATAAACATGTTTTAGAGGGATAAGTCATTTGGGTCTTCGTTCTTCTCGGAATTGGCGGTTGATTAATGAGCCACAGGGGATGCTATCAATGTGACATGAAATATCGGTTAAAGCTTGATATTATAGATCAGATATAGCTAGCGGCTGAATTCACTGTGCAAAATTCGCCAGAGGAGACAACTGTGCCTCATTTTCTAGCATTACTTATATGTTCCGATTTAGACACAATTTACATTCCCGCGAAACAATAGTATAATATGACAAGTATGGTATGACACTCTATATTACTGTTGAGTGATTTTTCTGGAAAAATTCCCGATAAATTGGAAAAATATAATTTCGAGGGCTCGTATTCATAATACGAGCCAACGAAATTATATTTTACGTTTACAAGTAAAACATATTTTACGTTTAGAAATATCCTTTGGAATTTTATTTAGCGTGAATTATAAAATAAACTAGTTTATCTATAAGCCATATATCGTCGCCTTAGAGTAAAAACCTCGCATAGGCGTTTTGACATAGTTCATTTTTACTGATTTTTGTTGAAGAAAAACTTATAAACTTCTTGCTCAAATATATTATTAAGGTAATACAGTATCTGAAAGAGGTATAATTTAACTAATTAAAATGCTAACTACAAATATTATTGCATTTACTACATTTTACACCACATTTTTTTTTAAATATTTAATTTTTTGTCAAAAATATTTATGTATCTGAAAAATAATTATTGTTCTGAAAAATGATTTTTGAAAGTGGAAATTTTCCCGTGACCCATCAATACTCTATACAAAGGCAGCCGCGCGGCTTATGTGTGCACGTCCACCGCGCGCCGTGTACGGACGCACACATTCGCACAATCTCATGGCGGACTCACGTTGCTATGCAAGTGCGGGTATAGAAGCGAAGCGGTCGCTCGATGTTTAAAAATCTCGATCCATTTAGTATTTCTTTCTTAATTTTCAAATCGTGTATTCTCATTTCCACAATTTTGAGTTACGATAGTATTCCGCGTGACGTATACCTTTTTTTTGTTTACGGGGGGAATGCTTTGTGCATAACCTCGAGCCAGGGGCTGCTCTAACCTTCCACATGAGGGCATATCCACTAAAACCCCCCGGCTTACCCTCTTGGCCAGATGTTGTGGGCCTACAGATTCACCACAACGACACCCCGGTTTCCACGAGGATTCCCGCGCTAGAGAAGGGAGAGTCCACTCGCTTGAGTCTTCACCCCGGAAAGAGGATCCCCGTCACCTGTCCGCTGGCCTCACTAGTGCAATGTATACCCATCTACATTTGCCAACCACTCGCATCACCCTGAGACATAAATTGACAAGTCTAGTAGCAGACCCTAATTAGCTAGGATAGCTGACAAGTAATTATATTTTGATTTGTTTGGTTAGGATGTGGTCATGGTCTGTCCTTTTAGATAGGTTTTTGGCAGACTAAAGCCATAGCCTCCTCGGTGGTTTACTTGTTGGTAAGGTAATAGCTTCCGAGCAGCGTGTGGCTAGCCTATAGTAAAGGCTGATCACTTATGTAAGTTGCCTATCATAGGTAGAGCACCAGCTAGTGATGTTCACCCCTTCAGCTGTGAGGAAGAGGGATGTAGTCTAGGCTCTACTCTATGAGTAGAATCACTGGCTGAGTGAATATAGTTTTGTAATGTAACCTGAATTAGAAAATATGTGAAAAAGTACAATAAACCAAGTTTTGAAGATTATCTCAGTTTATATTCACAAAAGTACCTCTCGCTACGCATCCTAAGCTACGCTCCAGTTACAGTACTTCCCGGAATGAATTCTTTCACAAGGAGATCTACTGCACCTATTAAATACAAATCCAATCTGAAATTCACACCAGCTCAATCAGATCAAATATTGATGGATTCTTTGGCAAATCACCTCAATAATGTAGTTATTTTCTCTATCACCTATGAGAGGGTGTGGTTCTATTCATAACCGAGTGCGTTAATCTGTCTAGCAGAATTGGCGGTTGGTTAATGAGGCACAGGGGATTCCAATCTGCGCGAAATATTGGGCGTAGAATTTCGTTTAAGCTCGATTGAAGCAAATGAGCAATTTACTGTTTAATAGTTTCCATCCACGTGCTTATGGCAGGTTCATTGTCTATTAAAGACAAACGGATTGGGAAAGGGCTGTGTAACCTATATTTAGAAATGTTGGCTAAGCAGAATGCAGGTGTCAGTTTTATAACGTCCAACCATTTATTTAACTTTTGACACATGCATACCTCCGAAGTTCCGTAATTATTGACATACAACCAAAGATAAAAAAATGCAATACTTCATGAAATATTTTATTTTAGTGAAGCGACGTGCTTTGATATTTATCGACCCAACAGATTATGTAACAAAAATTATTCAAGTCGATAAATTTCGGTACGGTACATCATCCACAGCCCGACTTCACCGACTGCTGGATATAGGCCTGCCGTAGTTTGTGCCATCTACTATAATCCTGTGCTAGTCTCACCCGTCTACTGCCCGTAATTTTGACTATGTTGTCCACCCGTCTCGCTACAGGACGTCCTACGTTTCTGTACCCATTTCTTGGCCACCATTCGGTTATTGCCTTACTCCATCTGTTTTCATCACGTCTCGCAACATGAGGCAAGAGAAGGAATGTTAATTTCTTTTAACTAAACAAGACTTACAAAGCAGTAAAGCTGCTTCTGAAAGAGCTCGTCCAAGGAAGTACTGCCACCTTACCTATTTCTGCCGCCGAGCAGTAATGTGAGAATTATTCCGTTCCGGTTTTTTGGTGCTGGTGAAATTACAGGCGCGTGGGACTTGCCAACTTATGTCTCAGGGTGACAGGCGCAGTGGCAGTGTCCCTCAGACCTTTGCGACTTGAAGCTCTGAGTGGCACTGCAACTTTTATGAACAGGCGTGTAGCTTACCACCAGACAAACGACTTGTTCGTCCTGTCACTTGATATTATAAAAACAAACTAACAGATTAAGTAAACGGTCAAGGTGAAGATCAAATTTTAATCTGCTGATTGGTGGAAAATTATGCGAGAGCACTATTCAGGGCATCCAATTGAAATTGATTTCACGGAGAATTGAAAACTTCCACTAACAGACTAAATTAGTTCTCGACGGCAGCGACTTACTTTCCGAGATTGTTAAACTAATAAGATTTAGTACTCAACTCATTAGGGCGCATGAATTCGATACGAATTTGATTGCGCTCACCCCGCGCGGCCGCCGCGCAGCGACAGCGTGCGTCCAACTGTCACGGCAGAATACGCTCTATTTGTTTAGCTTTTACGTTTTAAATTAAATGAGTGTCTCGGTCACGCGGGCGAGTCTGAATTCGGTTTACGCGGCGGCCCGTACGGCGCGGGCGGTCCCACAGTTGTATTATTCAGAGGCATTTAAATGTTGTTGACTAGTAAATAGAATTCAGATTCGACATTTATACGCACCATTGCCGGGAGTTAGTTAGGAATCCATCTGTACTAGGTTCTAGTACTTCGAAGTGTTCTTAACGTTTTCTTTGTAAAATTAAAAATAAGGTATTCAATTAATAACTATTAATAATAATAATAACGCACACACTTAACATAGCCCCGCACTAGGGATACCCTGTGTCGCGGGTGCCATGGACACACACATAGACAACCACAAATTACACCCAAACTCACGAGAGAAATAAATGTAGGCCATACAAATATTTCTCCCGGCCCGGGAATCGAACCTGGGGCCTCTGCGTGGCAGTCCGGCATGGTAACCGTTCGGCCACAGAGATAGTTAACTATTGTAACTATAGTGAAAAAAATTGTGTGGTTTGCATCAATATTAGACATAACTGGTTGAAGACTGCACCGCCTCAGTCAACCGTGACCACGGGACCTGTAAAGGGCCCGAAACGTCGGTTTGTTTGAAAAAACAAATATACGCGATTTAAATCCGGAAAAATAGTTTCATTTCCTAAACTATAAATAAATAAAAATCCTTTTCAGGTCTCTGTCAGTGTCATTTTGTAAAATAATGAACGGGGTTCAATGAAAATAACAGCAGATTGTAACAAGTTTGAACGGGACAGATAGGGATTGAACAAAATTGGACAGGTGCCGGGAAATGTTAATATAGGATGGAAGCAAATTCGTCACCCACGACACCCAGTACTGATTCCGGCAGGTAACAGAAATCAAATTGAAAAACATTTTCAAATGCTAATAAAGATGACTTCAAATAATGAACAAGAAGGAAAATAAATGCGTGGGGGTGCACTTTTATGAAATACATAATTCTTAATAACTGCGTCTGTAGTCGAACGGTTACCATGCTGGACAGCCACGCAAAGGTCCTGGGTTCGATTCCCAGGCCGGGAGAAATATGTGTATGGCCTACGTTTATTTGTCTCGTGAGTTTGGGTGTAATTTGTGGTTATCCATGTGCGTGTCCGTAGCACCCGTGACATAGGTTTCCGTAGTGTGGGGCTACGAGTGTATGTTAAAAAAATACTCTAATGAAGAACAAATTCTAACCGATTAATGCAATCGAGAAAACTTGTCGATTAAAAAAACTATCATGAAATATAATTTTTGTTGTATGTGTGTGTCCATGGCACCCGCGACACCGGGCTTTAATAGTGCGGGGCTATGTTGAGTGTGAGCGTTATTATTATTATTATTATTATTATTATTATTATTATTATTATCGTATTTATTTTAAACTCTCGCCTCTCCCAAGGCCTAAAAAATTAACTTTGAATTTTTAAATGGGAGAGGCGGTATTTATTTATTTCGTATTTTATTTCGGTATTATTATTATTATTATAGATATCTTTGAGCCTAGTATTTTTTAATTCACATGGTATCCATAGCATCTGTAATAAACGTATTAAACATTGTTATTGTGTAGTCAGAACATTGTGTTGCTTATTAATCTACGTTTTATGTTTTGTCTTGTTTTAAAACGCATCATTAAATGCTGTAAAGCGAGATGGATAGTATGAAATTTTGTATACTATTTCGCGATTATCAAATGTTCAAATTATTAAAAAACCACAACATTACTTACCGAATCGATGATTAAACTTTAAATTTATGCTCACACAATTAGTCAAATAGCGAAATATGAGCAACGTACCGTTCTAAATTAATTTTCAAAGAGGACCGCTTCTGCGTCCGCCATTTTGAATGTTTGGCAACAGACTAAATGATGTGCAGCGTCTTCACCGCACATCAGTGAAACACAGCGTGTATATGGAACGCCGCATCTAGTATGCTAGTACCTACATAGATGTCGTTGGAAAAAGTAGATAAAACTCTGGAACGCATATAGTCCGCGATTTCATATTGGAGTCTCAATCTACATCCCATTAGTCTGACATTGTTATATATAAAAACATGTACATTCAATATATATGTATATGTATTATTTATTATGTATTTATGTGTATAATAACTATAATTTATAAACTTGCTCCTATCTGTTTTAATTATCATGTTATGCACACCTGTTAATTATTTTGGACCCAGCTCTCCGGTTTACTGGTAGAGAATGCCTAGTGGCAGAAGTCCGCCATTTGTATTATTTTGTGTGTAATTAAATTGAAATAAATAAATTGACTTGTTTCCTAGACTTTGTTGAGTAGGGTAAATATAAGTTTACGAACACAGGCCCAACATATTGACAACAACGCCCTTACGGGGTCGAGGGTTAAAATCTAGAATTAATCGTATTAAACAATTAATTTAGTAGAACAATACTAATGTTAATGTACACGTTCATGCAAAAACATTTGAATATAATCTCAGTACATAGTACTAAATAAACCGACCTCAAAAGTACGTGGAATTACATATAATTACCAAGTTTTATTGAAATCGGTTACCGGAAAGTGCGCAAACCCGGATTCATCCCCTAGTTCGCCACTATACGCAACTGGACACAGGAGGTAATAAAAATCGGCGCTGACTGTTCAAAGTATATTGAGAGAGAACAACGCCTTGAATTGGAGAATAGCAAAATCAACCATTAAAATAATTGCTCCTTATAATAAAATTTAGGCGCTATTTATAAAAATAAATCTTCATGCGTGAACAGCCACCCTTAGAGGTGGATGATTTTCTTCAAAATTAAATGGGACCACTGCGACGGTACCTCTTTACAACAAAAAATGATCATGAAAATTTAAAAAAAAACGAACTGTGAACCTCCTCCTTTCTTGAAGTCGGTTAAAAAACAAGATTGCGAAATACTCACTACTTTAACATACAAAACTGTAAATACCACTCACATTAAGTATGTTTCAAAGTCCGAAGCTTGAAGACCAGCAGGCTTACTGTACTTAATTACTTAGCTGTTACATAGTTTGTTTCTAGCGATACATAGAAAGACGTCCTTTTTTAACCTCTGCAGTAAATATAGTGGCTTTATAAGTGGATCCTGATAAACCTAACGTGTCTTGTTCATAGTTTTGTGCAAATGGTACGTAAATATTTTTTGTGTGTTTTTGACAGTTTATTCTAAAATTTACTTATATAATGAAAACTTTTGCTGTTGTGCTTGTTGTTCTTGAGGAATATATATATATATAGTAACAAATCACAACAATAATAATTTATCATTCCTGTTCACCACAAGAGCAAAAGTTTTAATTTTACAACTGTTAAAATAAATTGTTAAAAATTTTTAACTGCCATTTTCCCAAAACTATGATCTTGTTTTTCGACACGTCACTAGGGAAACCCTGAGTCGCGGGTGCCATGGCACACACATAGACAACCACAAATTACACTCAAAGAGAAATAAATGTAGGCCATACAAATATTTGTTCCGGCCCGGGAATCAAACCCGAGCCTCTGTGTGGCAGTCCGGCATGGTAACCGTTCGGCCACTGAGGCTGTTCCTGTCATGCTCGCGACGCATCAGGAAGGCGGTTAACATTAAGTGTGGTCGAAGATTATTATCAACCCCATCATCTGTTTTATTTCTATATCTCTATTCGCCGTGGAGTGGAGTGGAGTCGAGTGGAGTGGAGTGGAGCGGAGTGGAGTGGAGTGAAGTGGAGTAGAATAGAATAGAATAAGCTTTATTGCACACAAAATAATAAACAGTGACAATACAAAAAAGATAAAACATGAGTTTTAGTTGAAGGGCAGATAATGGTGCACAAAGCAGCTAAACGATGTACAAATTAAACCGAATACATACTAAACAAACTTCACAAAAACGTACTACGTATTTATTATAATATACTATTGTTAGGTACTTTTGCAATAATACATTTACTTGGTTGACACGTTCGTCATGGTACGAATATAAGTAATATTATAATAAGCTTACTTTAAGCTTACATTGAAGATTAGATTGTTTTTGGATAAGGTTATGATATGCCCCCTGTACTACAAGCACCAGAAACTCCGGAGCATTATCCGGTACACTCAAAACAATGGCCCAACTTTCGAACCAAGAAATTCGTAGTTACGCCCGTTTTTCCACTGGTTATATATTAAGAAAATATATTTACAAAAATGTCATCACTTTTCAAGCGAACTGAATTAAATAAATAAAGAGTCAAACACCTCTGGCGATGGCGGTCGTCCTTGAGCAAATTGGATCGCGATCGGCGAATGAGCAACGAGTGTTGACGAATGAACGGAGAAAAAAGTGTTGTTAAGTACAGTCATCTAAAAAACTCTGATTATCTGGAGATTTTTCGTGATAACTTTTTATAGAAAACCAAATATTTGAAAAATCGAACGACTTTCACCTGGCAATGTTAACTTGTCACATGTCGATTCAAAACGTTACTTGTAGTGAGTATCATTGATTACTTGTATCAAATGGCTGTCTGCAAAATTTTTTTCACTTGAAAATAGATAGATAGATAGACAAACACTTTATTGTTCACACACAAGAACAAGAATAGTACATTAACAACTTAAAACTAATGTGGGTAAAGGCGGTCTTATCGCTAAGAGCGATCTCTGCCAGACAACCTTAGAGTTAGAGGAAAGCTAATCGGAGCGGGAGACGTAGTGTGCCAATTTTACAAATATAAAAATAAAAATATAAAAAAATAAATTCCATAAATAAAAAAAAATACAAAATAAAAAAAAATTAAATAAAGACACATAGTAATTTCTAAAATATTTAATAAATAATGATATATTATACATACGTAGATATACGTATATATAAATATACCTAAATAAACTTATACTTACTAATACACACGTTGCAGACTAGGACTGTGATAAAAGATATTTATGCAATCCGGTTTTGAAAATAGGTAGCGACTTAGAATGTCGGATTTCAAAAGGGAGATCGTTCCACAATTTTGCAGCCTTCATCGTAAAGGAATTTTTGTAATACTCAGAGCGAGTGAAAGGAGGCTTCAGTAGGTTATCCATTTTAGACCTTAGTTCACGGTTGTGATCATCCCCGAGGAAGCGAAAACGAACCTTAAGGTATGGCGGAGTACGAGGTTTGTATAGAACATTATAAAGAAAGCTGAGAACGTGTTCCTCACGGCACAACTTGACAGGGAGCCACTGAAGCCTTCTCCTAAATTCGGCCACATGATCGAACTGCAGTTCAAAAATAATGATTTTGCAGCAATAATTACTGAGAATCCTCTTCCATCTCAAGCAAAAAACTTTGCAATAATGTCTGTTGCAAAATCAGCGACGAATTAGGTGCATCTAAATCACAATTCACGATTTAGAAGCGAATCTCAAATCTTGCCGATTAGTAGTAGGAGTAAATAAACAAGATCTTTGAAATTTTAACGATCCAAATCAATGTAGGTATGTGGTACGTAATTTTTATTGGTGCTGGTTGGCAAGACTACAGTGTGCAGACTATAATTGGTAAAAAATATATAAATAGCGTAAAGGCGAGATACTTCAAATTGCAAACGTAATTATATCCATCACTCACTCATTGATATCCTGTTTTTGTTACATTTTAAAAAGTGTCAGATATTACTTACCGTTCTCACACACAATTTCAAACACATCATAAAACATATATGAGGATAGAACATTTCTAGTCAATTAAAATATATATGAAGTATCTAGTATATTGTTTCCTACTATATTGATGTTGCCCATTACAAATTTAAATTTGTCTAAATGGCATCAGATTTTGGTAAACCTTATACCTCTGTGATGGCATCTGGGTACTTTTTATCTATTTACGCTATTTTTCCCTTTTAATCGACTTCAAGGTTTTCAATTCGACTGTAATTTTTTGTGTGTGTATTATGCGGTTACTTCGACATTCGTGACTTTGACAGTCTTTTTTTGTTGGAAAGGTAGTAGTCTCATCCAAATTCGAAAATTCTATCTATAAGGGAGGTAAATTAGGGGATGAATCTGGTTTATTAGATTTCACCCACTTTCCGCGAACTGATTTCGATAAAATTGGGCAAATGTATGCACAGAAAAAAAGGAATTCTACTAATAAGAAACAGCAATTTCTCGAAATATTTGCTAATTCTGAAAAAATATTTTTAAAAGTAATAAAATATTGTCATTACAAAAATACTGCTTATCTTTTTCTAATACAATTTTACTCTTAACTTTATTCTAACTTTTAGACAAATACCTTCACTTCAAGATTTTATTTCATTTCTAATCAATTAATTGGACATCAAGAAATTTTTACCTCTTACATCAAATTTAAATAATCTTAAATGAATTCAAAATTTCTTGGGTGTATTCTAAGAAAATATACTCTTAAACAAAAAAAGAAGTAGTGTGCTATTCAGATTAATATTCTAAATTCTAGAGTATATTTTTAAAGCAACATTTCGTTGCGTTTTCATAGTCAATGTTGTCGTGATATGTCGCCGAAGGCGCACGAGTTATATATAACAATTACTTTTACTTGTGGTTGTAATCATAAAAATCATAAACAGTCATTTATCCAAACAAACAATACGTAGTATCTCTAGTTTGTTAGTGTGTTATTTGTAGTCATAATTTAAGAAATTTGGTTTCAGCATGAAATCAAACTACACTTGTAACAAGTACAACTTCAACATGCAATTAGTTCCATCGCGCCACTGCTAGATGGCATTAGTTGTACTATGAAAAGCGCTATCGTTTTGTTAACTTCTAATAGTATAAAGTCATCTCATATATTTTAAATCGTTAGTGCTTTCTGCCGCTGTAGCGTTTGTATGGCACTGAATAATAAATAATTAAGTACCTCTCAATTTTTCACTCCTTTTTTTCAAGTCAAAATCGGACATTTCTATTAACTAATAAATATTTTCTTGAATCTAAAGTGGCTTTGTGATTTGTAGTAAGTTAATTTGCTCTTGGATTAAATATTTCTGCCTTATGACTTAAATACACGTTTGAGACGTTTTTTTACTATTATCAATTCTTCTCTAGCGTCCATAGGGAGAGGATCGTTTTGTTGGATTTAATAAATTTGTTTTCATAAAAAGAATTTTGTCTTTTTCTCAGTAATCTGTTTTTACAGTGTGTGATTTCACAAACTTTTCAGGTCAGTTTGTTTCTCCCTCTCAACTATTGTTACTTTAAATTAATTATTGTTACACATTCTATCTAATTCTAATTGTTGGCACCAATACCAATACTTAAAATAGCATCAGTGCTTGGCTACTTTACAAAAATACATCCTATACAAAAAAGCGGCTTAAATTTTAACGTGTCTAATCAAATTGGTATTGAATTGATATTCAATTATGTTTTGTGAAATTGCTCCACTAGTTTGTTATAATTATTAATACAAAGATCGAACATTTAGAAACAATTCCTTCGATGTGGCCGGATTCGAACCGACGTCTTCTAGCAAACCGTGCCAGACGCTATGTCAACTAAGCAACGTTAACGTGTATAGTTTAGTATTATTTATCAGTAAATTGTACAGTTGACTGTACTTCCAATTTCGGCGCAGATAAGCAATTATATATGATTACGGGGTGGAATTAATATAAGTATATTTTTATATTGCAGAAAATGATTTCCAAATTTGTATTTTTTGAATATTTTGATATTTATATCTCACATATTTACACGTGCCATGTTACACTGAACAATAAACACCAGGCAGGGCTTTATTCGAATGAACACCATACTCGAATTTGAGTATTTGATATAATAGTCGAGTTCCTACTTCTTTTATACTTTTTTCGCTGGCTCAGCGACCCGAAGTGGATCTTGGCTTTCAACACTAAGATGTGCCACTCTTCTCTCTTCTGTGCCGCTTGTTGTCAATCAGCTATTTGAAGCTCACACAGGTCTTTGTGGACTTGGTCCAGCGATATTTAGGAAGTCGCTTCGGACGGACGGTTGCCCCAGTTATACTCTCTTGACTGCACGATCCTCTCGACATAGCCAAGCCGAGATCAGGATGATTTGAGTTCTCCCATGACGTTAGGCTCCTTTATCAAATCCTGGTTTTCCAGATTTTTAATCATTCGCCAGATTCCATCTTCTTCCCTAGTTGGTCCCAGAATTTTCCTAAAGATTTTCCTCTCCGCCACTAAGAACTTGTTCTCCTCCTTCAACGTCAGCGTCCAGGATTCGCGTCAGTACATCAAGATTAGTCTAATAACTGTCTTATAGACCCGAACCTTAGTTCTCCTACTAACCAGCTTGGACACCAGGATTCAGTGAAGGGCTGCTGAGCACCTCAGTGCGTTTTGGATACAGATGTCAATTTCTTCACGCAACCAGAGGGTTGACATCACATACGTCGCTCTGAACCCAAAGTAAGCTAAAGCACTTGTGTTATAGAAATCGGAAACAACGACTATACCGCAAACACCCAGACCAAAAAAGATGTTAGTTTTCTTCCCTAATCCGGCCAGGGATCAAACCCGGGACCTCAGAGGTGGCGACACCATGAAAACAAAAAAAAAAATAAGTGCGCATTTGACTTCGATTTCACCCGATGGAAAGTGACGATGAGGTCGGCGATGTAGCATACACACTTAAATAGCGGCTATTCACTCGTGCCTTTGAAAGACCCAATTATAGCGTCCGGGGAAAAACTCTGCTGGCAAAGATTTCCACTTCTTAAATCCTTAGTACATCCACAGCATAGGGGTGGAACCCCAGCCTACGTGTAATACCACGATGATGGAAAGGGCAAGCCGGAATTAAATCGTGCAATTCCATCGCATGCTCCCCGTGATGTATCCTGTAGAATACCGATAAGCAGGGACCTTTACGACGGTGTTGAAGATTCTGCAGCTTCGCATCTACTAAGCTCAATTAGACTTGAGTATTCCTGACACTGACCGAAAAATGTGAACACACACACACACACACACACACACACACACACACACACAC
>NW_020653900.1:169278-208466 GCF_003589595.1 Hyposmocoma kahamanoa | reverse complement strand
CACACACACACACACACACACACACACACGCACACGCACACACCAAACTCAAATATAATAAATATATATGTATTTTCACATAAAATTATAACGTAACTGAATATACATAACTTGTAACGTAACTGATGAAGCGGTTCCTATACCTTCCTATAATTCCCTGATCCCACTTAACTAAGGAACGAAAGTAAAGTTACTGAAATACCGAATAAGTTAGTTTATCCGAATGAACTAAATGGGATCGCTCCCTGAAGATCGAGCAGACATAAGTCTAAGTCCGAGTCACCTGTAATACTGAATCGAAGGTGGTCAGTTGGTGTTTGGTACAACGATTTTTAAACTTCTTTCCCCAAAAGTTGCCATTTTGTGACCTCTTTACATCAAGGGGGCAATTTATCATTTACATTAATTAAAAAATAATATCAGGTGCCATAAACAACAACGAAGCACTCACGGAGAGTTAAATGGATCACTCCCATGGAATTTGGCATTCCATTACTCAGAAGCTTCATAACAATCTATTGTATAAGCCCGCAGAGTAAATAATATAATTTGTTTTTGTTTCACAATTGTTTTAAATTTCTTAAGAGGTAGCAAATTTTGGAAAACAACAACGTAATTTATTTTATTGAATATTTTATTTTTAGTTGGGAGAGCGGTATGCCGAAAAAGTCGCTTGTCAACCGCTGATGTGGCTGAGTGACACAAAAAATATCATAAGTTTCTCACAGATGGCGTTGCTCCAAAAGCCGCTAACAATCAAAAACTAAAATCAGCAACAAACACAGAGATATTCTTTGTATTATTTAGTACTATTGCCCCCTTTAAATGCTTTTGTGACTTTACGGAGACGACATTCAAGAGTTACACCCGTTAGTGTGAAGACTGTAGAAGAATTATTTAAAATTATCTGTCAGTGCTATTCTGGGGCTCAGTTTGTAACATGCTCAAACTGCAGGTTTCTGTAATACAAGATTCTGTTAACGTAGGCAGTATTTCCCCGAACCAGAACGTCATGAGTCATTAAACTGCGGAAGGTGCTTAAGCCATCAAATGTAGAGGTTTTTAAGGCCGTAAATTGTTCAATGATTTTGATCCCTTATACAGCTGAGCAAAGTCGTTTTAACTTCATTGTAATTTGATATTAAGAGATTGTGTATTTCTTTTTAACTTCAGCGTTTGTGGTACGTTTAATATTAGGGATGAAAAAATTAATAAAATTGATTTTTCTTACTAAAAAGCTTTTTCAGTTATCTATACTACAGCATTGTTTACATCGTTATTTACATTTTAATTTAAAATGAGAAGAAATTATCAACATCAAACAACACATTCTCATGTTCAATAATGTCATTAAATTAAACCAAAAAACAGCAATGGACCTAGAATTGACCCTAGAGGAATGCCACGCTAACTGCAGACACTGATGACATTGACACCGCCCCTGAACTCTGTCACTCAAATGCGATTTCCGTAGATCGAAGCTACGGCCAGCCATACAATAATGGCGAAGTTTCCTGAGAATTATGAATAATTGATTTTCATGGTAGGCACAATCAAATGCCTAGAAAATATCACAAAATAGGCGTATAACATTATACAAGTCTTCTAATGCATGCTTCTAATGTAATACGTTTTATCAGCTAAACACCACCATTGGTGTAATTGATCCCGGATGATAAATAGATCTGAAATTGGTAGAGTCTTATACTAGTAGAAATGGATGACGGCGACTGTACTTCATTATTTCTCAATATCGACTCGAATAAACGCGTTGCGTAGTGCTGTCAGTAAATAAAAACATCTTTAAGTTCTGTGTTTTTTTTTGGAATGTACGTTTATTTCTTTTCATTTTATGCTTTGGAATGCTTATAAGTGGAGGTCGGAGTGACCTAGATCTCGCGGTAATTATATGTAGCGGTAGCACGTGTTGGTCCAGTGCTGTTTGGGGACTTCTTGCGTTTTCGAAAAATTTTCCAACGTCTTGGACATGCAGGTTCCATCACGATATAACCCTTCACCGTAAACTAAAGGTATTTCTACTAAACATTCATAAATGTACTAACTTACAAATTAAAGTCATTGGTATATGTCGTCACAAAGATTCGAACTATCGGCCTCTCAATGACAAGCGATCATTCATCTACTGGGTCACTATTGTTTCATTTTAACAAGAATTCATTATCATCGGTTAGGACTTTAAGGTTGTGAACCTTCTTCGACTTGCTGGTTTCATAACTTTTATCACTTTCATCATGTTTCCCACCATAAAGATCATGGTGAATTTGTGATCCAAGAAACGGCCTCTGCTTAACAACAGTTGCATTTATATATGTTATCATTTTTCATCTACTTATTTGTTACATCATTACATAATCACAAACATAACGCCGTTCTAATCCAGGCGACCTCACTGGTAATATTTCACTATAATTTATAGTGTCACCAAGATTGCGTAGAATGGTACGCTTTAATTAATAACGCTTACCGCCTTAACAGGGTTCCTGTAAGTCATTTTATTTTGACTATTATTCAGGCTTAAATGCAAAATTATTGGTAAGCAAATTAAGAGGTGAGGGTGAAGTCATTAACAGAACAAATTTGGAGGTGACAGAAACCACTGCTAAAATTCAAAATAAAAGGATATTATTGTTGTTTATTTCAATTTTATATATTACGACAAAAAAGGATGAGTTCGATATGTGTCACGTCTGACAAACTAAAATTAAGTATTTACAAACAGTCTTCATTATGTATACATGTATATGTAAACTTAACATAAACGATTTTACATAAACATTTGACGACCTCTGAGGCCCAACTGTTTGCACTGTGGTTGTGGATGAGGATGTTCAGAGTTCGATTCCCGGTAACACCAATTTAGGAAGTAATCTTTTCAAAACTGGTTCTAGTCTGGGTGTTCTGGGAAGTGCCCCAGACTGAATTCCTGGTACTCATGGTACAGGAAATTTCCTAGCTTGAGACCATGCCATTGGTGTAAAAATTTATTACTGATACATAGACTGTGTATGACAATTTTAAGAAATGACATGAAATGATATTTTATAAGTAGACAATTTCTTATAATATATAATATTAATTGGGCCAGTGGCCAATGCCATAAAAAATATTAACAGATCAGATGTGTACTATACTTTTGTTTTAAATAAATCAATAAAAGTTGCAGGTCACAATAATTTTTTAAATTATTTAGCTAAGCTCTTGATTTCAAGCTAATTTCTAGCAAAAAAATTGAGGCTGGTTACATTTTTCTGGGAATAAAGTACCAACCTCCATACTAATTCGGTACAAATCCTTTCTCCATATTTCAAATCTAAATTTAATGAACTCATGTCTGAAATAGAAATACAAATCGAGTTCTTTGGTTTTCGCGATTGTTACACATAGGAAATGAAACTATTTTTCCGGACTTAAATCGCGTATATTTGTTTTTTCAAACAAACCCACGTTTCGAGCCCTTTACAGGTCCCATGGTCACGGTTGACTAACATTTGTATTCCTAACTGAGTCACCCTCACTAGTTAAAGCACCAGGCGTCTATAATTTAAACCCTCTACAGTTTGCAGTCAAAACAACGGCCATTAGTCATTTCAGAACCAATTACAGCCGCTTTGTTATCCGTTAACCGAATGAAATATACTGTATATAATATCGTATTTCCAGCAGAAATTGTGGAGTTTGAGCTTTGATTCTTCTTATATTTTTGATAAATTTGCTCATTAATCTTACTAAAATACATGAATGATTTTTTTCTATTCCTGTTCTTTGTGAATTATAATTTCATAGACCGTATTAAAAAGGCGTTATTTTTAGTTCGGAATCAAAATTCTATTGTTTATGCCACTCGCTACTACTGAACTGAAAAAAAAAAAAATTAATAAAATTAAAATTATTATATTTAATAATAAAAATAATAAAATAAAATAAAAATCTTTTATTTCAGACAATGTAGTCCATACAAGTTAGTAATGTTAGTATTAGGATTAGTACCCAATCATAAAAATAATACCTAATAATTAGTTACAAATATAACAAACAGGACGAACCCAGCCACCCAGATGGTTCACTGACTTACACGTAGAACATGCAACTCAGTGAACCTCCGGAATACAGTTGCATCCATCCTGTCTGCTATCATCTTCAGGATCTCGTTGTTGCTACCCGTCACCCTTCGTACTAACGAAGTGGACATTTTGCGCATGATGGCATAGAAATCATCCATGCCAGCAACCGCAAACATGAAAATGAAATGAAAATGAAAAATATGTTTATTTCTTTTTTACATGTACTTAAAATTAGAGTTTACAATTGGGTCTTCCTTTTAGGTATCATCTACCTGTATCAGGAAGGCCCGCTCTTCCATTGTACTTTAATCTTAATAATACACCTAGTACAGAAATGAATGAATTTATAAATGTAATTATGTATGTGAATATAATTACATATATATATATATAATGTATAATGTAATATATTAAATAATTATTCATATATAAAATAAAATTAAATAAATATAAAAATGTTAATTATATTAAGTATAATTAATATATATTATGTGTGTGTATTTGTATATGTAAGGAAGTATACACACCATCTGATTATTGAATACCCGTTAGGGCGTAACCTAGAATAATATTAATATCTATAAATCATTTAGGTTTTTAGTGAGATGAATATATAAAATAGTTGTCCAAAATAATGAAAATAATGAAAATAATAATTAGGAGGTATAGAAATGGGTATATAAATTAATGGTGTGATATGTTCTCCGTTTCCTCATAAGTCAGTGACAGTAACCAGTTAGTCATACAACAATGCACCATACAACATATGCAACATACAACATGCGCTACAGAAACGGGGAAGCTTCAACAAGGCCCTGAAGGTAATTATTATACTGGACGCGCAAGGCGCCGTACGATCTCAGCGTAAAGTTGGACCATAGAGTACATGTGTAGAAGCTCTGACAGTATGCTCTAAAGAGTGTGAGCTTCACTCCAGTCGTATACCTTGTGAATCTATGAGCCAACATATTGCCTCGAACCGACAACGCCCTGCGCTCCCTCTTTTTGTCTCCCTCATCCTTTAGGTCCTCTGTCACAATATGACCCAAGTACCTAAACTGTGCAACACGCCTCAAAGGTACCCCATTTAAAAGTATTGGTGGTACATAGGCTGGTTCTTTAATTTTACCCAATAAGGTTATTAACCAAAAATTAAAAAGTCTAGGCGAGGTTAATCCCCCTTGCCTAACGCCACAGCTCAAAACATACTCACCAGATTGAGCATTTGCCCATTTTACTACATTCTTTTGATTACTATACCAATGTGAGAAATTACCAACTACTTCAGGTGATATATCCGCTTTCTTCAATTTTGTCCAGAGCATATCATATGACACTAGGTCAAAAGCTTTTGAAAGGTCTAAAAAGCAGGCATATATCGGGGTCTCTCTTTTAGTATAGTAATTAACAGCATATTTTAGAGACAAAACGGCAGTCTCGGTTGATAAATCCTCTTTAAAGCCGACTTGCGTGTCGTGTAATAGTATTTGGCCACGTGAACATCTAATATCCTGTCTAGAACTATAGTTGTCACTGTCGCTAGAGAGATTGGTCTATAGTTGGATTTATCAGCCGTGTCATCAGTACGGTTCTTAACAAGCGGGATAACTACAGTCTTCATCAGAGCCGGTGGTAAATATGAGTGTCTTGCACAAAAAGTAAATAACAAAGACAAAACTCTGTTAATGTGTGGCCCTGCATGTTCCAGGTGCTCAATACTGAGTCCATCATGCCCCGGAGACTTGCCTCTTTTCATGTTATTAATTACCAATCTTTTTTAGATTTAGTTAGGCTGCACCACATGACAGGGCTCAGCATCAGACACCCCAGAGCTTGGCAAAGACGGTTCAATCTTAAACTGATCTTTAAACATATTCGCAACACTCTTTGGATCGCTTATACCTTCTACACTAACCGGTAATTCCACCCTACCATTAAGGTTTTTTTGTACTTCTCCGAAATTTGTCAAACTATTTAACTGAATGCTGCGATGCAAGTATGTCCAGTTTGATTTGATCTTGTTTTTGCTGACAGTACCTAAGCTTTGATTTAAGTATTTTACGACTTCAAATATTTTTTTTTAAAACATGGGTCCACTCTCAGGCTTCTCATAGAGGACATACACTTGAAAATCCAATCGAGCTTGCTTATGTGCTGCGGCAACGTGTTTCTTCCACCCCAGAATACATTTATATTTATTACACTTTTTGCCTTTTGATTACGACTAGTTATGGATGCTTGTCTTATAATAGAAATAATGTTTTCATAGAACTTATCTATAACATGTCTGTGACTAACTTCATTACACATTCTGTCTGCACATTTTTGAAATTCACAGGGAAAGTCTACACACTTTAATTGAGTATTGCAAATTTCTAAATATTAAGCAATTTCTTCTGCTCCTAAGCCCCCATATAACACTATTTGAACTCTCATAGGTTACATTAGGTCTAGATCTAAATAAACCAAGATTACATTCTATCATTAGAGGGTAATGGTCGGACCAGTACACATCATATACTTTATTAACACTTGTACCTGTAAGCCAAGCAGCCTGACTAGTTAGACAGTGATCCTACCACCTCCTGCTACCTATGGCCTGACAGACAAATGTGTCCTTGTCTGCACACACCCATTGTCTTTCAGAGCAAAAACACATAAGTTCCCTATAAAATAATGTCTCTGTGTGAGCAATAATGTCTCGAAATATTATATAACACGTACAAAGACACCTTTGTACGTGTTATGTAACATTTGGCAAAAATAACTATGTAAAAACAATATGACGCTACTCAAAAGCTCTACTAATCTAATTGGTCAAAATATAAATGTACTTAGCCAATCATGGACACTTCTATTTCTTTGTTTTTCGTTTTGTAGCATTTGTTTGGCTTGCTTTTGAGTTTGTAATTCTGGATTGTTAACGAAATTATCTTTAATATTGGTTGTGCTTTATTATTTTAATTTACTCGTAGAAAAAGGTGACAGTATTTCTCTGGACGAACCTTTTCACAAGGATATCTACTCCTACTAAATCAATACTGAATGTCATCATTTTTAATATGATTTATAAAAGAAACCAAATACGTGCTATGCTAATGTTAACCAATCGTTAAATAATAGCGAAAGCAAGTGTCTGTTATTTACATATATAAAATGGAAAAAATAAAAAATTAAATTCGTGAGTTCGCCTTTTTGTCGTCTTTATAATTCTCTTCCATGCCCAATCCAAAAGTAACTTTAAGATTTTACTAAATATTAGGTTAAATTATGATGATTGTCTATGAACGATGGACGACCTCCGTGGCCTTACAGATTGTGAATACCGATGGAGGGAAGAAGTGGAGAAAGACCTCCGCACCTTCCATGCAAAGAACTGCGAGAAGATCGCACAAGACAGGGCGCGCTGGTGCCAACCGTAGATTCAGACCAATGATTCGATTCTTCCGTTCCAATACTTTCTAAAGCATATTCGTGTTTATACTCTTACTTAATTTCTACTGCGAAACTACAGCAACAATGCCTTTTATCGAATTCAGTATAAAAACTTTATTTAACGTGTATTTTTCTACAAAACAAAAAGCAAGAATCAGATAGCCATAACAGAACAAAATGTATTAAACAGAAGAAAACTCATTTCAGTTTGCAAGAAAAGCTTTGAAGGTTGTGCCTGTCTTTTGAAATAGGTTTTCAAAGTTAATATTATGATATTCAATAACTGTCTATATTGCGAGAGAGGGTTAAAAGTACAGTCTATTAAGACAAATAATCAAACTCCTTTCTATTTGGGACATCAATGCTTACACGTCCTCGGACCGTAGACTTGTCACGTTATTATTTAGTTGTACCATAGACTTCGAGTATATAATCAGAAATAGAGACGAAATAAGGGCCATCCATCCTTGGCAACTCATCAGGTAAATGGGCCTTATACCATTTTTAAATATCAACTCTCGTTTGCGCTGAAATCACAAATTAGAAAACTGAAATAATACAGCGCCAACAACTGACCTCTGTGTACGTCTCCGTATATTCCAAAAATATTCTGTATATATTGTAATAAAGATAATATCTCTAACAATGGGGGCTGTTCCATTCGGTGGTGTGGTGGTAATATTTAATTACAAAACAAACGGAATCACTTTTCAATATGTAGTTTCGCTGTTTTCGTTTCGTCCACTATAGCAAAGCTCAAGTTAAACTGGTCATTTGAAGTGAAACAATTTACGACGCCCGTCAATTGTTTCGAATTCGGGCTGGCCAATAGATTTTTTTAAATTTTTCTTCATTTTCCAACATGGCCGCCATACAATTTCCACCGTCCAACGTCATTGTTCTCCTAGAACGAATCGAGGTGTGTTAAATAAATGTACAAGGATTGTGTTTGACTGAGAATATTAAATACCAGAAAAATCCAAAACTTTCAAGACGTGGTCTGCATCAGGTAGGACACCACCTGCCCGGCCAAAGCGTCAGAGATGGTATGGCTTTCAAACAAAAATTATCAAGGAACCTGATCAGGTTCTACTGGAACTAAACATTTTCCAAAATGGCGAATCCAAGATGGCCGCCATAAAAAAATTCTTTACTGAATCTTCGCAATTATTGATGATGTATGAGTAGTTTCTTCTGAAGTATGTAAGGATACGACTTGACGAGATCATACCAACTACTTGACTCCCTCAGAACCAAATAAAGTTTACAAAAATATATTTCTGAAACAAACACTACAACCAGCAAACTGTCACAAGCCTAAGACACAGGCCTCGCGGGCCGCTTTAGCGGCCCAGCGCAACGCGCAACATACTATACGTGTGTAGCTCGATTACTACTGACTGATGTAGACATTTAGGCAATAGTTCTCCCAGAAGGAACAGCGATAGTTTAAAATGATTTACAGGAATAGTGGCTGGAAGGGTTCAGTGAGTACGAGAAAATCCGGATATCTTGGAATAGTGCTCCACATCAGGTGGGACAGAGGCTGTTCGCTCAAGTATCGTAGATGGGCACATGGCTCTCAAATAAAAGTTGTCAAGAATCTTAGTCAGGTTCTACCAGAATCGAGTGTTCTGATATGACGAATTTAAGATGGCCGCCATACGAAATTGACTATTCTGAATCTTCGCAGTTGTCAATGATGTACGACTGGTTTGTTCTGAGATATTTAAGGATACAACTTGACGCGATCGTACCAACTACCCCTACATGTAACTTAACTGGAGCAGTCGACAACCCTGCTTTTTCCCATCCAAACTCAACCAAAGAGGATTCTCTTCTGAAATATGAAGTCTAATTCCCAACCTGTCACACGAGTCCCAAAGAAAGCCCTCGCGGGCCGCTTTAGCGGCCCGGCGCAACGCGCGCCATCTAGTTTATATATGTATATGACTGTGTATATCAATTAATTGATTTTTAATATGAAATATAAGTCAGTTTTTTTCCTTGTAATATTATTCAAATATTGACCGTGAGCTAAAATAATTTCTTTGACTTGAAGAAATATGCGTGTCAAGAGATGGCATTTTTTTAATAACCAAGTGACGGGACGAACAAGTCGTGCGCCTGGTGGTCAGCGACACGCCTATCCGTAACAGTTACAGTGCCACTTAGAGCTTTTAATCACAATGATCTCAATTAAGTTGCCAAGTCCCATGTGCCTGTAATTTCACCATCACATTTACACATCCTAACCGGAACGCAGTAATGCTCACAATACTGCTTGGCGGTAGAAATAGGTAAGGTGCCAGTACGTCAGTAAGAGCTCTGCTGCTACTAATTGTGTGTTACAAAGTAATTTATAAGTTAACGCTTGCTAGTATGAGTAGATGGCGCTAATCCTAAACAAAATAAAAGAATAGCGGGCAGCAATAAAAATCCATGCAATAAACGCCATCTAGTTGATTTGTTTGTTATCATTAGAAATTAAAGTAGCTTTGATAAATTGTAGTTCGTCAATTATTTACATAAATAGCTATTTGGTACTCATCGCGACATCATCATCATTTCAGCCCAAAGACATCCACTGCTGAACATAGGCCTCTCCCAAAGAATGCCACAACGATCTGTCCTGCGCCGCTTGCATCTAGCGGATTCTTGCAGCCTTCACCAGATCATCAGTCCACCTTGTGGGTGGTCTGCCCATGCCGCGTCTATAGGTACGCGGTCGCTACTCGGGAACTCTTCGGCTTCAATTCAAATTCAAATTCAAATTCAAAATAATCTTTATTTCATAGGTAAGCATTATTACACTTGAAATCGTCACAATGGTTAAACGCTACCGCTCATTCGTAAGGCAGATTCCCCTGAGAAGATGAGCAAGAAACTCTAGGGGTTGCTCTTTGTAAATAACATTTACAATATTTTTTTTTTATTTGAAACATCAGAGATCGAGACTACCTCCATGAGCTAAACGGGTTACTACCACGAATTTTTGTCATCCAAGTACGCAGAAGTTGTATAATAACCTTTAGTATAAAGTTTTCGTTTCACTATAGTTTTAAACCTCGTGAAAGGCAAATTCAACTTTGATTTTCAATCGCAACCCCATTGAAAATCAGTGTCTTGCTGTTGGGCAAATTTTGCACTGAGTCACGACCTGTTTGGCTTGCTTTAGCACACACAAGCTGTTAATCATTAGGTTAGTATTATGTTTTTATGTTTTTTGTTTTTTTCCTTTAATTTTTATTTCTGTGTGTCTTTTTAATCAATTTACTCTATTACATTGTTGTGTGTGTGATGCAGGGCAATAAACGTTTTATCTATCTATCTATCTATCTATCTATCCATCGGTCATCTGTTCGAGCAATGTGCCCATTACCACTTAAGTTTTGCAATTATTCTTAGGGATTTGTCGGTTACTTTGGTTCGGTTACTTTGGTTCGGTTATTCTGGTTCACTGCGACATATAGTGTACTAATAGGTGCTAAATACCCGACTACGCTGCCTTGTACTACGATTAGCAGTTACAGCTTGTAGTAGCTAACTAGCAGTAGCCTCTTGAATTGTTGGTCCATGACTGTATCTACAGGTTGCAATACAATTACAAAAAAATTAAGGTACCTATCATCACGGTATTCTGACATCTACAGCCTGGGGATCGTCTTCCGATGTGCTGCTTACAACAGGATTGTCTCTCTCTTTCTCGGTGGGCGAATTCGCATGCCCAGTGTGGCATTGTTCCGACCACGCGACATAGTCCTGAATGAGACTTGTCGCATCATAACGAGTTGCTTGAAACACACTCTTCTCTCTTTATTCTATCTCCTAGGGGTGTTGCTCTTGCCAATGTATGTCAAGAGATAGCATGTAGAGTAGAGAAACGAAAGCAGGAGGTGGATAGTCGGCATCCTTTATTCGGCCACAAGCTCCCACCTTTACGACTGTCAAGCCGTAAGAGCTTCCTTCGACGTACCACTATAGAAGCTATAGAAGCTAGCCCAGCGGACATGAGGTGCAAACTTTGGCAAGCCAAATTCGCTGGGGTAATAATAGGGGTATTATTACCCCAGCCGAATATCTTCCCCTAGGGCACGAGTTGCAGTGGTCGGCATAGAAAGTCTTGAATCGTCTCAGATCACAAGTATGTAGAGACAACATGGTGAAATGGGGATATATCAATCCGACTCAAAACCATTATGCTTGCGGATCCCCCCCACAAAATATGTCTAACTTGCTCTCATGCCCACTGTGTCTGACCAGCTGCACCCGTGAAGACCTGTTAAAGGCAACAGATAGGCGCATAGAAGTGGGCCAAAGAAATATAACACACGATTTCTACTGGTGTTTGGCATTGATTCGACAAGAAGATAGTATTCTCGTGCTGCATTGAAATGTACAAGTTGATATTTTTATATTAGTATCGCGGATTAGTATTTCGATTATGGAAGTATGATCGTGAAATAGAAATGAAATGGGAGTCCGTGTAAATTATAACAATACATTTTTTCAAGGTTATCAGTTTCCACTAGCAACCTATCACGCGATCAGAGTGTACTCACCCCGTGTCGTCGTACACGGCGCGCGGCGAGCGTGCACATATAGAAGCCGCGCTGTTACGTTTGTGTAGAGGCACACCCCGGACAGTCCATATAACGGTTGAAAATTATTTACCTACTGCTATTACATACAGCGAGGCGCTATCTGCACACGCGCAAATAGGTGCGTATAGTGGCAGGGTTACCCATCACTTTCTTGCACTATTACGTTACGTGATCAGAGCGGCAACATAGGGAAAATGCTAACGCGAATCTATTATCCATGATTCTATTAATAGAATCCAGAATCCTAATAATTATACACGTTTATTACGTATTTATATCGATATAATATCATATTTTTCATTAACTCTTAACTAGAGTAATATTGAAGATTTATTAAAAAAATATGTTAAAAGCACTTAAAATGTTATATTTTGGACATGTACTTTTAAATAAGGTAACAAAGGTATTTGAAATTGCGTGTCCAAGTTGATCATCATTACTTAGTTAATAATTAGGTATATTCCCTACGTACGTAATATTTATCGGCAATATGAATTGAAAATTCGAGAACCCTTATCTACTAGCACACGAAGTCATGGCGCCTCATTATTGATATAATAAATCTTGTAACAAACCTATTTTATATAATAGACGGCCTTAAGCCAGATTGTTCACTTTTAGTTCTCTAAGAATCCGCTAGATGGCATTGACCCATTTGGCGTTATTTCTGAATCGCGGTGTTAAGATTTTCCCTCGAATGGTGACTACTCGAACACAGTGTTGTTAATGTGAAGAGAAATCTGAGAATACAGAGAGCTCAATAAGGAAACCAGGAGTTGAGTCCCTTCTTGGGAACTGCTACCCGGATCTTTTGATATTTCGTACGCTCATATGGGGTGAAAAACCTCATCAGAACGGTTTCCAGTAGTCGAGTCCCTTCTGGGAAAAACTGCCCGGACCTTCCGCATATAGGGTGAAGTTGTATTGGCGACATACAAGGTGAAAATAAAAATCTTCTGAACAACAACAATTTGGAGTTTCACTTGGCATGTTTTGGTAACCTCATCCAACGGAAGAAAGAACCTCCCAACTTTACAATCTCTATTTTTTATACATACATATATTGCTCTGCAGTAAATAAATGAAGAAAACAATAACTGAATGAGTCTCAGACATAATTTCTTTTACTTACTTCGTTTCATCTTTGGGAATATGATGATAAACATGATGTGTACGGCTACACAGCACAATTCACGATCATTATAAATAGTAACGTAAAATTATGTTTTATATTAACGTACAAGATTCGTAATGAATAAATGAAAACTATATTCAAATATCAAAACCGTCTTCGCGTGTAAACGGCTCGCCCCGGCAGCTTTGTTGTCGTTCAGTCAATGTGACCGGCAATGTGTGAGGCATGGTGCGGTATCTACAGCTAGGGAGGGGTGGAGAATGTCCGTTCTTTTTACTCTTTGTTCTCTGATAGAGATACCATATTTATGTTATCATCCTAGGGTCGGCGGACTAAAGCACAAATCAAATTAATTTGTTACTTCATTCAATTTTAATTTAATCTTCCAACGTTACAAACAACAGAAAAATATATAATTATATATTTTTTTAAATAAACACTTTTTTGACTTATCGCACCCCTCATGGAAGAATGGCATATTAAGTCCAATTTTTACACCTCCATCGACTAATATTGTCCATAGAGTTACAAGAATTGGGGAGGACGTGGATTATATTAACTTGGAGCAATAAACATTTTTGACGTAACCTCACTTGTGCCATTCTTCCATAAGGGGTGCGTTATGTGCTTTAGTCCGCCGACCCTTACTATGATCAGAGTTGGTACTACCGCAGCACGAATTAAATTTTTTCCCGGAATCGGTTCTATTGCGCGTGTCGAACGGCAGGGACACAGGTTTTATTTCAGAATTGGTTTTTTTACAAACGAAATCAGAGCCATTTGAAAAATGTATGTCGTATACTGTACGTGTTTTGTTTAGTTTAGTTGATATAAAAAAATCATTGGTATATGTAAAGTACCTATTTAATATAGTTTTCTAGTAAAATTTCGAGGTAAGTTTGTGTTTTTTTTCTACTATGAGAATTTTTTTGAATGTTATGCAGAATCAACCAAAGACATTTGAGGTTGTATAGACTTAAGGTCATTGTCCACCGCGCTGGACCGATGCGCGTGCCGGGTTCATCTAGTAATTTATATCATTGTAGGTATTTATCCGTGAAATATCGTGTAACCATATAATTGTCTCGCTGTATTTGTGTCTAAAATATAATAATAACATCATACAGCTAAATGCGCAAAATAATGTCAAGCAAAACTCAATTAACTGTAACGTCTCACGTTTCGCTTAATAAAATTAACTTGCGATAATTTTCGTTCGCATTTACCATTACCATAATGCATTTTGTTGACGTTGTTATGAAGAAAATTTCCAAGAAATTATTTTGATGTTCACGCGTAAAACAGTTAACATCTTTTTGTTATTGAAATTATATCCGGGTTTTAGGTTCGAAGCGGGTGGGTCCAAATTCGTGCTTTGTGGCATTCTATTGCCAAAACCTTTGATAATCATGATTTGAAACTGATTTGTCAATCGTAATATTGGATGTTCTTTAACAATTATGTAATATATCTCATCCATGTTGCCCTTCCCCTGTCAAGGAGCACAGTAGCAGTAGAGCATCTTATGAAAGAGTTCGTCGAGGGAAGTACAGGCACTTTACCGGTTTGGAAGGGTAAGGGTGCTGGTGAAATTACAGGCACACGGGACTTGTCAACTTACTTCTCAGGGTGGCAGTGCCCCTAAGATCTTTGCGATTAAAAGTTCTGATTGGCACTGCAACTGTTATGGATAGGCGTTATATCCATCAACCTCTCTGATATACATTTGTACCTACAGAATATACATTTAGGTCATAACTTAGGTAAACTTAACATAATTATTAATTGTATTTTGAAATGCACTTATTGCCGATGTTAAGGTATTTTTTATCATTACAGATCTGTCACGGTTTTGTCTAATAAAAGCAAAATGTATATACATTTGGTACAGTAAAAATAATATTAGATTCATAATGTAACCACAATAAATATTACTATATATATACAGGGTGTCCCAAAACTCAACGTCAAGCGGTCACTGGGCGAGAGGCCAGGTTATATCAGTTCTGGTAAAAATTAAAAAAAAAATCCATGTCACTAAGTTAAGTGATAATAGGCATTTTTTTGAAAATGTTGAAAATCGATACCCTAGACTACATGTTTAGGTACTGTCATCACAAATTTTCAAATTTTGGAGTGATTTTTTTGAATGTTATCATAAATAACCATGCTATTTATTGCAGTCACAAATCAAACAATAAACGTTATGAGTTTAGTAAAAAAAAATAAGTTTCATTGAGTCGTAGCTTAAAAAAAATATGTCAGCTAGCTTTGACACTTCATTTTTTTTTTTAAATGTACTACACTATCCTGGGCAAGTTATTTTAAAAGATGGCCCATATAATCAAGATTTCAAAATGGTGCAATACTTGCCACTCTTCATTCCATAAAAAATATTATAACTTATTTTTTGCAAAAGGAGCTCGTTTCAAAAAAAACTCGTGTCATGATAAATAATACTTTTGTGTGCGCAACGATTGGCTTTAACATCGTGGAAGTGAGATGGTTAGTGACAACGCATTAAACAAAATAATCTACCCTAACACATGTGAGTGTGTCAACTTAATAATTAGTCGATTGTTGTATTATAATAAATTTTAATCAAAATGAAACGAAAGGAACTATTGTAATACTTTAATGTTAAAGTAAATGCTCAAATTGTTTGCCTTCGGCACGAATACAGGCTCTGCATCGCCTCACAAAGATCTTTTTATCAATCGTATAACCTGGATAACCTGGCCTCTCGCCCAGTCACCGCTTGACGTTGAGTTTTGGGACATCCTGTATATATATACTATCAGAATTAGAATGTAGTTATCATACGATATACACAATTACGCAGTAACACACACTGCCCGCACACGCCTACACACAAATGCACGTCCGCGCGCATGCTCACATCACACGCACGCACACTTACATACACACATACACACGTACGCAAGCTGGGGCGCGTCTAATACATGTTTAAAATTCTTAAATATTGCAATTTTTATATTCTTTAAGTCAGCATTTTGGTCCAGATGCAAGCTTACCTATAATTTATATACACATAAGAACAATACTATATTACCTAACATCTAGAATAATCTTAATAATAATCATATTAGTTTGCCAAATAAATAAATAAGTATATTGAGAAACGGTCATGAGCACGGACGTAAAACTGCGAGACAGAGGCGCCACCTGCAGGTTACATCGTGTGTCGCGTACTCACTCTGCCGGTAACCTCGACGGAGTCTGGGTGGGGAACAGTGGTGGTAAACGAGAGAGGAGCACTCTCGGGCTGCACACACTCCACCTACAAACTGTCCTACATTTCGCCTAGTGCCTAATTGGATCGTTAAAATTTATAGAAAGGACAAGTTCTTATTCGATTTCAAAGTGATTAAAATATACAGTGATACCATTAAACGTAATATCATTAAACGATTCCTAAATCTGCCCAAACAATGTGTAAAGATTCACTTCTAAACCCTGACGTTTCCGACAAATATAATATATACATATAAGCGATGCCACATGATTCCGTAAATATTTTTTAGATAAAAATTGTATTTTGCAATCCTCCTACCATCGAGTATATAACCAGAAATAGAGACGAAGTAAGGGCCATCCATCCCTGGCAACTCATCAGGCAAATGGGCCTTATATCACTTTTAAATATCAACTCTCGTTTGGGCTGAAATCACAAATTAGAAAGCTGTGTGTACGTCTCCGTATATTCCAAAAATATTCTGTATTTATTGTAATAAAGATAATATCTCTACCAATAAGTGGCTGTTCCATTCGGTAGTGTGAGAAAAACAGCAAAACATCTAATTACAAAAGACACGGACTCACATTTCATTGGTAATTAAATGTGTAATTTTGCAATTTATGTCCATTATAGCAAAGCTCAAGTTAAACTGGTCATTTTGAAGTGAATTCAATCTGTCAATTGTTTCTAATTCGTGCTGGCCAATCGGAGCGCAGTTGTCATCGTAATGATTTGGCAGAATAGTTTTCAAACTAATAACATGACATTTCGCTTCTATTTCTGGTTATATACTCGATGCCTCCCACAAATAGGACTCAACAACCAAAAACGTCCTTAAGTCTCTTGTAACGAAGATGCTTAAGTATACGAGGCGATGGGGTGCAATAAATATTTTTTCGATAAATTTTACAAAAAATACTCAAGAACCCAAAATATATCGTTCTCGATAAACGTAAACGAAGTCTAAACATTCTTTTATGAAGCAATAAAGACTAGATGTTTCGTGGAATTTGTTGTTGGAGTTTTAACGACGGGTCGTAGGCTCATTGTTGAATTTTTACGTGAATGAGGTTATTTAAGATAATGATATTCGTTGCTTGTTATGTATAAAGGAAAGTTTGACATGTATTTGTGGGCTATATTAAAGAGTTATAAAAGAATAGGTCTACTGGACAAAGACGTAGCAAGGAGTGACAAACAAATTGAATTCAAATGCTACAGATTGGTTTTTTGGTTTATCAATGATCTATAAGTCCGTTTCAATCCATTTTGTAAAAAAGGTAAACAAACATGTCGTTGACCCGATTATGATGGTTAATGATGGGAATGGTTAATGATGACCAAATAAATTAGATTGATGGATAGATAAAACGATTATTCAGCACAAACACAAGCAGACACAAATGTTTACAATCACAGGGTATAACACAAAAACACATAGAATAGAAATTAGTGCACATTATTGATATGATATATTATTAGTTATGTACTATAATCATATAAAATTAATGATATAATTAATATCTGAATTATTCGATTTGTTTAATGGCATCTGTTTCAGATTGAAATGCTGATTTAATTGATTTAATTATTAACAAAAGTACTGTGTGATAAAATATGTATTGTCTGACTATAGTCCCTTTATTCGACGCTTACGAGGTGTGGTCATTGATGTGAGTGCAAGAACTGACAATGGTAACTTGCAACCTTAAAAAGCCTTTGGGATATAAACCGATCCTTGGGGAACACCTATGCATGTTAAGAAGTGGTTATTTTGAATCATGGCCATTTGTTGCCGAAAATAAAACCAAGCAATGTATATGGAAATGTAGTTCTATGTAACGAACGACACAACTGTAGCTTTGTATATTTGTTGCTTGAGGCTGTTTGAGATAACTGCTTGGATTTTTATTACAATTGTTTCTACAATTTTTATTACAAAGTCGAAACTTTTATTTTGAATTGGCTAATGGCTGTTTGTGAATGAAGTTAACTTTGAGGTAGTGTTGTACTAAAAAAGAAATTATAAAAGAACACACTTATTGCGACTTGTATGTGGTTTTTGTTTGTCTAAGATATCGTACCGAAAGAAGTTGTTATAATATAACTTACCTAAGAGTTGTACAACCTCAAATGTGTTTTGTTTATTCCGCATAACTGTGAAAGTATTGAATCAATCATTTTGGAAAAAATATACTAGTAAAATTGAGGATATAGACTGATTACTATAGGGTGTGGAAACACGATTCTTAAAAACTTTTACGATAGAAAAATAATACAAACTTACCTCGGAACTTTACAAAAAACCGATGTAATCATTAGGTGCTAAAGTACCTTGCATATTTGCACAATTATATTTTAGACTCAAATACAGCGAGACAATTATATGGTTACACGATATTTCACGGATAAATATATTAATATAAATTACTAGATGCACCCGGCACGCGCATCGGTCCAGCGCGGTGGACAATGACCTTAAGTCGATACAACCTCAAATGGCTTTGGTTGATTCTGCATAACAGCGAAAGTATTGATCAATCATTTTGGAAAAACTACATAGTAAAATTGAGAGTATGCCCTGATTACTAACACGATTCCAAAAAATTTTCATAGTAAAAAAAAAAACACAAACTTACCTCGAAATTTTACTAGAAAACCGCTGTATTAAGTAGGTACTTTACATATACCAATGATTTTTTTTAAAGCAACTCAACCAAATAGAATACGTACATTATACGATATACATTTTTCAAATGGCTTTATATTCGTTTGTAAAAAAAATCTGAATAAAGCCAGTATCCTCGCCGGTCGACACTAGCAAAATGAACCGTATTATTACTGGAATAATTTAAATTCGAGCTGAGGTAATATCGACTCTTAATGTTAAATCATAGTGTAATAAGAGTCAGTAAGGCAATTCCCGCCTGTTCGGCGCGCGGCGCTCAAATGCCTACACTTCATATCATAAAAAAATCTTAGATATCAAACTGCCTCCGTGGCCCAACGGCGACCATCCTGGACTGCCACGCAGAGGTCCCGGGTTCGATTCCCAGACCGGAAGAAATTGTTGTAAGACTACTTTTATTTCTCTCGTAAGTGTGAATGTGATTTGCGGTTGTCTAGGCGTGTGTCCATGGCACCCGCGACACAGGTTTCCGCTAGTGCGGAGCTATGGGTGTGTGCGTAAAAAAAGATTAAATAACAAAAAAATAGATATTGAAACGCAGACCCCAGAATGTCCATAATATGTGAAGTGATTCAGACCCACACAATTACATACATATATTTGTATCTTACGGAATAATACACTATTTCATAAGGTACGTAAAAGATATTTATTTTAGCCCCACCCTCACGGTCACCGCGAACTTGACTGGAATTCTAACCATTGTCGGATTCGTGCCGAAATACTGATCCGTATGTGGCCTTGAAATGAATGATTTATGTTACAGTTTTACTCTGTAAAAAAGGCTTACAAAGAGACTATAAATTTTATACAATACAATCTACTTTTTATTGCATACAAAAACAAAATTAAAAAAAATAACAATGTAAAACAGGTGACAGGATAAACTTAAAAAAGAAAAAGATAATAATCTGACGATACAATAAATGTTCATTAAATACGAACGCAATGGCTATATATTACACTCAAACATAAAAAAATAAATAACACGTTTTAATTATATTATATACATATATATTATATACATATATATTTATTATTTTATTATAAGAAGAAGAAAATACAAAAAAAATTTGAGTTAGTATTGCAGAAAGGAGTGATTAGAATAAGAATAAGAATATGTTTATTGGCATCACAAACACACAGAAAAACAAAATACTTTACATATTTACATTATTAAGACAAGAACAAGATACTTATGCTAAATGAACATTAAGTGTGTGTTAAACATTAACAAAAACATGCATTGTTAACGTGATGCCATGCCTGAAAACATTGTGAGTCATTACAGGTGGTCCCACACTAGGCTAAGCCTGTCCTTTGGCGACCTTTTTACGGCTTCAATTTCTTAATCCCGGCATTGCATAGCGTTATACGTTGCGTTACTCGTTACGTTACCTACGATTGTATTATACAAATAATAAGAACTTATATATCTATTAAAACTGACATAAGAATAGGAATTATTATAGATTGTATTAAGTAAAATAGCATGAATTTAAAATAATTGTGATCAACATATTATTACAAAAATAAATATTTATGTTTATATAATAATATATAATAATTAAACTATAATAGAAAATATACTTTTATGGTTATAGCAAAAAAATACTATTGATGCGGTATATCTAAGCGCATTGTGGCTGCAACACTATTGTCAAATATTTTTTGTGCCTAGGAAAATTAATAATTAATCATTTGACAAAATTCGATCAAATGTTTTGAAGTTCCGTAAATATCCGCTAGATGGCATTGACCCATTTTATGTAAACACTAAATTGCAGTGTTAAAATTTTCTTTTTAAACAACGCGACTATCTACACACATACATGTGCTGGGAGTCAAGTCCTTGGGTTTGCTGCATTTTGTATCGTTTGTTAAATCGACAAATATTATATCGGACGGCGGATGTATCAACATTCGGGTGCTATTAAAGCGTGAGCAAGGCCAAAGTAAATGTACTTACTATTTATTTAACAAACAACGCACAGCTATCAACAAAAACGGAAGTAATGGCGACAATAACAAGAAAAGGCGTCGAAAACAAATACATTTGAATTTTGAATTTCTATATAAAACGAAACTACTAAAAAGGCTATATAAAATAAGTAATTAAAAAAAATAATTGAGCCGAATGCTGCTATTCGCTACAAAAATAATGGTGGGAAATCTTTGCACCCATCGTAAATTATGTTCCTATGACCTAAACACCTCTGTCGGCTCTCTGGTGTTGAAGTTTTATTGTTGATGCTACACATTATTTTATGAGTGAATTCGGGCTACAATAAATAATGTATGAGCATTTACGTGGAAAACTTAGCACTGGTAGGTTGAGTAAATGTGGTCTACTTTTGTCTTCATTTTATTTTTTGTCGTATAGGAAACGGAATGCAGTCAGATTAGAGGTTAACCATTTAGCTTTGGCTAGTGTCATCCAATTAAGTATTGGGAATTTTTCTGTGCTTGTTGCAATCTTTGATTTGATTTTTAACAATGTTTAATATGTGAGTTCACTCAGCCAGGCGATTTCCAAAATATATTAACACTGACCATTTCTTTTCTAGAACAAATTTACGAATTTAAATCAAGTGTATTCTTATGTCTGCTGCTTTTGTTTGAGCATTTTAGTGGTAGTAACAGTAGAGCTCATTGTGAGAGAGATAATCCAGAGAGGTACTGCCCCCTTTCCTATTTCTGCCGTCAAGCAGTAATATGGACAGTACAGTCGGTTTAGTCGGTCTAACTTTGAAGATCGGTCTAGTTTTGATGGGTTAGGGAGCTGGTGAACTTAAGACTTGTCTACTTATGTCTCAGGGTGAAGGGCGTAGTGGCCACTGCCCCTCAGATATTTGCGATTAAAAACTCTGAATGGCACTGCAACTGTCAAGGACAGACGTGTCCTTTACCATCAGGGGCACGGCTTATTTATCCCGTCGTTTGATATAATAAAAAACTCTATAGCTTTTCATTTGGACCATAGGTGAAATGGCTAAGACGATCCTTATATCTAATATATAGTAGCTGGTTACACAGTTGGTGGTCTGGAACGCCCGCAAGTCGGTCTCATCCAGACGTGATGTTAAAGTTGAAAATTAAAATAGATAAAAGTTTACCAGACTCAAGGGAGCGGTGAGACATTCGAGATACGATTCCCAAGACTCTTTGGAGATTAAATGGAAGTTGGGACAGGGATTATTCCGTAAAACGTAGGTGAAACTACAAAGGAGTGTGGTGGTTTTTTTAGGTTGTCTAGTGGAGGGACGAACAAGTTATATGCCCATAAGCGACACGACTATTCTTGGCCATTCGAAGCTTAGGCACAATTTATATTGCGGCGAAACGGAATTTTGTAACAATATTGTATGTACATAGCGTAATGAACTTTATGGTCATTTGTGTAACGTACAAACTAGATACGAGCCAGAAGTCACGTCTCGCGTCTTCCGCGGAATTCTCGTGCATGCTCGAAAATGCTCGCGTATTCGTGAGAATTCCGCAGCTGCGGTCGGCTATGTCTGGCGAATCCGCGGGAAGTGGCGCGAAGGCAGGCGCAGTGTGACGTCAAACGTCGACGAAATACTACAGTCTCGAAAGTAAAGCTCGCGAATGATCGAGACTTTCAGCGAATTTCGCGAAATTGACGCTTTCCATTCCGCTCCAACGCAATGTAAATTGAGCCTTAGGGCGCCTACAATTTAGACGCTTTTAGAAGCGCTGCCGAGGCGCCACTTCTTTTTAATAATCCGCACTAGGAAGACCTTGTATCGCGGGTGCTATAGACACACACATAGACAACAACAAATTACACCCAAACTCACGAGATAAATAAATGTAGGCCACATATTTCTCCCGGCCCGGGAATATAACCCGGTGCCTCTGCATCATGGTAACCATTCAAGTTCATTGCATTTAAAAAAAGGAGGAAATTCTTAATTTGATTGTACTTTTTTGTATTTACGTTACTGCGGCATTTGTGAACCGATTTTGATGATTTCAGTAAAACTTGGCAAATAGATGTAATATCACGAACTTTTGAGGTTGTATTTTTTTGCAACGGCGCCACTTTTGTTTACATTTTGGGGCTTCCATTTCCTCTGAGTATAATGTGGCGACATTGCAAAAATACAACCTTTTTTGTAGAGAGGTTTAAAGATTTGGCGTAGGAAATTAGGCGGTTACTTTTTACTTCAATAGGAGAAATGGAAATTTTCACATATACATAATTTCTTATATATTATGTGTAAGAAGACACCCGTCTAAACAAATGACTATTGTCATTCTCGAGCTACTGTTCACTGCCGAATTTCCGTGGCAATTTTTGTTATTTCAATATTCAATTTTTTATCGTGCTGTATAACTCAATATAGTATTTAAAATAATGACCGATTTCACATCACAGTTGATGTGTGTGGCTATACTTATTTGGACTTTCGCTTTTTGTTTGACAAAACTCGAGCAATAAAATCAACAATTTCATGGCCACAACAAAAGTTACGTCTGCCGGGATTTGTAAAGAAAATACGGCCAACTTAGGAGAACAGGCTTTTAGGATTAACAGTTATATATGGAGAGGTTTTGGTGTACCTCGCTATGCTGGATTCATTGCATATCGCTTAGTAAACGAGACACGCAAGACTTGTTGTATAAATGTAGGATTACAACTGTTTTTATAAAAAAAAACCGACCCCAGAAGTTCTTGGAATTAATAATAATAATAACGCACACACTCAACATAGCCCCGCACTAGGGAAACCCTGTGTCGCGGGTGCCATGGACACACACATAGACAACCACAAATTACACCCAAACTCACGAGAGAAATAAATGTAGGCCATACAAAATTAAATGTTTCTCCCGGCCCCGGAATCGAACCTGAGACCTCTGCGTGGCAGCCCGGCATGGTAACCGTTCGGCCACGGAGGCAGTTTCAGAGGCAATTACATCTATTTCCCAATTTTTATTGAATTCGGTTACTTTCATCTCCTAGTTTGATACCTGCAATTACAAGATTTAATCCCGCCTTCCCCTTACCATCATTGAAGGACTGGGCCTAGGCTTGGCTTCCACTGAACATTATAACTTGGACCTTTTCAAGGCGAGAGTGAATAGCCATTATTTAGGTGTGCATGCTCCATCGTCGATCTCATCGTCACTTTCCATCAGATGAGATGGAGGTCAAATGCACACTTACACTTTATTTAAATAAAAAAGCCTTTAGAGGTAGAATAATAACTTCAACTTTAAATTGGACCAATACAGAAGTATATACCCTCTTTCCAACAAAAAAGCGCCGTCGCAACACCCGTGTGGCATCTCCATATGCAAACTTAGTCATTTCGATCAAGGCGCGCAAACAGCCATCCGTATTGCTTTCCCATTACATAATGAGACGTTTTATTTATTGTTGACAACTGTCGCGTCCAGCCTATACCCATATCACGACTATCTGTCGTGACTGTGTCACGTCGACATCGACGTTTATTTTCCCGTTGAATGACTGTCGTGTCTAGCTGTTCCCACTAGAACGTGACGACAATGTATCGGTTAGGCAGTCGCCTTGTCGTTCGCACAACAGACTGACGTCACGTTTTTATCGTGACGTTTTATTTATCATTAGACGACTTCGTTCCGCTCCGTTCTAGCTCTTCCCATTGTCACGATATCGACAGTCTGTTGTCATAACGTCAAAAACTCGTCAACCACAATTAATCGTGTCGTTCTATGAGTTTCATTTAAACAACTTCATATTTAAATGAAGTATACAAGCCACGACACTTTAAACTGAACGACTATCTGTCGTCACGACATAATGGGAACGCGCCCTAATCTTAAATAATATGTAAATTGTATTTACCACGTATGCTTACAAATAAATCTCTCTCATTTCTTTCTATCTCTTTTGACGGAGTATTTACTATAGAAGTTTGAACTATTTGATGGGCTAACGTTTTGTTTGCAAAATGTTAAATGTAAACGGAAACTCCTTAGAAAAATGTATTCGATCCGGCTGGATTCGAACCAACGTCTTCTAGCAAACCGTGCCATACGCTATACCAACTAAGTCACCGAATTTCTTTGTGCTTGTTGCAGATGCAGATCTTTTTTTTGTTTTAACGTTTACGCCATCTACGAGAAATATACTCCCGGACACATAATTCGAGCCATTTTGCATTGTCAATATTAAATGTCTTTAGCTTAAATAGTGTTTGGTTGATTAATAACTAATTCAAGTTTGAAGCTGGTGAACTAAACGTCATTTTCAAAATGTTTTGTTGAAATGAATTTGCGAAACCGGGAAAAACTCTTTTTTCAATGATAATAATTTTTTTTTTATTCTAGCACTTGAAAAATCAAAATGCAAGATGGCTCGATTTATGTGTCCGGGAGTGTATATAAAAATATTTTTCTATCTCTATTCATTATCAAAAAATATACCCTCATTAAAACAATTACAGAAATCTTAATTTACCTTCATTTAGGTACACTCATTAATAAAAATAAAAAAAAATAATTCTCAAACAAATCGCAATTCTAAAGTCTAGAGTAAAATACTTAGCTTTCAATCGGTACTAGATTTCGTTTAGTTAATTATGTTAGTTGATGTTTCTTGAAAGGTTACATTTAAATACTAAATTGTAGATATAATGTTGATTGAAGTGTGTACAGTTTTGTATTCGCATCACTGAGTTTAAGTTGAGGTTAACCAATCATTCGAGCCTGTATATACTATGAGCCTTAAGATGAGGCCTTAGATGCAAGTTAGTTTAGTTTTAACTAAATTTTTGCTTGTCTAAAGTTCGCGTGTGTTTTAGTGTAGCTATAAGCATAGTATAATAAAAGCAAGTAGGGCAACTCCCACCACCTGTTCGGCGTGTAAATGCTGACACTTCGCTCGGAGCAACTACTAGGAGTTGCATTATTATTTTAATTGTACCCGTAGCAAGGCTCCATCTCTTGTGCAAGGTTAATATAAATGCCTACCGCTGAGTGTACCGACGTCGGCACAAGCGCTCATACAAGTCTTTCATTTATAAGCATTCGGCTCCGCACGACTGCACACGGCGGCAACGTTATTTTCATCTATCAGAGCGCGTGCTTAGGTTTCTTTTTCCTCGTATTGAGCTCCAGGTGTCATAAGTCAGATTTATTAGGCTATTATAGCGTAGGTATTTCCGATTTTGTATGAGAGTGATGTATCTATTACGTAGTAACTATTAATTAATCTGTAGCCGTAGGCAAGCGAGCAAGAAACTAGGAATAGCTCTTTTCAAATAAACATATATGCTATGGAATACTTACACTTTGGATTAAATTTGTGTAGAATTTAGACCCATATCGTCTTTCCGTACATCTTTATCTAACCCGTAGTCTTCTATTTTGTAATGTGACTTTACAATTAAAATCCTTTTAATGTAAGTATAATTTTAATATATGCTCTGGAATCTTATTGTAATTTTAAAAACGTAATATACAAATCCCTAGAAAAGAGTCGTTTGCCTTAGTTAAACGAAATCGTGATACCATTAGTTTGGACTTAGTTCTAATATTATGGACATCTTCTTTCTTAATGAAATTACGAAGGTATATTTTTTTGACAATACGAACCGCCCTGCTACGTTTGTATGAATTTACTATACTTGTCTTATTTACGTATACGTGCAGTCTGGTACAGTATTTTGGAAGTACGTGGGAAATTTAAGGCAAGCCGGTGGTGGGAGTCGAGTTATATGAACGCCTCGCCACTGATATTCATATTATAATATGAGTGAAAGAGACCTAGTGTGTTTCCCATCGGCGATCTTTTTCGCTCTAACTGCATCAACGTAAAGCTTTTGCATCGGCTCAAACCGAATTTGAGGGCGAGATGGAAATCCTTGTCAATCAAGATCGATCGTCAAGAAAACTCAGAATCAATGAGTATTTATTTCTGGAATTACACTTATTTTGGATTCAATGTTTACTTACCTTGGATTCAATAGACAAGCGGGCGAAGAGGCTTATAGGTGACTAGCATAGATATCCGCCTAATAGATGCCGCCTGTTGAAAATGTATACTGAACCGAGCTCACCAAATTCGGAGGAAGGCAAGGGACGCGGGGAATGCAATTAAGACGTTCTAATTCGCTAGTTCAAGGTCGAACTAGAAATGCACTGAAATCGTACTTACAGCTAGTGATGGGCAACCTTTACTAGTCTGCATCCGATTAGTCAATAAAAACGATAATATTGTAACGCAAATTATTTAATTCTTCCATGCTGATCTGGAAGCAAAAGAAAAGCATAGAATGTATCAGCTGCTTATGATTCCGCGCAAATCGTAAAAGCCAACTGAGAGCCTCGATTTAATGGTGTCCTATATGTAGGCGACAATCTGGCAACCTTTCACTATTTAGTGCACTAAATTATACTAAAATTTTAATAAAAACGTTTGCTAAACGCGGTTAAAGTGGGCTTGTCTTATTCAAAGCTCTGCCTACCCATTGGGGTACTACCGTCACGCCTGTCTCCCATAGTGGAAATCGTAAGTCATTCAATAATTTACATAGTATGTATGTAAATTATTACGACGCTTAACTTACGACAGCAGGAGGATATTTAGATAAAAAGGAATTGTAAGAAAACAATTTACTTACGACATTTAGGAAACCTAAAAACAAATTTAAAATTTTAATCAACTGTCAAACAAGACTACACGAGTTCTTAATGTTTGCTATTATGTATAATTGAGTAAAATTATAATGAAATTATAATAATTATTACAGTGTATGTAAATAAATAAAAAATTACAATAATTCTTTATTTCCTCTTTACGCAAAGTATCGATGTGACGAAAGCTCAAATCTTCCCAACCTTAGTGTTACACGTGACTTCGACAAAAAAGAGACGCTTAATTATAAGAACATATTATAAGAAAGAGACCTGTCAGAAAGACATCAACGAGAGATCAGTTTCCTTCGTAATTTTCTAGTATTAGCCATTTTAATTTGACCTATGCCAAACTTGTAAATAACGTAGTTATAAGTTACCGGTGAAACGTGATTCCATTAGTCCTAGATGATTTTCCACACCATTTCACGGCACAGACAGTCATTTTTATAGTTCGTTTCACCAAAACCAGGTACATGTCACAATACAGGAATATCAGGAGACGCGCACGGGTCTGATACTTGGTCGAAACTAAGTGATGAATTTTTGCAAAATTTTACATATGATCAATTGCACGGATGTGTGTTGCCCTGTATGCGGCATCTATTAGGAGGTTATCTATGGTGACTGGAAATTATTAGAGGCAAAGCTGCAGAGCCTTGAACGCCGCCTTAAAGTTGCCTGCTTATCGGTATTTTACAGGATTATACCACGGAGCATTATGCTTCGTGCGAATTCATATGGCGAACGGCTATGGAGTAGAATTCCCTGCTGCCTGCTGACTTGTTCCCTGAACGTTACAACTTGGACCTTTTCAAGGCGAGAGTGAATAGGCATTATTTAGGTGTGCATGCTCCATCGTCGACCTCATCGTCACTTGCCATCAGGTGAAACGGATGTCAAATGCGCACTTACATTTATAACTGCCTCCGTGGCCGAACGGTTACCATGCCGGACTGCCACGCAGAGGTCCCAGGTTCGATTCCCGGGCCGGGCGAAATATTTGTATGACCTACATTTATTTCTCTCGTGAGTTTGGGTGTAATTTGTGGTTGTTTATGTGTGTGTCCATGGCACCCGCGACACAGGGTTTCCCTAGTGCGGGGCTATGTTGAGTGTGTGCGTTATTATTATTATTATTTGTAAAAAAAAAAGAAATACATAAGCTATGCATCATAAGTTGCATCTGCTTTATTTATTATTCAGATCACAGGTTGCCATACTTTTTTCTCTCGTAAACCACGTGCCTATAAGGATTATTTTACAAATTAATTATCTTTAAATCGTTGTCTTAAAGTGAATACCTCGCATGTGATTTATATGTAATTTTTCAGGACGAAGATAAAAATGTGGTATAAAATGTATTAAATAGATGTAGTTTAGCATTTAAATTTGTTAAATTATACCTCTTTCAGATACAACATTACTTTAATACTATATTTGACCAAGAAGTTCATAAAATTTGTCTTCAACAAAAATCTGTAAAAACGAACTATGTGAAAACGCGTACGCGATGCGTAAGGTGGCAGCACTGTGTTACTCAATTTGATAAGTTTAACTGTGGTATAGTACAAGTTATTCAAACGAATGCCTTGTTTCTTGTTTTCGTAGGTAATTTACATGTCCATAATAAGAAAATATCAGGTAAGTACAGTCGATGCGCTATGTATACCTGACCCTCTAACCGTTTCTTTGGCTCTGAATAGATCGGCCTAAAAAAGATGAAACGTGGCTTACTTAACCTTTGACCTGTGAGCCCTAAAATTTATTATGGTATGACTTCTTTATAGCATCATTAGGAAAGAAAGGATGACGTTATAAGAAACTTTTAAAGCTAATTTGGTCTTTAATTACATTAAATAAATATGAATTTCAACCATATACTGGAATTCCTGTACATTTTGGCACTTAAAAACAAAAGGGTATCTTATTCTATTCAGGTATTTTAGGACATTGATTATACACATACGAGTAGGTACTATTTGTGTAATATGGATTATTTAGTTTTTGGAAAGTAAAAATTATTTATTTAGTAGCACTGGAGCTCCTTATGAAAGAGGTCGTCCAGGCATTTCTGTCATTTCTGCCGCAAAGCAGTAATGTGAGCATTACTGCGTTCCGGTTTAGAAGAATAAGGGTGCTGGTGAAATTACAGGCACGTGAGAATTGTCAACATTTGTTTCAGGGTGTCGGGCGCTGAGTCAGTCAGTGTCAGTCAGTGGCACTACAACTGTTATGGATATGCATGTCTCTTACCACCAGGCGCGAATTCCACTCTCGTGGATCCCATTGACGTCTCATACACCCCATGTGTTTTTCACTGACATAGACTTCTTTTTGGTTAGAGTGGACTCCTGGAGGTCGAGATCACTTTGACAATCATCGATTTAGATTAACAAGTAGTAGGCGATGGTAAGGCAGGCAACTCTATTCCCATTCTCAACATATTGGACCTATTAAAATTCGATAAATCACTTAAAGTTCTTGGTACAGTTTCTGTCTCTACCATTCCTTTACGTGGCATTGCATATTTCAGCTTATCCCAAAACCACGGATCTCCCCATTTCAGATACGTGTTGGTGAGTAAGTAACCTCGTAGTTGCAAGTCCAAGGTGTCATCTTCCGTAACGTCGTCTATAACTAACACGATGACCCGCACCCTGCCTTCACTCAGTGCGCAGAAATGAGCCGTTTTAAATTCTAGTAGTCCCCATAGTGATTTTACAAACTTCTTCGATAATACAATTATAGTTCTGCGAGAGTTTTCAACGGACCGCGTTATTTGTGTCGGAATCATATCACCTACTATCCAATCGCGGTAGTGTACACAAATTTTATATTCCTTCTCTAAATATACTACTAGCTCTTCCATTACAAACTGTTCATCTTCATGAGCGAAAGAAACGAACGCATCGTACTCGCGTTCTGCGTCAAGTTCGTCTTCAGCCATACAGAATAAACAAATGCCACGCGCGTAGAGAAATATCTTAATTGTTTTCTCATATCGACAATACAGAGCACCAACAAGAGCTGCCAAACCTATTAACATTCCGCTTACAGCTAACGTAACAGTTAGCAAAATCTTTTTAGCGTCACACAATTCATCGAAATCCACTTCATCCATAGTTTTCCCGTCTCCAGCACAGGTGACGTTATTGTAATCGTCGACCTGAAATTCCAGCAGCTCCGTTATACACTAGTCATTCCTTACATTTCATTAATTTGATAATGAGATTTTCATATCTATCAAGCTAAGTAATAAATATCATCCTGTTATCTAAATAAAAATAGTGAGGACTTTAAAGATTTCCAGTAACTTCAAGTGGATATCTTGTTTGAAGCTTAGCCGCGTTAACCTTCTAACTCTCTAATCAAAACTACCGTTGCTCTAACAAGGTCACAAAATGTTGATAAAGTAATAATAAGATTTCAGTAAAGAACTATGAGTACCTGAGTTCGATGATCCCTGAGAGCCTCCAGAAACGGTTTGTTCTCGCAGTCACAGATAATTGGATTGCCTGATAATTGTACACCACGGTTTGGTATCTCGAAAAGAGCTACCACTACAGCTTCGTCTAATCGTGCTAAACGATTATTTCGTAAATCAAGAGACTGAAACGTATAAACATGTAATTATGCTTATGAACGTACAAATTAAGTTATATCTTTACTTACATGATTGGTTTCTTTAAATCTAATGGCTTTGGGACTTACTTGGAGAGTCTGTGGCAGATCATGGGCATATATGGTCTCAATAAGGTTGTTGCTAGCGTTTATTTCCTTTAGCGCTGGTACTCGCGGCAACGTAAGAAGCCCTCGTGCCGTGCAATTAGCTCGCGTCATGTTGTCCTTCCACAAGCGGCGGCATATGCAGCCTACAATGCATCCGTTGTAGAGTAATAATTAATTATGTCCCAGACAATTTCCTCCTCAATCCTGGGGGTCCGGTTCTTTAAATTGTTGCTACAGGAATTTGCCCCGGTATGCTTTTATCGTTGTCAAACACTTTGAAAGTGATGATGACAATGGTCCACCACTTTGGAGACGGTTATTGTCGGCCATGGACATTTGCAACACTGGAGGAACTATCTACGCGTTGCAGACTTTTGAGAGTCTTGTTTAATAGCTTTTTGTATAACCTCTTATCATAGTCCAAAGAAAATAACTTAAAGAATGTAAGTAGAAAGACTGAAATAATTAACCTTCACAAGAAAACTTGTCACATTCAACCCGCTCTGGTGGCACAATAGTCAGTGGTGTCCCGTCACTGCAGCCTGCTAGTATAGCCGTAATGACATAGTCACGAGCTGCGCGCGCAAACCACGCGCCATGGCAGTCGCAATCCAGTGTGAAGTTCATTATTACTTCTAATCTTGTAAACTGGAAGATAAAGTACTTTTCAATCTCAAATAAATATCCGTTTGCTAATTGCTATTAGGGGCCTAACAACCAAACTTGAATGCCAATCCTATTATATAAAACGAATCTCTACGTTATTTATTTTGTTGAATATCACGCTTTGTGCAACCATCTTATTCATATATTGGTTATGAAAAGACTCAACTAGTTTTGTTATTATTGACACAAAGTAAAAATCTTTCGCACCGGCTGGATCGAACCAGCAACTTTCTCGCCCAACCGGGATTATAGCTCTTTCAACTGGTCTACGGAAGGAGTTAGCAGAAGTTTCAAGTCCAGAATTGGATTCAAAAATAAATAGGAATTGAATTTATTTCTGAACTTCAGGCTGGCTTTAAAGTTAGTAGATTATGGTAAGGATTGGACGATAATGCCATTTTATGACACGAGTCTATGATCTAAGTTGTCACAAGAGATATTGTCGTTTTTTTAGCATATTTAACATTGACTTACCAATGGTAGGTCAATGATATTTAAGCATACTTCACTCTCTTAACTTTAAAAGTTGAAAGCTGGTTTACACTTAAGATGAAATCAAAAGGAATAGTAACCTTCAAACATCTAACATAAATTGAGATATTGAATATAAGGTCACTGTAATAAAGGACGATTCTACTAAAATGGGTGGAAAGGAAACCCATTAGTTTGAAAAAACTTTTTATTTTTGACGGAAACTTTGAAACGCTGTATCTAATGATAAAACTTATAAAATTTTCTTTAAAACAGAGTAAAATATTTTTAGGGGGAAATGTTTCGATTAATAGCAATAATTTTCCTTAATACTGTTTTTGGGAATTGTACCAAATTTATGGGAATTCGATTATTTTCTGCAATTATTCTAAAACGACACTATCAAATGATTTTGTTTTTGAACACATTTTTCTTCTTATAAGTATTGTATTTATATGATACCGAACAAGTAATGCGCCAGATGATAAGCGTCACGCCTCCACGTTAAGTGCAGTGCTAATCAAAGATTTAAATCGCAGAAACCTGAGGGGCACTGCCACTGCGCCCGCCACTCTGAGAAATAAAAAATGTACCTGTCGTTTCACCAGCACCTTTACCCTTTAAGACTGGAAGGCAGTAATGGTGGTAATGCTTCATTGAATGAACTCTTGAATGAAATTGTTAACACCCAAGTCGGAACTGCAAGGCTTGTCACTTTTGACGTCTATATCAGTTTCTACTTACATTAGTACGTGATTTCAAGAATTCATAGTTCTTTTCATCAAACTCAACTCGACGGACAGGGTTGCCATCCAAATATACTCTCATCAATCCAGTTTTGTTAATCGGTAATTGATTGACCTAGAATAATAAAAAACAGGTGCAGGTAAACATTGCAATGTTAAAAAGATGCTTAAGCGTGCTGTTATTACTCCAGACTGCATGCATTTCTTAAATGTTCCATAGCTTTTCAGTTTGATGTTTGATGCAATTTTTAGTTACTTCTGCTTTGTAATGTCACCTAACCTACTTCTTTTACTTGAACATGGTTCTACATATTTGGTTTTTTATAATTTTGTCACTTACTTTTTCACATCTTCACCATGAATCAATCAATACCTTTGCCGAAAATTCGTGACTTGTGTTAAAACTCCACATTCATATTTAACAAAATAAGTGTTGTTGAATTTTTGGAATTTAAAATCTTACCTCTAAAACTGAAATATTGTTTCTATACAAGTAGAGATCCCGCAGTGAGGGCCAATCTGCGAAGCAAAGTCTTGACATTCCTGTTCCTTCGAGGTCCAAAATCGTCACGTTGAATGGTTCCACAGCTTTATCCACTTCATCCGTTATTAAATTAAATTTTTTGCTGCAAAACAATATTTTAAATGGAAATTAGTTTAGGTGTTAGTGCATATATATTTTTTGACGCCTATCTCCCGCAGAGTAGGCAAAGACTATGACCTCCACCTGCTACGCTCCTGACAAACCTCCTTCGCCTTCTCCACCCCTATCAGTTACATTCCCGTATATTCTTAGGCCGTGATCGTCTAATGAGTAGGACCCTACGTTGCGCGTGATAGTCAAACTATTTTTTATTGATTATAGATAAAGATGTATGGAGAGACGACATGACTCTATGTTCCACACAAATTTGATTCAAATTATATTCCATATCATTTATCTCCATAGTTTCTAGATCGTTCTTCTAAGGGAAGTCAGCACAGGGAACTAGCAATAGCTTAAAAAAATTACATTAGTTATAATCAAGTATAAATTTATTTTACCTATGGAATCAATGATTCTTTGACTTTGAATAAGAGTTCAATGTTTTAATTTTCTGACTATGACGTATAATGATTACAATCCATCCCTTTAAGTTTAATGAATAAAGATAGTTTGGACAGAACGTCATACGGAGTTTTGTAGCAGGCTGACATCCAAAGAACCTAACATGGTCCACATAATACTTTGTGTGGTGGTGTAACGTTTGTCCGATTCTATTGGCTTCTTAATTGAAATTGCAACGACGAAATGAATTTATAGTTAATAAAAAAATACCTTTTATTAAAATGGTTGCAGAAATTGGGCAAATACACGTCAGTCAAATCAAGGGCTCTGAGAGTCGGTAGTGTACTTATAATCTTCATATTCCATGCTCCGTCTGCTAACCGGTTTGTAGACAAGTTCAACTCTTCCAGTTTAGTTAAGTTTCCAAACCTGCGAAAAAGTTTTGCCTGTAAGTTGTTATTTCAAGTAACGATGCAGCGGATCGCAGGTGACTGTTCTGGATTCCGTGATATTGCATGAAAATTCGAAGCAATGCACGCTCATAAACACCAAGTCACACCTGCGATCGGCTGCGTTGCTTGGAGTAGAATGTTTGGTCGATGCTTTATTTTTATACCTGACCCCCCATAACCGATTGTTTGGTTCTGAGTAGATCAGTGTGAATAAAGGTGTTAAACAAAGTTTACCAAATAAAAGAATACGTTTTTGTTTCGCGGTATTTTAGGAGGTTTCTTTTACCCACCAACATCAATTACTATTGATGTAGAATAATCTGTAAAACGTGGTTTCCCAAAGTGGTCACTACCGCTCACCAGTGGGCGCTCTGGAGAGTCCTAGGGACCTCGGAAGCAATTGGGGGGCGTTGATGCTGTAAAGGGGGTGTTACCGCATTAAAAAAAAAAGTGAATTATAATTTATATTATAATAATAATTATCTTCGTAAACTACAGCACAATTTTTTTTCTTTGTGATTTTTGGTGTTAAGTTAATAGGTATAAAAATACGTGTTTTCAATTATTTTTGTGGTGGGCGTTGAATATCTTTTTATCTTGGCTCACAGTCCAAAAAGTTTGGGAACCTATGCTCTACAATCACCAATACAAAACTACATCATTTTGTTTCAACTATTATTTTGTCTGGCGCCTTATGTCTAACAATTCGTATTGATTGGTAAAATTACAGCGTCACCTTTCCAAATATACAATCCTATTGTTGTTTAGCTTCATTTTTCTTAAATTGACATTGGAGATGAAAAGATCTGTTGTTAACCATTTGATATCGCAGTCTCTGATTACAAGATCACTTAAAGCAGTCGCTCCTTGAAGAACCCATCGCAGAGAATGCACCAACGGCATGCGTTGTAGTATAATAGTATTCAGTTTGGTACATTTTGCCAGCCAATTCTTTATATCCGGAACTTCAACTTGCGCAACTATTAGATACTGTAGATTTTCACATCCTTCCCAGGGGCCTTTGAATCTGCCGAAATTAACTATAACTGCAATAGCTTTCGTTGTCTCAGGTATCGTTTCTATGACGACGTTTTCGAAATGCATCGATCGTACGTTACTTAAAGCTTCAAGAAAATCTCTATTGATTCGTACAAGATTACTTGTGCTTACACCACGTATGTTCACTTCAGTTAGGTTCAGTCCATCGAGATGTTTACCTTTTAGAACGGAGTCGTAAGGTATTTGGTCCATTGTAAGTGCACTTATGTTTTTAATATTATAATTATGTTCAAGTAGGACGCTTGCGTAGGATTCTTTTGGTGGATCGCAAAATTGAACGAAAAGTGTTGTGAAATTTTTATCGCTGTCTGGATAATCTTGTTCTTCATAGGTTTTAACACCGCAATGTACAGCGACGAAGGTTTGGGAGGCGTAAATAACTACTCTGTCATCTAAAACAAATTAAAAGGTAACAGAAATTAGCACGAGTAAATGCATTTTTCTTTTTCGTGACACGCGGTAATCGACACGCTTGTTCGAGCAGTTTCACCAGCACTCTTTATGTTAAAAACCGGAACGCTGTAATGCTGACATTACTGCTTAGCGGTAGAAATAGTTAAACAAATGTTTGTAAAAATTACAAAGATTTGCTTGTCCTGTCACGTTTTTTAACCGACTTAAAAGTCTGTTGTACAAAAAGTATGTTTTTTGAATTAATGAACGATTTTTTTTGTATGATTCTTTTTATGTTGGAAAGAGGGTTCCTCAGAAATGTTCCCATTTAAATTAGAAGAAAATATTCCACTTCTTTTTTTGTCTGTTTTTTTAGTACTCTCTGTACTGATTTATTGTTATTCAAGTTCGTATTATTTACATGTATTTATGCAACATGGCGATTTATTTATCTGTTTATGAAATATATTACATAGCCTATAATAATAAGTCACATACATTTATTAATATTTAGTAGCAATACTGCCCCCTAATGGCGAGAAAAAACATCGTAATAGAATCTGCTCGTCGAAGAAGGTACACAACCCGTGGAAAACCTATGTGGTTCCCAACGCGCATTTGTCCAGCGCGGAGCACCCTCGCCAGAGACCCAAGCCCAGCAGTGTGACGTGTAAATAAATGAGTCGTTGATGATAAATAACGCTTCACTATTACGCACAATAATATTGCAAATATGCAATACGCCTGATACTTTTATTAGGGCAATGATTAAATTACATAAAATCGTGAATATTTGCCATGAAGTTTTTAGTAGAATGTTCCATAATGTTTAAATTTATATTAATTACGTGTGATGTTTAAATTTACTAATTAAATTATTTTAGTTATAATAATAACGCACACACTCAACATAGCCCTGCACCAGGGAAATCCTGTGTCGCGGGTGCCAGGGACACACACATAGACAACCAGAAATTTCACCCAAACTTAACTTAGAAATAAATGTAGACCATACAAATATTTCTCCCGGCCCGGGAATCAAACCTGGGACCTCTGGGTGGCAGTCCGGCATGGTAACCGTTCGGCCACGGAGGCAGTTAATTATGAACTTCGTGCCCAGCGGTGGGACATACCTAGAATACGTTGATGACGATGAAAATGGTATTTTATCTCACTCATATATAATTGAACGTTCAGACATTTGACAAATATTAATCTTATTGTAATGAAGTTAAAGTCGAATGTTTTTTTTTATGATATGACGGGACGAACAAGTTGTTCGCCTGGTCGTAAGCGAAACGCCTGTCCGTAGTAGTGTCAGTTAAATCGCAAAGATCCGGGGGCGCTCGGTTGCCACTGCCAAGTCATGTATAAAAGGTTTAGCCCGAGGAAGTACTGCAACTATTTCCGCCCCCAAGCTATGAAGTCAGTGGTTTTAAGGTTAGTTACCGCAAGAGAAGCGGGAAAAACTTTTTTATCGTACAAAAAAGTTGGTTATTACTGGTTTAGGTATTTACTAGTAAAAAACAATGTCTTTCAAAAAATATACGATATACCTTAGGGTATCGTCTAAAAAATGTGCTTATTTGTTACACTATAGGATTATATATGTATGATGGATATGACCACATAAAATCTTGAAAACAAGCTAAAATAAAAATCTAGAACAAGATATCTACTTTGCTCATAATTTTTATATAGAGATATTTCTCTTTAAGTCCTACAGAGAAGAAGAAGCACTATAGTTATTAAATTCACATTTATCTCAAAATTTGAAATTTGCCCAGCGTCTGCTGCCCCGTCAGCCACCATCTGGCACTTGTCGACGACGGATCTATGTAAAATTTTCAACGCCTGTTTTTATTTTTAACCGAGTTCAAAAAAAGGAGGATATTCGACGGTATGTTTTTTTTTGTATGTATGTTACGCGATAACTCCGGTATTTGTGAACCGATTTTGATGATTCTTTTTTTGTTGGAAAGAGAGTACCTCCATAGTAGTCCCATTTAATTTTAAAGAAAATCATCCACCTCTAAGGGTAGCTGTTCACGCATGAAGTTTCATTTTTATAAATAGCGCCTAAATTTTATTATAAAGAGCAATCATATTAATGATTGATTCTGCAATTCAAGGCGTTTTTCTCTCAATATATTTTGAGTAGTGAGAACCGATTTTTATTATCTCCTGTGTCAGGTTACGGTCCCCCACACCTCACCTCCTAAAATGTAGACTCGCGTTGAAATACCTTGCTTTAAAAGGTAATGGTGCTGCTAAATTTACGGGTACGTGGAACTTGTCAACTTCTTGTTTCAGAGTGAGAGACGCAGTGACCCCTCAGATCTTTGCAATTTACTGCTTTGTGTGGCATGGTAACTGTTTTGGGTAGACGTGTCGCTTGCCACCAGGTGTACGACTTCTACATCACTTGATATCATAATACTCTCAGTGTAGAGTACTAAAAAAACTGACCTCAAAAGTACGTGGAATTACATCAATTTGCTAAGTTTTATTGGAATATCCCCTAGTTCGCCATTATCCGCTCACGCGATGCGCTCCTCCTACCGCAAAATGGCGGCTATTTGGTTTCGCAAAATGGAAAAGGATTCAGTTTAAATACAAGTTTTTATAAATAAAAATTATTATTCTACATTGCTAAATAAATACCCTCCGTACTACCAACAAAAACATCTCAAATAAAATGCAATAATACGCTGCAAATCCTGCACTTAAAAAGCAGTAATGAAATTTTTGGTGTATTTGGATAAATA
>NW_020653900.1:152067-169178 GCF_003589595.1 Hyposmocoma kahamanoa | reverse complement strand
AGTAATGAAATTTTTGGTGTATTTGGATAAATATGATAATATTCCGTTTGAGTGGTTCTAACGTTTACCATGACATTACTCCTTAAAGTATAGTTTATAAACATTTATATTCAGGGTAAACTTAAAAAACGCTACTTATGGTATGTTTTCAATAAATAAACACCGAAATCACCAGCCCAAACAATAACACACACGATTGTCGTGACGTATTTTTGAAGTTGTTTATTTTTTTTTAAATGACAGATCCAGACATTAAAAACTTTACGGTTTGCTACAGTAGTTACCGAAATAGCAATTAATATTAGTTCTTTTACCTGTTATAACTTCGATATCCGATTAATCGGTATAAAATCATCACCGGCACCTCTAGGTGTGGTATGCGTCTACGGCTGCATGTATCGCGTGAGCGGCTATAGAGGACTGACACAGGAGATAATAAAAATCGGTTCTCACTACTCACAGTATATTGAGAGAAAAACGCCTTGAATTGGAGAAATAGCAAAAATAAACCATTAAAATAATTGCTCTTAAATTAAAGCTTAGGCGCTATTTACAAAAATGACTTTTCATGCGTGAACAGCCACCCTCAGAGGTTGATGATTTTCTTCAAAATGAAATGGGACCACTATGGAAGTACCCCCTTTCCAACAAAAAAAGAATCATGAAAATCGGTTTCCAAATACCGGAGTTATCGCGTAACATACATACAAAAAAAAGAAAAAAGAACATACAGTCGAATTGAGAACCTCCTCCTTTTTAAAGTCGGTTAAAAAAATTACACACTATTGCAAATATATTTATTCACCGCTGTTTATTTTGACCCTGAATGTACATGATGCATGCGTCACTTGTCAAACAACGCGGCCACAGTCGCAGGAAAAACCAGCAATTAAGGTAATTCCGCTCGCAAATTGTTGTTAGCGCCTATTTGCCTACCTTACTTAATAATGGGCCAACTTAAAATAGTTCCGTTTTTGACGTATTACTAAGATTTGTTCAGAAAATGTTAAGTTTTATTGTAAATGGAATACCGTGTTGTTCATTGATTGTTTTAACAATAATCACATGACAACGTTGACACGGTCTATGATTTTGTCAATTTTTTTACCATCTTCCAGGTAAATATCATCGCACATGAAATCGAATAGAGTTGTAACCTATAAATCGACCCCTCCTACGTAAAGGATCGTATGTCGAAATTGCCAAGTTTACAGGGGAGCATTTTAAAGTTCTGAATTCACTCGGTACTCACATAGAGTGATCATCTAATAGATCATTATAGATCATCTAACCGGTATCTAGAATTTTATAATGTTCTATGTGATTAACGAGCTTTGCCGAATAAAAGTGAGAAATGCTAAAGTCAGGTATTATGCTTATTTCAGTGAATTCAGAAGTTTAAAACGCTCCCCTGTAAACTTGGCATTTTCGACATACGATACTTTACGTAGGAGGGGTCGAAATGATAGAGCTGAGAAAACACGATTTGAAAGTTCATAAATGTACTGAATGGAAACAATAAATTCATATTCTTGTTTATAAGTGGATAATTAATTATTACGTATAAATAAAAAAAAACCCCATTATTCGCAATAAGAATACTATTTTTTATAACTATAACTACTACGGAACAGTAGCGGACTGCCATGCAGAGGTCCAGAGTTCGATTTCCGGGCCTGGGGAAATATTTGTATCCCCTACATTTATTTCTCTCCTGAGTTTGGGTGTAACTTGTGGTTGCCTATGTGTACGTCCACGCCACACGCGATACAGGGTTTCCCTAGTGCGCTATAATAAAATAATATTGTTAGACTGCGTGCGAGCTTCTAACTTCATGACAAAAGTGGCAGTAGAGCTCCTTGTGAAAGAATTGTTTATATAATATGTAATCGAAAAGATATCCGTATCTATATGCTACGGTGTCTCCAGCGGCGAATATTTGCCAGGTGAAGCCTAAAAACCAGCAAATTGCTGAAGATTTTTCCTTTTCTTCGACATAGATTTAAAGCATATCTTAAAAATTATTGTATCTTTTCTGTTGACGAACAAAGTCTTTTTATTTTATTTATTTTATTAAATACCGCCACCTTATCTATTTCTGCCGCCAAGCCGTAGTGCTTACATTACTGCGTTCCGGTTTTGATAAAGGTACTGGCGAAAAACAGACATAATGGGACTTATCGAGTTCTTAGGTTTTCGCGATTGTTACACATAGGAAATGAAACTATTTTTCCGGATTTAAATCGCGTATATCTGTTTTTTCAAATAAACCGACGTTTCGGGCCCTTTACAGGTCCCATGATCACGGTTGACTGAGGTGGTACAGTCTTCAACCAGTTATGTCTAATATTAATGCAAACCACCCTATTTTTTCACTATAGTTACAATAGTTATTAATTAAATACCTTATTTTTAATTTTACAAAGAAAACATTCCAATTTACGCTACATTAAGTTTTACAAATTATTTTATTGAATGAATTTTTTATTAAGTTTAATTTATTATTAATTATTAATAGAAATTAGAATAAACTAAAACATATTAATTAGTACTGCAGTCTTATGTCTGTTTGGGATTTTTCATTAGAGGAAATACTAAGCGATTTAAACCCGGAAAAATAGTTTCATTTCCTATAATGGGACTTGTCAACAGAGTCACGAGTGCAGTGGCAGTGTCTGATATGGACTGGCGTGTCGCTTACCACCAGGTGCACGACTTGCTCGTCCCGTCACTTTGTGTCATAAAAAAAAGATATTAGTAATAACAGTTGTTTCCGCCTTTCCGGTAACCGGGAAGACCAGGCTGTCAGCCCATCGTAAGAAACGGAGTTGGAGGTCTACTCCCTGTCTCCGTCCATACCCGTCCGAAACAATTAGAATAATTTCTTAATAAATGTCAAGTTTATTTTTAATACTTAGTATAGTCATGAATAACAAATAATTATTGTTTAGTTATTAAATTAAATTCGACAAAATTAAAAGATTCATGAAGCGCATGCCACACCGTGAACGAAACATTTTTTTTTCAATGTCAATGCTTTATAAACAGGCGCGCATTGACAAGATAACTATCTTAGCTTAGCTTACATGGCCGGGGCATCTATTCATACTTCGGTTCACACTGCGAACCAAGCAAATCGAGCTAACTAAATTAACACTAACCCAACGACGGTCCCGCTATGTAAAATGAACGTATCTGTAGCATGTAGCACGTCACTACTTACCAGTGGCGAGCCAGAAAAACACAAGCTTTTACACTTGGTGACAATTAATCACAACACTTATTAGAACACAAGATACCAGTACACTTTATTTCACTGGTTAATTATACTGTTTATAAGTGAGCACACAATGTAGTCAATTTTAAACATTTATAATATTTGATGATACGTGGAAAATTTTAGGCAAGCCGGTGGGAATTGAGTTATATGGACGCCTCGCCACTGCTACTTACTACGTAGTTTATTAGCTTAGCGCTGAATGCAGCTTCATATTGTTGACGTCCTCCGTGATCGAGTGGCTGGACCGAGTTATCTCTGAGGTCCCTGGCTCGATCCCCGGCCAGTTAATGTAAAAAAGTCTTTTAATGTGGTCTGGGTGTTTGTGGTGCCATCGTTGTTTCCGATTTCCATAACACAAGTGCTTTAGTTATTATTACGGATCGGAGCAATATATGTGATCAGCATCATCATCAACAGCCTATCACAGTCCACTGCCGGAAATAGATCTCTCCCAATGAGCGCCATTTCGCCCGGTCGTCAGTTCGTCGCTCTATCTGGCTAGAGGACGTCCTATACTACGTTTGCCGAGCCATGGTCTTCACTCAAGAACTCGCTTCCTCCATCGGTTATCGGTTCTTCGACAGGTATGGCCAACCCACTGCTACTACAGTTTGCTGTGTTGTTAATATATGTGATGTTTTTTTACCCTTTTTGGTACCGCGGCTGGCACCACACAACGTGTCTCAATACTTAATGTTCTTTGCAGTATTTGTGTGAATAGTTCGTGTTTTAATTTAATAATATTTTTGTATATACATTTTTCTTTTCTTTTGTTTGTGTTTTTGTTTTGTATTTATTTGTTTATGTTTTACGTTGAATGTTTTGATCATGTTTTCTTTTAGTTCTGTTTTGTCTTTTTTTGTTTTTTGTGGTAAATAAATAAATGTATATTCTTTCTTTCTTTCTTTATATTATCTTTTGGTTTGGTCGAGTATTATTTAATTGACAGTATTAATTGTTACGGACGGATTACGGAAGTAGATCCCCTGATGTACCAGAACCTCTGCCGTCCATCATCCACCGAATTCATGCTCATGCCATCAGAGTTCAATATGAACTGCTTCAATATCCAAATATAATTGCGTAGATAGTATTCACTATAAGTTTTATTTATAATAAAAACAGTAATAACCTGTTGTATGCACGTATACAGTCTTGTTGTTCGGCTTTGACGGTCCACTAACATCACTTTCACTTAACTCTAATATGAAAAATAAATAACACACACTTTTAAGCAGTTCCATTGCACTGAATACGAATAATAAGTCTAAAACCTTGTCTAAATTAATAAAGGTTATAACATAATAATAACTAAATATAAAAAATTATTGCAAACAGGTGTTGCTGTAGTGTAAGACGTAACAGATATGAACGTAGTAGTGAACAAACCTAAAATATATGCCGTCTTCAAGGAAAACCACAAGGAAGTTTTTGCATTGTCAGTTTCTTGTAATTCCTTTTCTATTATTACTTAATAAGTACATAATGTACCTACATAAAACAATGTAATTGGCAAATGTAAACATCGCACATAGTTATATATTTTTAACGTAAGGAATATCCTACTAAAAAAATCATAGCAAATATTCACTATGTTACACGATTTAATACTTGCTCTAACAAAACTAGAAGTGGTTTACTAGCAGTAAAGAGTACAGCAGTAATACGACGTGTGAAACTCACTATAAACTTTTTTTTTATTATATTACGTGACGGGACGAAGAAGTCGTGCGGTTGATGGTAACCTACACGCCTGTCCATAAAAGTTACAGTGCCACTCAGAGCTTTAAATTGCAAAGATCTGAGGAGCACTACCACTGCGTCTGTCACCCTGAGACATAAGTTGACAAGTCCCATGTGCCTGTAATTTCAACAGCACCCTTACAGTAATGCTGACAATACTGCTTGGCGACAGAAATAGGCAAGGTGGCAGTACTACCCTGGATGAACTCTTTCTCAAGCTCTACTGCTACTAAATATGTATTTGACCGGTTAACCAAGTGACAGCTGAAGTTTGTTAACTTTAGATTAATTACCTAATACCCTTTTACAATTCAACAAAAACCTTTGTCATGTTTAGTCGCTGTAACAAGAATAGTTCAGAAACTAAACCCCAGAAGTAGATGTAATTACACAATTGTTTGTTCCCAAATCTATTACATATATTACATTCCACAATGTACTTCTGAAAGTTATTCGTCGTCACGTGGTAGTAACTTACAAGGAACCAGATTCAGCTGGTTTGATTGATTCTGGGGATCGGCTGTTTACATCTCAAAAAGGCTATTCAGTATTGGCAAAGGGTGCATATTTAGTAGGCAAATAGATGTCGGAGGTAGACAGCATGTGTCTATATGAATTATGTAATTTTATGAGTTTCATACATAAGATTGCTCTTTACAAATCGTACGGCATAATTTTCGTTTTATTTAAAAAAAAAATTTAAAACTGTTTATTACAAATATTAGTAACAAGTTACGGTACATTCAAGGTAGAATCTTAAAATTAAAGATTATTTATCCTTTGCTAGTGAGTTGCGTTAATATGTAAGGTACAACAATTAAATCAATGACCAGTTTGCGTATGCCTCCTCTGATATTGATCTTTCATATAAAATCTTTTTAATTTGTTTTTGACTTGTATAGGATTTTTTGGTAAGCTATTTAATATCACAGGAAGTTCACACATTCAAACTCTTTTACCGTAATTATTGTTATATTTAGGTACATCATACATAGGTAGATGTGATAGTGTACGTAATGAATTCGGTCTAATTGTAACTTTTAACGACTTTATTTTTCCACAATTTTCGGTTATGATTGCTAATTTAACTTTATCAAAGACATTCATTACGTTACAGTACTGAAATAGTTGGTCATAATTATCTTTAAATTTATATCTAATTCTAGGAGGTACAATGGTCTTAAGCAATCTTATTTGAAGGCTATAAATATTCTGTAGGAATGTTTTGTACGTACGACCATAGCTCGAAATACAATAATTATTTATAGAGTCAGCCAGTGCCAAATATAACATTCTCAATGCATTATATGGTAGTTTTTGTTTGAGTATACATAACTTGGAAAGTACCGCCCTAAGATTATTACATACAAGTTCAACATGTGGGCCCCAGTTAAATTTATGGTCAATTTTTAATCCGAGATACATATGTTCCTTTACCAATTCTAATGGTTTACAATGACAGTTTATGGGCTGATGATGCATGCAATTATGATCGTGAGCTACAACTCGCGGTAAATGTCTACATTTTAAGTATGGTGACTGTATATGTAAGAGTTTGGTTTTTTGAAAATTAATAGATAGACCCACATCATGTGCCCATTTACACAGTTTATCAAATTCTTGCTGCATCATGTGTTGGGCGACTTTTAAATCTTTGTGCGCGGTTAACAAACAAGTAAATTTATTAATTTACATAAGGCTACCGTGACCTATAAAATTAGGCCATTACGTAGTGTTTTCTTTTAACTGAGACGGTATAGGGAAATCCGGAACCATGGGAAATACAGGGGAATTGTATTAGAAACCATTAAACCTTTTTTTCTGTGAACAATTTTGGCATAGACAATTTTTTGGTGAAGCGTGAGTTGTCAGAGTTCCAACAAAAAAATAATCATCAGTATCGGTTCACAAACGGAGTAATTGCGTGACATACACACAGAAAATACTCCATCTTTTTTTGAAGTTGGTTAACAAGTACAGACTCGGCTTCTTTGCGACTTTATTGTATGGTTGTCGTATATAATTAACGCCTGAGCAAAAGCAACAATCTTGACCAAAATGTAATAGCTACCTTCTGTCGGCCTTTTCGAATATAACTACAATCGGTAGCATCTATTTGATCAACGATAAGGATCAAAATAAGCTTGAGAATAAGCGGAGCAGTGCGACGTTTCTTTGTATGAGGTCGGGTATCTGTACTAAGTAGTATAAATTATAATATTATAATTATCCGTGGCTATACACAGGGTCTTATATGGGCAGGAAGAGTCGGAAACGGGTTATCATTATCATCATATCAGCCGAAAGACATCCACTGCTGAACATAGGCCTCCCCCAAGAGAATGCCACAACGACCTGTCCTGCGCCCCTTGCATCCAGCGGATCCCTTGAGAAGCCGCAGAGGGGTGTACCATTGACCAGTAGACTGATTCTAAATGCTGAAACAAGAGATTCCCTAGAAAGACCTGCACCATAAAACCAGGGCTTTTAGTCGCGGTTGCATCGTTCTATACCAAATGCCTCTTACTAGTGAAATTTCATCGCAGTCCCGATTATCTTACTTAAGGTATTATTATGGTCGGCTACTTGCCTTCGACTGGTTTGCCAGCAGCTACGCTGGAGACGAGCCTAGTACCTACTGAACAAAGTGGCGTGACCGTCAATACAGCACCGAATTGCGCAGCGTAAGCAGAATTTTGAAGCTCTGCTGTAGACCCCGTAAACATAGTATTGTAGTCGAGGCTCTACTCTATGAGTAGTCTATAATACTGGCTGAATGAATATAGGTTTGTGTTTGGAATGTATTTAAAAAATAGGATAGAACAAAAGAACATCTTAGCGGTTCTAGAAGAAGCTTCCATGAAATATGTAAAATACGTAATAAATATCTATTTATGAAGCTAATCCCAGTTTTATATTATAAAGTACCTCTCGCTACGCAAACCCAAGCTACGTCCTATGCTATAAGTGGTGGAGATCGCCTTACAAGTGGTGGAGATCGCCTTACAAGTGGTGTACGATCGCCTTACGTGGAAATTCCAATGTGGAAAAATTTTATATGATTTTTCGAAAAATCTCCAAAGAGAGGAAGAGAAAAACATATATAAGGTCGTAATTTTGTTTTATATTAGTTATTTTATTGTTTTATTTCTTGTGCGTGTGAAAAGAGCAAGAAAGAATATGCATTGTATTGCGGCGCAAAAGTTTACGGGGTTGAATGACGTTGACGATTTTATAAATCAGTTTGAGGCGATCAGCGTATTGAATAATTGGTCAGATAGGCAAAAGAGATACGTGTTAGCGTCGTATTTGGAGGTGCCAGCTCTACAATGGTACAAAACGTATTTTGCGTCATACACGACGTATGGTATAATTGCACAAAAGCTTAAGGAGGAATTTCTCTCGCAAATGGACTGGGCCCGAGAGTTTTATTACAGGGCCTAACGAATCGCTGACAAGTTATTTTTATAGTTTATATAAGTTAGCGACGAAAACGAAGACTCAAGATGTTCAGTTTATTAGACATTTCTTGAAGGCTTTGATACTCAGTTTTCAATGGATGCTGGCTAGTAATTTGTATTTGTCGAAAGAGGAGTTGAGAAAAACAATTATGCAAGTAGAAGACATATTTAATCACGGTTTTGATGTGGGTCGACAAAATATTGAATTGCCAGTATATTTTCATAAGGAGCACTCTCACTGTTGGCAAACGCAGGGTGACTCTACACCGATTGTTGGACCCGAGTCTAAACAGTCGGAATATTAAGTACCATGGGCACCAATCGTGCAGCAGGATACGCCACGTCAAGTGTATTCACTGGCACATAGTAGTGGATCTTCGTCGGGATCTCCTCAACGTGGACGTCAGCAAAGCGCGGCTGAACATTTAGGAAATGTGTACACAATTGATAGTTTTAGTGTAGATAATTTTTATATCTGTTTTTGTTAATAATGTAAGGTGCAAGGCGTTGGTGGATACTAGTGCTTCGGTTTCAATCTCTCGTTGTTTTGTAGAAAGGTTACATTTGCAGATTGATGATACTCCGAGTTTTCCATTGCGTACAGTGGGCGGAATGCCAATAAAAGTGCAGGCGTCCACCAAAGTGTCGTTGACAATTAATGGACATAAATAACTATCGAGGTTGCTTGTTGAGCAAGGTGATAAGGAATTTCTTATCCTCGGCCAGGATGTTTTAAAGGAATATAATTTCAAGTTGTCAAAATTGAAAATTGACAATAAAATTTCTTCAAGTCCATGACAGATATCGGGTCAAAGAAAGAAAAGTCTTCTATCGGGAGGGTATCAAAGAGTTCTAGTATCAAAGGTCCTGGCGTTTTAAGGCAACCAGCGTTCATGCTTCACGTGAAAGGAATAACGGACAAAATCGGTACAGTACTAAAAAAGTACTCTATAAAAACTGTGTTTAGTTTGTAGTTGTGGGAGTTCCTATATTGGGCAGACAAAACGCACCATAGCGGAAAGAGTTAAAGAACACATTGCGGCTGTTAAGAATCGTCTGCTCAATAAGTCTGCAATAGCCGGGCATTTGCTGGAATCAGGACCAAACCACTGGATTGAGCTTCATAATCCCAAGATCCTTTCTACAGAACGTCATCACTATAGTAGAATCGTACATGAAGCTATTGAAATTAAAAAAACAACGTAATTTCAACCGAGAAGATGGTTTTATGCTTTCATCGTCATGGGACCAGTTATCACCAAATGTAAACGATATCAAGAATCGCCCGACAAGTCGCCGGATGTCGTGAGCGTTGTGTGTCTGTCTAGTGAAAACCCTAGTGCACAAGTAAATAATGAAGATCAAATGCGGGTAGTTGGAAAAACTCGCACGGCTAGAAGATGCTGACACCCGCCCCTTCGAGACCGTGGACGTTGCAATATGTCCGAAACGTCGAGGTAAATAAAATAAAATATATTTTATACGTGATTAAGTCCCGAATTAAAAATCAAATAATGTGTAAAAATCGTGAAAGTCTAAATCAAAGCATTATAGCTTTGACAAATAGATAGATAGATAACATGTATATTCAGCACAAATACAAAGAGAAACAAAACATTTACAATCACTTCACAGAGTATAACATAAAATCGCATAGAATATTCATTATTAATTTTATACACATTTATATAAAACACATACTACGAGAAAAACAAATACTGTAAGAAAAAACAATACTATAACCTTAGAATAATAACGCATAGAATGATAGTTTCATATCAAACGAACTGTCACAAGTGAGGCAAAAATCAAATTCATGTAGGCTAGTTTTAGTAGTAGGTTAATTTTCGGTTTTAGTGAATATTTATATATAAAAATACAAGTTGAAACGCGTTACTTCCTTGTGGAATGTGATGTTAGTATCTATTTTATATTTGTCTGACGTATTTTTACACTCATTTACCACACATTTCGTCATTTTTAGTTAAAATTCTTGTTCTGTTCGCGGTGCAAGTTGTCCTTGAGCACTGAAGGCCCGCCCGCTCGTGTAGGCCCATTGGGCGCACTTCAATTTGCCTCACTTAGCGTGTGCGGCCTGGGTTTCTATGCGTTATTATTCTAAGACTATAACAAGTGATAAAATTTTAATGTACCTATGACTACAGTTTGTGCTGAAATAGCCCGGACATAGCATAAATACTGTAGACCGAGAAAAGTCAAACAGCGCTGGTTTTCTGCCAATACCATATGGTAAGCGATCGCAGCCCAGTAAGCCATGCCACCAAAGTGCATGACACTAACTCTAAATACTATATAGTGAAAGTGCAAAATGTAAAGTAAATAATGTAAGTAATGTAGGTAAGCAATATAAATAATAATGTAAGTTTACAAACGGAAATTCAGATTTATAGGCATCAAACCCATCGAATATGGAAATATCTATGTCACATCTGATCACACCTGATCTGACAAAAGATGTTTTTTGTATTCGCGCTTAAATCGTTTTTTATCATTTAAAACTCTACAGTAACCAAATAATTTGTCATAGTTATCCTTAAATTTTGATTTTACGTCAGTTTAGTAAACATAGCTTATAGATATTGTTCAAGTAAGTCAGATATGTGCGTCCATAGCTACATAAACCATAGTTTATTATGGAGTCGGCAAGAGACATATAAATCATTCTGAGTGACTTATATGGAAGTTTATACAAACTTATAACTTAATTTTTACAAAGTTTATACAAACTTATAACTTATAACTTATTGAAATACTTCAATATAGACAGTTTAGCCGCAGAGACTCTTAGTTTGTTACATACGTGATCTATGTGTGGTCTCCAGTTAAATTGTTTATATATAATCAGTCCCAGATAAGTATGTTTATCGACCAGTTATATGGTGCCGCAGGAGCAAAATTATGTTATGTAAACGTTGATGCGTATGTGTCACGATAGTCGGTGTTGACGATGATTTTAGATACAGAGAATGAATGTGCAGAATTTTGGTTTTGTCGGAATTAATAACGAGCCCGACGTCGTGAGCCCAATTGCACAGTACAACTATGGTCAAATAGGATCATAGTTGTGCTGAAGTATTTTTTATTTCTCGTTAATGTCCCTGTGTGACCCGCTTGTGAAAATGTTACTCAATTCATTAACATAGATCAAATACTCAGTTGGACCTAGTATTGAACCCTGCGCCGTGCCCTCCTCGGTTACACTACTCTCAATTACTACTGCCCCTGCTACACTTACGCATGTACGCCGGTTGCTGTTCTGACACCATTTAGGTAGAGGACCATTCCATTTTAGTCTAGTTTAGAGTAAAGTGTGCTGTAACTTAAAGTGTCGAATGCCTTGCTAAAATCAATAAAGATTTTTGAAGTTCTTTGAACTACGTCGGTTGCTCTGGTTCCCTTGCGGATATCTTCACTATTGGTTCGATCTCGTAGTGAAACTCCGAGCATAGCCTTTCATTTGCCCTTTGTGTGACCTTGAGCCTTCTTAGAAGGCCTATAGTGAGCGACCACGTCTCAGTGCCGTAAGTTATCACTGGTAACATACACTGGCCGAAGACTTTTGTCTTGGGACACTGGTGTATTACTACATGGCAATAAGGAAATAACTATAGTACTACAATTAAAATTAGAAAGAAGAGTTAAGCGAGAGCAAGGGTAAAGCAATATTGGCGTCCGGGTGTCTCGGATAAAAATAAATTAGTTGAATTTAACTATGTGCCCAGGGCACGTACTTTATTAAAAAAGTTTAATGGCAATAGCAGCTCTTTGTGACAGAGTTCGTCCAGTGAAGTACTGCCACCTTACCTCTTTCTGCCGCCAAGTAATAATGTGAACATTGATGTTGAAATCACAGGTACCTACATGAGACTTGTCAACTTATGTATAAGGGTAAAGGGCGTAGTGGATGTGCCCTTCCGGTCTGTGATTTAAAGCACTGAGGGGTTCTGCGACAGTTATAGACAGGCGTGTCGCTTACTACCAGGCGCACGACATGTTTGTCCCGTCACTTGATATCATAAAAAAAGTAAAAGCATTGAAGACATAGGTGCAACTCGATGCATTGAGATCTTGACGCTTTTTTCCATGGTCTTTGCATTCCGACCTCATAAGGCCCAGTGTAAGTTGGTTCCATTGTTCCAATTTCGCCTTAATAACACGACGAAGAAACATAATTGGATAAAAACGACAATAGTAATTTCAGTACAGCGTTAAAATTACCAACGCGAAAACTTCTTGGAGTTAAATCTATTTGCCAAGTGTTATTGAAATCGGTTATATATAAAAAAATATATAAAAAAACTGCCTCCGCGGCCGAACGGTTACCATGCCGGACTGCCACGCAGAGGTCCCAGGTTCGATTCCCGGGCCGGGAGAAATGTTTGTATGGCTTACATTTATTTCTCTCGTGAGTTTGGGTGTAATTTATGGTTGTCTATGTGTGTGTCCATGGCACCCGCGACACAGGGTTTCCCTAGTGCGGGGCTATGTTGAGTGTGTGCGTTATTATTTATTTATTGAAATCGGTTATCGGAAAGTATGCGAAATCGGTTTCGTCCACTAGTTTGCCACCTTTAGAGGCATCATCAATACTGAGGTGCCCTCTTTCCAACAAAAAAAAAAGAATTATCAAAGTCGGATCACGAATTATCGAGTAATATACAAAAATATACAAAAAATTTCTTTTTCGAATCCCTAACCAGGTCATACGTCAGAGAACTAAAGTGACCGATATAGCTAGCAAAATCAGTGGGCTTAAGTGGCAGTGGGCAGGAGGGTTGATCACCGATGGAGCAGACTTGTTCTGGAATGGCGACCACATCAAGGAAAACGTAGTGTGGGATGCCCTGCGGCAAGATGGACGGACGAGCTGAGCCAGGTAGCCGGCAGCGGCTGGATGCGGGCGGTACACGAGACGGAGAGTTAGCATGCTTTAGGGGAGGCTTATGTCCAGCGTAAAAATACTGTTGAAATAAATCTTCTCCTTTTTTTGAAGTCGGTAAAAAACCTAAAACATTCACGAACTCAAAACATTTCGACTTACTTTGACATCTCTGCGCCTCTTAAAATAACGATGTACCATTAGTTAACATAACACCGTTCTTTCCGTCTCGCTTTGGTAAATAATGGGTATAGTTGCGGAATACATGAATATTTTAAATTTGCAACTTCAAACGAGAAACGCTTCATATACTCTATATAATTTATATGTTAGTAACAGAAATCGGAGAGCTTAGAAGACTTAGTACAAAACTTTGTAAGCAAGCGTGCTTGACTTTTCAACTTGTATCTTGAGAGGCTTGGAAGCTGGGTTACTGTTTACGTTAAGTTTGTTACAAGATTTGATAGAATGTCTGTATTGTTTTGCTAAATGTTTCAGTATAATTCTGTACACGTCTAATAGTAGGGGATTTTAATTAGTGAAATTTATTGGGTTGTTTGTACTGATATTACGTTTGGTGCATAATTATTGCGGTTTTTTGTGAGTTTGCATATTTTGCCGCACTAAATAAATCGTTGTATAATATTTAAAGCATTTAGTCAATTGTTCTACTTGAGTGACCTGTGGGTGAGTTTTTTTTAATAATAATAATAAGGCACACTCTCAACGTAGCCCCGCACTAGGGAAACCCTGTGTCGCGGGTGCCATGGACACATACAAAGACAACCACAAATTACACCCAAACTCACGAGAGAAATAAACGTAGGCTGTACAAATATTTCTTCCGTCCCGGAAATCGAGCCTGGGACTTCTGCGTGGCAGTCCAGTATGGTAACTGTTCGGCCACAAGGCAGTACACGCGTCCAGCCTTCAGCGCTCTATCAGTGCAATACAATAATATCTTCAGGATACTATTGCGTCAGTCGCGTTGCTGAATGTTTGCCGATGCCCGAGCGGACGTTTTTATTTTTTAATGCAATAATCCGCAAAAAAGTGGCATCTCTGATGCATCGCCTGCTGCACAGTGATAATGGTGTCCTGAAGATAATTGCCCCTAGATTGAATTATCCTATACAGACGCATTGGATGATTGGATGAAAGAATAATTTAATTTAGTTCCGTCCCTAGTAATTTAATTTGTAAAATTTATTTTTATAACATTTAACTGTATAAAATTTTGTAGTGTAAAATGGAATTATTACTAACATTAATTTTTAAGTGACAAACACTATGGGTCCAAGTGACTTGAAATAATTAGTATTATATCGCCCCCACTCACCAAATTTCCATACTTTCCGCGCGGTTTGACTTAACAAAGCCGAAGAGCCGTGGTAGCCTAATACTGCCTCTCAAGCAGAAGGTCGTAGGTTCGAATCCGGACTCGCACCTCTGAGTTTCTCGGAATTCGAAATTTTATTTGAAATTTATCATGGCCTTTTCGGTGAAGGAAAACATCGTGATGAACGCCTGCACGTTGAAGAAGGCTCACAACCCTCGGAAAACGTGAAGTCCCCAACCCGCATTGGGCCAGCGTGGCGGACTATGGCCTAAACACCCTTCTGTATTTGAGCTCTTTAAAAGTGATCGCCACAAATATAAAATTATCCTTCTTTACATCCAATTTAGAGATGTATGGATTACTAGTGGACCGTATTTAAGTATAACAAAATACCAGGCGTATTAAAAAGTGAAAAGAAATATTCAACATTTTAAAAGCAAATTAAGTATTTTTTTATGACGGGACGATCATTGTTGTGCATTTTTGTGATAAGCTACACGCCTATTCACTACAGCTTTAAATCGGAAAAATCATGACATAAATGATCAAGTCAAGGACAGAACCCTTCAAAACCGGAACGCATAATAATGGGGCAGAAATAGGTGGCAATACTTCCCTGGCCACAAACTCTTTCAAAAGGAGCTCTACTGCTGTCCTACGGTAATATAAACCCGTGGTGCGAGGTAACGAGCATAAAAACTTTGCTAAAAAATCAATTACTTTTTTTCACACACTCATAGCCCCACACTAGGAAAATCCTGAGTCGCAGGTGCCATGGAAACACACATAAATAATCACAAATTACACCCAAACTCATGAGATAAATAAATGTGGGCCACATTGACTTACAAATAAATGGACGACGGGTCTAGTACAAAAACCACGAAAAAAATGTCCCAAGTCAACCTATTTAAACATAGTGACATGTAAAGGAATATGAAAAAGCTAAAACGTTGAATTGAAATTGTAATGTCATCGCAGTACTGTCTAATTTTGCTTGCTTCGCTGTTAGTCGAACAAACGAAGACTAAAGCGTGAATGACGCTCTGTATACGATTTTAACGCCCTATAAGTTCGGACACTTTTTAGCGCGGACCCGACTTCCATATAATTGTAAGTCAATGGTAGGCCATAATAAATAAATGTACTAGTTTATTTCTATGAACAGCTTGAAGAAGAAAGTGGTGAGAGATTGCGTGGTAGGAGTTTGCTATTTAAGAGACCAAAGATATCTTCATTTGCTGCCCGGGATTCCTACAAACATGCCACTTCTAAAATATTGAACGACCTACCTCCTCGCGTTCGAATGGCTGTGTCTCAGAAACCTAAAGCGTAAACGTTTTCTGTGATCGTTTGAGAAGCAATTTTGGGACGTAAATTTTACGATATAGGTCTCACAAGTTACACCCAAACTCACGAAATAAATAAATGTAGGTCATACAAATATTCTCCCGACTCGGGAATCGAACTCAGGGACCTCTGCGTGGCAGACGAGAATGGTAACCGTTCGGCCATAGACACAGTTAATTACTAATCTGTTTCTATGAACAGCTTGAAGAACAAAGTGATGAGAGATTGCGTTATAGAGGTTTGCTATTTAAGAGACCAAAGATCTTCATCTGCTGCTCGGGATTGCTGCATATATGCCGCATGGAACATATTGAACGACCTTGTGACGGCGTGACTTCCTTACATTGTCATCCCGCCTTTTTATCGCCTTTTTCCGGTTCCTGGCCACTTGTATTTAAATTTAAATTTTGAATTGTACCACAGTTCTTTTGCCTCGCATTCTGATTTTGTTTCGTTCCACTGTCACTCCCTGCTCGATCGCGACAGCGTGCGTAGCTGTTTAAATTCAGTCGCGTCTAATTTTGATTCCTTTACTAAGTTTATAAACTTATATATCATTATAATATAATCTAAATCATGTACCAATTTTAATAAGTTTATAATCACTACAGCTTTATCATGTACCTTTGAATACGTATCTGTAATTCAGTATATCTCAGCCCTTTTGGGCCTTACTTCTTTGTTACCTTTTCTTTCCTTAACCGACTTGAAATAAATTTGTGGACCTGAAGTTTTCCGTTTTACTGCCGTGAACCTGGTCTCGGCTTGTTAGGGTTACAACCCTTTCAATCTACCTTCTCGTGTTCGAATGGTTGTGTCTCAGAAATTTAAAACGTAAATGTTTTCTGTGATCATTTGAGAAGCAATTTTGGAACGCAAACTTTACGATATAGGTCTCACAAATTACACCCAAACTCACGAGATAAGTCTTAAGAGTCTTTTATTTTAATTAAATTTTTATTGAATTGATATTCAATTATTTTTTGTGAAATTACTCCACTAGTTTGTTATAATTATTAATACAAAGATCGAACACTC
>NW_020653900.1:50782-62067 GCF_003589595.1 Hyposmocoma kahamanoa | reverse complement strand
TATTTATTTTGACTTTCGGTTAGCACCATTTCAGCTACTGTTACAGTACTTTTTAAATTTCAATTTCAATTCCATTTGTTCTGATCTGAGGGGCACTGCCACTGGGCCCGTCGCCCCCTCCAGAATGAACACTCTCCCCCCTCTCTAGCTTTAGGTACTGCACCACGCCCTGCACATTGACAGTCACATTGGCGAGCCGTTTTCGCGCTAAAACGGCTTTGATATTTGTATGTAGTATTTATTCATTACGAAACTTGTACGTTAATAATTTTACGTACGTTAATTTATAATGGTCGTGTGTTGTGCTGTGTATGGCTGTTTATCATCATCTAAACGGGATAAAGAGAGTCTCTTTCGTTTTCCAAAAGATGAAGCGTAAGTAAAACCTTATGTCTGAGACTCAGGGTCGTATTCTAGAACTCTACTCAATGCTCAAGGATTGCACTGGAAACACAAGCACTGGAAAAACGACTCTAATGGCAGGGACTTGAGTATGATTTCGAGTGCTTTAAACCATAATCAAATCCTAACTTGAGCATTGAGTCGAGTTTTAGAATACGACCCTCAGTCAGTTATGTTTTCTTCGTTTAATTAGTGCACGGTAATGTATAATACAGATTTTTTGTATCATTATAATGATATATAATATAGTAGTCGAGGATTCTCGAATTTTCAATTTGAATTGCCGAGAAATATGTAGTGAATATAATTATTAACTAAGTAATGGTAAAGTACCTGTCCAAAATATTTTAGTTGCTTTTAAGTATTTTTTAAAATAAGCCTTCAGGATTATTCTAGTTAGTGAATTAATTAAAAATATAATATTATATTGATATAAATACATAATGAACATGTATAATTATTAGGATTCTATTAATAGAATTATAGATAACTGATTCGCGTCAGAATTTTCGCTATATTGCCGCTCTGATCACGTACGAGAAAGTGATGTAACCCTGCCACTTCACGCACACATTTGCGAGTGTGCAGATAGCGCCTTGCTGTAGGTAGTAGTAGCGGTAGGTAAATAACTTTCGGCCGTTGTATGGAGCGTCGGGGGTCTGGTAATGGTCACACTACTGCTTGGCGGCACAAATAAAAAAGGTGGCAGTACTACTTTGGACGAACTCTTTCACAAGAGGTTAATTCTACTGCTACTAAAATCATGCCTACAAACAAATATTTAATAAATATGAATTGTAGTTTTTGAGAAGTTTTGTCGAAGAGCTTATCCCAGACTTTCATTATTATCATTTTACGTCTAACTGGTGTGCACGGGTCTCCTCTAAGAACACGGTTAAAGCCATAGTCCACCACACTGGCCAAATAGGGGTTGGCAACTTGATATATTTATCACGTTAGGGATAGGTAGATTGCTACAAAATAGAATATTAAAAAACAGAAATTAAAATAAAATAAAATTTTAAAATAAAGTTGATTGGGGTTTGTGAGGATTATGCCGCCTCGCATGGATTGATGTACAACGTCAAAAAGACTGAGTATATGGTCTTTGGGGTCGCCGGTAAGAAGAGTCCTAACAATGTGCTTCCCATAAGTCTCAATGGAATTCCATTGAAGAGAGTAGCACATTTCAAATATTTAGGACACTATATTGCCGACGACCTCAAGGACAATATGGATATAGAACGTGAGCGCAGGGCACTGTAGTTGAGGGCGAACATGCTGGCTCGCAGGTTTGCTCGATGTACGGTGGAGGTGAAGGTCACTCTTTTCAGAGCTTACTGCACACCACTACGCGGGGGCTCTGTGGGCCAGCTATACCCAAGTCTCGCTCAGGGCCATGCGCACGCAATACAATAACGCCTTCAGGACGCTGATGCGGCTGCCGCGGTTTTGCAGTGCGTCTGCCATGTTTGCTGAAGCCCGTGTGGATAGCTTCATGGCAGTCTTGCGCAAAAGATCAGCATCTCTGTTGAACAGAATACGTGGCAGCGGTAACAGCCTCCTTAAGACAATTGCGGTTAGGTGTGAGTGTCCCACAATGCGGCATCTCATTAATAATACAAAATCTGTTCCAGAATTTAAGTACTAACCTAATTATAAGTTTCATTGTTGCTAACACTTATGGATCCTAGTTATCTGAATAAATGAATTTGAATTGAATTTTGAAAAACAAAGGTACAACCGCCTAAGGAATTGTCGATTTTTTAAGAATTGATTCTTCTTCAGCTCGAATTTAAATTTTTCCCATACTGAATCGGTTTTATTGCGCGGGTCGAGCATGGACACTTGCGCTTTCAGGATTTATTTCTTTACTAACGATGTTAAAGCCATTTAAAAAATGTGTATCGTATACTATACGTGTTTCACTTAGTTCAGTTGATATAAAAAAGAAATCATTGGTACACATATGTCTTTATATATGTGCCTTTTATAATACAAAAAATGCATTCGCGCAATTTGTGGCGCTAAAGCAGATGACACATGCAAGCCCCTTTTAAAAAAACTAAACATCTTACCTCTCCCCTGTATGTATATCAGAGACATCTGTGTGTTTGTTAAGACTAATCCTAAACATTTTAAAATACGTGGCGAAATATTTCAAAGACAAACACGGCCTAAAATTATGAATCAATTATGTCAACCTCGTTGCCATAAAATAATTTATACAAATAACTGCTAGGTACAACATGTGCATTAAGATTTTTAATAATTTACCAAGTGACATTAAATTACTACACGGACATAATTTTAAACTACAATTGACAAGATGGCTTATGACACATTGCTTCTATAGTTATAAGGAATACTTTGAATTTAGAAATATTTGACATTTTAATTAACTTCAATTACCTGTACCAAAAAAATTCCAATATATTTGCACACCTGCTTGCAGGTTGAATACATTGTACCAATTTAATTTAAGACCTGTATATTACTGTATTCTGGCAAATAAACATTAATCTAATCTAATCTAATCTTGAATACAGCGTGCTTGAATACAACTGCCTCCGTGGCCGAACGGTTACCATGCCGGACTGCCACGCAGAGGTCCCAGGTTCGATTCCCGGGCCGGGAGAAATATTTGTATGGCCTACATTTATTTCTCTCGTGAGTTTGGGTGTATTTTGTGGTTGTCTATGTGTGTGTGTCCATGGCACCCGCGACACAGGGTTTCCCTAGTGCGGGGCTATGTTGATTGTGAGCGTTATGTTGATTGATTGTGAGCGGTATGTTTCGACATAAGTTTGTGTTGTTTTTTCTACCTTGACAATTTTTAGGAATGTGTGTTCACACGGTAAACTAATAAGTGTATACATTATATACTATATACAATTTTATTATATATTTTTTCCAAGTGATTGACTTCTTGACACAGTGACACTTTCACTGTTATGCATTTGAGGTTGTATAGACTCTTAATTGAGAAACAAGGCTTCTCCCACGGGCTTACCACACTGGGATCTCCAAAACATTTTAACCCGTGAGAAAAAGGAAATTACAATTTTATAGCGTACACTTACCCTAAAGTGCCATCAGCATTCCCCTGTCACAGGGGTGATGTAGCGAAAGAATTCGTGGATCGATATAGGCGGGAGTTCTCGGCGCGGATGTTGCTAAAAAACTAAGTAAAACTGCCATTTTTCGTAATACTGAGTGGTTATCTTTTTGAGTACAATATTCATTTATTTATTCATGGAAAACCAGCGACTTCAATCATATAATAAAAACAGGGAAAGAAACAAGAATGGTTTCCACTACTAGTATTTATGTGGTCTGTGGTTTCCACCTATAGTTTCAGAAAATCAAACACGAGCATTAAATAAACGAGCAATAAACGGTATTTGTTAACAACATGCACTTACATAATTAAAACAGCCCAATACCTGTCAATAACAATCCCAAATTATTCAATGAAATGAAATAGAATGATAGAGTTTGTGTTTTAGCGCATCGACATTACAATTGAATATATAAACATCAGCACGTATTTAAATGATCTTTTTAAATTTGCAAAAGCAGCAGGCAAACCATCTAAACCGTCGTTAAACAGGGTTTTTGTGAAAAGTTTGTGGCACTGGTGATTACATACAAAAAGTAATCCCTTTGAAACCACTATAACGCTATAATATAAAGGGTTAATTTAATATTTTATACAAAACCACACGTTACGCTAGTGGTCGTATCTGAAGAAGAGGCTGAGGCCCCGTGGCAATGTTGAAATGACATAAAATGACTTATTTTAATGTTACTGCTAAAGCCGTGGTAGGTAGGCTAATGGTAATGATAAAAAATACCGTCTCTCAACCAGAGACCGTAGGTTCAAATCCGTGTTCGCACCTCTGAGTTTCTGTGGCATTTAAAGAGATAAATTGATAGATAGATACACACTTTATTAAACTGACGTGGGCAAAGGCGGCCTTATCGCTAAGAGCGATCTCTTCCAGACAACCTCTGAATTAGAGTAAAGCTAATAAGAGTGTTGTAAAAACAGTGTTCGGTTCAAATTCTCCTATCTCCAGACTGTGCAAATTGGTAAATGAATATAGTGACCGACTAGAAATTCACAATGACTCACCTAATTCGCTCTATTATAATAACTCCCAATTAATTACAATTAAATATACATTTTTACCCCCGTACTTACTTTTTTACTTAACAAATATTTCCTACAATTATGATGTTCTTGTTGTAATCCAATGTTTCATTGCGTCTTTACTTGTATATTTTTTTATTATTTTTTATTCACTGTTGTTGTTATTAACTTGATGTAGTTTCAAGTCGTCAATTGCAATGTCCATCATGTAAAAATTGCAAGTGGTATTACCTGTAATTGTTTGATGCATTTAGTTTGTAATTTTTTTTTGCTAGCATAAGTTCCTATAATTGTAACAATCTACTCAAGTGTTGGTAAATCTTAAATAAATAAATAAAAAAAATAAAGAGAGGGTAACCAACGTAGTGTGCCAATAGCGAAATTTGATTTGTATAAATAACAACAAAAACTTTGATATTGAAATTTAATTAGTAATTTGCACGTTGGAGAAGGTTGACAACCCTCGGAAAATGTGCAAAGTCCCCAACTCGGGTTAGGCCAGCGTGGCGAACTATAGCCTAAACCCTCGTCTGAAAGGAGACCCAGTGAGACGAAGTGTGCCGCAGTGAGACGTATAAATGGGTTCATGATGAATGTTGCTGCTGTCAACAGTTTTTGTTACCTACATCTTCTGTTACTTACAAGCAAACAAACCGGTTACAGTTGGTTTTTAAATATTTTTACTACACATACACTACGTATTTTTATTTAATAAACCAGATGCTATATAAATGATTCAAACAATTTTTTCTTAATACACGATTAAGGCAAAATTGTTTGCGTTGAAAAAGTTGTCAAAATTGAGATAGTACCGGTTGCCAGTTCACAGTCGATATGCTATTTTACAGTGAGTGATGTACCCAAGTGAAACTACAAGATGTGATTCCGAACCCCTACCATGAAACTTACGGCTTTCAAAATTGTCGAGAACGTTATAAGTTTCTTATCACGGTGTGATGTCGTTATTATTTTCCGGCAAGTATTTAAATGATCATTTTAAATTTGCTAAAGCAGCAGGCAATTAAATTATGAATCTTTTAGACCAACCTCGTCGCCATAAAGTAATTTATAAGAATAACTGCTTCAACATGTGTATAATTATTTACAATAAATAACCAAACGAAATTAAATTGTTAGAAGGACATACTTTTAAATTAAAATTGACAAAATGGCTTTTGACACATTACTTCTATAGTAATAAAGAATACTTAGAATTTACAAATTCATTACATTAATTAGAAACTATAGAGACTAAAGAAACATTGAATCCCATTAATATTTGCACATCTGCTTGCAGGTTGAATACAATGTACCTAATTTTACTTAAGACCTTTGTAATTACGGTATTCTGGCAAATAAACGTATTCTATTCTATTCTATTCTAGGAATACTAATAACTATTAAAAAATGCAAAAAACGTAAACACACATCTTTTTTTAATGATTGATCCTTTTTCTCTGAGACATAAAATATTTCCACACCCAGTAGAGGTTAAATCACGTTTTGATGCAGTTAATTAACCCACCCTCTTTCCGTATAAGAATTAATAAAATAAATAACACAAGCGCTACTATAGTCACAGATACTGTCACAAAAACTTGACACGTGTTTTGCCTCTCTACAAGGCATTCTTAGGAATTGTTGACGGCCGAAGATTTGTTCTTAAAGAAAATAATGTAGGTATCAGACTATTAACCAACAGACTCCTGTAAACCGTACTTTGCTAAACTTAATATACACGCCGTAACGTGCCTGTACACTTTGAAGCCTGAAGTTCGTCAAAAAACTTGTAGACTTATGCTCTCCAGTAAAATGAATAAGACGTAATAATCGTATCATAATAAATTTAAACTTCCTTAGTCTGGTTTAAAACTATTTTCAAGTGCCGAGGCACTTGAAAATATTCCATGTTAATAAGAATATATTATTTATACACATCCCTAAATAAATTAAAGATTTGGATAAAAATATAGTCTTCGAAAAAGACTTTCTCATTAAAAAAATTGTATATCTACCTTCTTTGCAAACGAGTGTCATGATTATATATTTTTGAACACAACACGAGGCTGAAATAAGTATCTATATTTACATTTCATTGCACGCGACTGTACCTCACAATCTCGCGATTGGTAATAGCCATCGCTAGCTCGCGCGAGAAATCGTGTTTCCATTGCCGAGTATAATCAGTTTAAATATTGCCATACAAATTTCAATCCTAGTCTCGCCTCGTCTCGTCTCGCTTCGCTAATGGAAAGGCAAAATTTCAATTCTCTCCTTCCTAGGAGATTTCCTAGGGGATTAACGAGGATGGGGGAGGCGAAAATTGAAATATTTGTTGATGTAATATTGAATCGTATTGCTACCGTCATAAAGTATTATACTCTGCAACGGAAACACGATTTCTCGCGCGAACTCGCGATGGCTATTAATATCAATTACGACATTGTGGGGAACGTACGATTTGAGATTTAAACAAAGATGGTTTCATCACATTACAATATTAATTTACGGGACATATTATAACTGCCTCTGTGGCCGAACGGTTACCATGCCGGACTGCCACGCAGAGGTCCCAGGTTCGATTCCCGGGCCGGGAGAAATGTTTGTATGGCCTACAATTATTTCTCTCGTGAGTTTGGGTGTAATTTGTGGTTGTCTATATGTGTGTCCATGGCACCCGCGACACAGGGTTTACCTAGTGCGGGGCTATGTTGAGTGTGTGCGTTATTTAAAAAAAAACAAAAAAAAAAAAAAAAAAAATATTACTTCAGCCGCGTACTTATCGCTAGATTAAGGGAAAAGCACCTTTAGCCTTCTGCTTTAATATTTATCTAAGGCAAGACTACACGAGTAACATCGTTGATCTCATTGTCTTTTTGAGACCCGATTTCTCAACGTGGTTATTCTAACAATTACCATGCATGAAATATGTTTGCAAAAATGCCAAACATAACAAATACGAGAGAAACACTTTTTGCGAACCTTCCATTTGATTGATGTTGCTCTGAACGACACATTGGCGACTGGCGGTCCCTGGGGCATCCTTTGTATGTCATAACCAAAAACATACCGTTTATCAGCCTAAGTTCTGCTTATATCTGACAGGGAATATCATATTAGTCTTGCCCGTCCAATAAATTGTTATTCTATTATGATTTGCTAAAATATGATGGAAAATTCCGTTGCCATAGAAAACACAACCTAGATATGAAAGAACTCCTAAATCGCATTATGGGTTTAACTTATGGCGGAAACTCATGTACAGCATATAATTTAGTAGACAAGTTGAATCAAAATTGCAACTACATTTTAGCAGGTGATCGTGTTTATAATAAGAACCAGCTGCAGTAAAAAAATGGAGAATCAATTCTCCATAAAATGTACCGACTAACCGTCCCTCTTTTGTTTATAGAATTCATGACACCATCGGTCGGAGTCACGGATTTAGTTTTAAGAACCAGCGAACGATACGTGCCGAATCGAGCAGCACCGATTTCTCCAACTGTGCTGGAAGCGAACACAAAAGAAAGTGAATCGCCTCAAGTTGTCAACGTGGCTAGAATTTACTGTTTACGGACAAGACAGCCCCATATCTTTCTACATTAATTATAATTATAGTCACCCTCCCTACCAACCCTTAGGATATACGAGAAGGGCACTATGACCTGTGCGAGCGAACCCGCACAGGGACCATCTAAGCCAGGTCCTAACCCCAGATCAGCATGTTTGCCTGGACTTCATCCGGTTCTCTGTAAGGCTAGTGCTACCCTGGGAGCACGTACAGCATCCTCCCTATTTTCCAGATACGTACCGGAACTACAGGCACGCTCGCTTCCCATCACGCTCCGCACGACTAACGGTTGCCACCGCTGAGCGGCCGGCTCTAAGTCGACTACCAAATCTCCTCATTGCTGGCGGTGCCGTAAAGCACGCTCACTTCCCGACGCCGAATGAACGGCGTCTCTTCAGTTCCCAGAAACCTACGCAGCCGGAGGGATCGGAACACGTCTAGCTCTTCCTCTTCTAGCTCTCCGGACTAGTGCCAGAGATGCCAAGTAGCAGTGTCCTGCGACAATGTACATAGTGGATATAGCCACCGAATTAAAGGGCAACTCACGTGCCCCGTGCATCTCCTCGCCTCAGGCCCTTAACTAGACCGCAACTAAGACGCCTAGCTGCGCGCCAGACGAACGCCCCGGTCACACCCTACCGCGGCAGACGAACGTGTTTGTCCCTGCAGTTATCCATAAACCCCGGCGAGTCCATACCTAAGTCTGAGACGCCCATACCAGAGACGCCCGTGATAACGTATAACTAGCGGAGGGCTTGGCCCGGACGCCCGCCGTACCCTGGTCTTGCTGTCGAGGCCGAAGTCTCTCCGGAAAACCCTATCTCTCGGGTCGGTAGATAGGGACAATTGGGATTATTATTATTGACACAAAGATCGAAAGGTACACTAAGAAAAATTCTTTCGATCCAGATGGGCTCGAAATAGCGCCTTCCATTGCCTTACTAATTTCTCTATGTGCTTGTTGCACATCTTTGTTTTCGGTTTTAACGTCTTCTTGTTGTATCTTTAATAAAATAAATAATGCAATAATAAATAATAAAAATATAAAATGTATAAGATACAGATGATCTATATCGTATTTTTTGTAGCAAATCTGAGGCTGAGCGCCTTCCAAAACTTTAGTGGCAATTAGACTACACCGTTGCTTTGCTCTTCACTTAATTAGTCATACTGAAATTTTCTCGGGTGAAATTGCTCACACATTCAAAGACAAAGAATATAATATTTATACGACATTTAGATCGACATAAATAACTTCCTTTTCAATGTGTGGTAATCGCGATGTCATAAAGATACGAAAGACAACAGTCAGACAAAAACTACATTACAAAAACATTACACATCATAGCATAATATAAACAATAAATAATTATCAATAAAATTTAAAAAAATAGCTTAACTAACAGATAACTCACGCATTCAACAATCTATACAGCATCAAATGGCTTTGGTTGGTTCCGTATAACAGTGAAAGTATTCAATGCAATCACTTTGGAAAAAATATATATGATAATTGAGGATATATATACCCTGATTGCTATGCGGTGTGAAAACACGATTCCTTAAGTATTTCAAGGTATATAAAAAAAAAATAAAGTTACCTCGAAACTTTACAAGAAAACGTGCTTTACATATACCAGTTACTTTTTTTTATATCAACAAAGTAGGGCTAGCACGAAAATAAAGCGCGACATCTCTATGTGAGAATAGCAGTATCTCGCACTTTATGTCGCTCTCGCGCTAGTCGCGCTCTATTGTGCTAGCCCTACAGAACACGTATACAGTATACGATATATATTTTTGAAATGGCTTAATTTCGTTTGTAAAAAAATAAATTCTGAAATATAACTAGTGTCCCTGCCGGTCGACCCAAGCAAAATGAACCGTATTAGTACGGGAAAAAATTGAATTTGAGCTGAGGTAATATAGACTCTTAAGTCGAATTTTTGCTCGACATGTTTCGTACCAGTTTGTTGTCTTCATGATAATAAAAATTATATCAATAAAGTAAATATTGCAAGTGAGAGTTATTTCATTGGAGGCCAAGTCCCCACGTCTATCTGGAGCGCTTCGTGCGCCATCGAGACACTTTATTGTTATATCGGTTGCGAGCATTGACTTACAAATAAATGGACGACGGGTCTAATACAAAAACCACGAAAAAAATGTACCAAGTCAACCTATTTAAACGCAGTGACATGTAAAGGAATATGAAAAAGTTCAATTGAAGTAAAACGTTGAATTGAAATTGAAATATCATCGCAGTACTGTCTAATTTTGCTTGCTTCGTTGTCAGTCGAACAAACGAAGACTAAAGCGTGAATGACGCTCTGTATACAATTTTAACGCCCTATAAGTTCGGACACTTTTTAGCGCGGATCCAACGTCCAATTAATTGTAAGTCAATGGTTGCGAGTTATAAAATAAATCAAACAATGGTAGGGGATTGTCCGTATTCAATTTATCTATCTTCAAGCAAGACGTATGCATTTGCTCGAATGCATTTCAGAGGTCATTACTTTACAGTTGAAGTGCATTCGAGCATAGTTACTAGTGGAGAAATGGAGTGCTGAAAGCATTTTGATTAATGTTCGCGGTTGAATAGTTTGTTCGCTGTAGTTTGGGAGCGGAAAAACTAACGTAATATTAAAACGACACCGGGATGCAAAGAAGTGAATTGCGCGTATGCTAACACCATGTTTTATATGTTTTAACAACTTATGCACGAGATATGCATGTACGTACGCGTATGGACGACATCCATCGAGTATGTAACCAGAAATAGAGATGAGATAAGGGCTAGCAATCCCTGGCAACTCATCAGGCAAATGGGCCTTATATCATGTTCAAATATCAACTCTAGTTTGCGCTGAAATCACAAATTAGGAAACTGAAATAGTACAGCGCTAATAACTGACCTGTGTGTACGTCTCCGTATATTCCAAATATATTCTGTATTTATTGTAATAAAGATAATGTCTCTATCAATGGGGGCTGTTCCATTCGGTGGTGTGGGAAAAACAGCAAAACATCTAATTACAAAACAAACGGAATCACATTTCATCGGTAATTTAATATTACATATGTAATTTTGCAATTTTCGACCATTATAGTAAAGCTCAAGTTAAACTGGTCACTGTTTCGAGTTAAAAAAAA
>NW_020653900.1:44708-50772 GCF_003589595.1 Hyposmocoma kahamanoa | reverse complement strand
ATAGTAAAGCTCAAGTTAAACTGGTCACTGTTTCGAGTTAAAAAAAACACTCTGTTTAAAGGTGCCTACAGATTAGCGCCATTTTTTAATGATCGAAACCTGTAATTAAACAAAACGAGTAAAGGACAATATTAATTTTGGACTCGCAAATTTTGTTGTCACTCAGAAAATCTTTAGGCTTTCTTAAAATAAACGCTCATTGTGTTCAGGTTCAAGGCCTGCGTAAAATATAGTGGCAATTAGACTACATCGGCGCATTACTCTACATTTAATGCAGGCGTTACTCACTTTGAAGTTTTCATATGAAATTACTTGCTCATCCAAAGCAAAAATATAATACTTATACGCTATTAGGTCGGTATAAATTAAAAAACTTTCTTTCCATTTAGTTCCCATTATTTTAGTTCCCATAGTTTCCATTTAGTCCAGTAAATATTTAGACAAAACTACATTCCAAAAACATTGTACATAGCATAATATAAACAATTATGAAATAAGGTTTGTTACCAAATTGAAAAGTTTAAAATGTGTAGGCAGGCAGTAATTACTTACAGGCATTAACATAATGAAAATATAAAGTGATTATAAGTTTACAACTCAAGCAAGACACGAAATTGTGTTCTGTTTATGTTTCGATTTTTCAATCCTAACCTGTGAGTAGATCGTGACACATGTTTACTATAGAATTATAAAAACAAAGTTTTTTTTAAAAACGACTTAACGACAAAATAACAAAATAGAGACTTAATCCAAACGACAACAACTCACATAGTTATTTTCATTTATTTTTGTCTTATTTCGATGTGCATACAGTATTATAAATAACTTGTTATCCAATCTATCTAAATTTATGGTTTAAAAGTAAAGTTTCCATCTTATTATGTAAATTTTAGCACAAACTATCAAAAACAGGGAAAAATCCTTTAGGTGCCATTTTCGCGAAACTATGATCATGTTGGTTGACACGTTTATGCTAATCAGCATCCATTTGCGCAATAAATAATCTAATTTATACAAAACTGCCTCCTTCCATACTAACTTATGGCGCGCAGACTTGGTCACCTACAAAGATCCAAACTCGGGGTCTCTCAGCGAGCAATGGAGCACAGCATACTTGGTGTGAAACGGACCGACCGAATTCGGAACACGACACTGCGCTGCCAAACTCAGATTGCTGATGTAGCCCAAAACGCTGAAATGGAGTTGGGCTGGCCATGTCTGCCGCATGCCTGAAAACCTGTGGGCCAAGTTAACCACCCAGTGAGCTCCAAAAGTGTAACGAGCTGCGGCAGACCGAGGAAGCGATGGCGTGCTGGACGCCTACGGATAAGTCTTGGGTCCAATTAGCTCAGGATCGGGATGCGTGGAGGAATCAGGCCCAGCAGTGGGTTACATCAGGTTAATTGTATTGTAATACAAAACCAGACGAAAAATTCGCAAGTAAACATATCGACGTTCATTAAAGCCTTTTATACGGTAACGATACATTAAAACGCTTTAACCTGTTGGCAAATAACGCGATAAACCAACTCTACCACAAATTGGTATTAACAATTTTCGTTTTGAAAAGGGTGAACGCTACAAAGTGACCAAACCTCAGATGGTTATATCAGAATTAACCTCATTAAAACGTAAAAGAGATGGAGCAATCTAAATGATTTATAAGGCCTTTGAAACGCTGCAGATAAAACCTTTGTACTATGCTATTATGTAACTTTAAATGAATATCCAAAACTCTCCGCTAGTAATATTTTCGAATTGCACATAGAAATTAAATTTCGAATAGAAATAAATGCCTAAATCCTTTGCAACTTCAATAATGTTTGATTATTCTTACACTTTTAATCTTTGTAATATAATTATAATGGATGGCAGAGTATGTATCCCACCGAGATTACCCCGTCACCCCATTACACCTCTTCGTCCTCCGTTGCAGCGCACCGTCTTAGGTACAAACTCACCTGTACCCAGACTGTCCAATCTACTCAATGAAATCAGTCATCATTGTGATATACACCAAAATCTCACTATGCAAGTTTCGTGTGCTAGTTCACAACAAATTGTTAAATAAGTAGGTAGTATAAGTGGTCATGTGTTTTTCTGTTTTCTTTTGTTTCTTTTTTACTGGTAAATGGTTAGATTTATTTATTATTCTTTAATCTTAATATAGGTACTTAATTACGAGTTTTCAGTTATGGCATGAGGTGTTTACCAGTAATTAACTGTTGCACTTAGCCTTTAAACAATGTTATGTATTTGTCTAGCTGTAGTTTTAGTGTAAGCAGTTGTTGGTGAACCAATAAAAAAAAATGTAGTCATTAAACACTATGCTGTATTCAAATTAAATAGAGAATAGAGACTGTAAAAAGATGCCATACTTTGATACACATTTTTATTTTTTTAATAATGCCAAGCGACAACGGGACGAACGAGTTGTACGCCCGATGGTAAGCTACATGCCTGTCCAGAACAGTTGCAGTGCCACTCAGAGCTTTAAATCGCAAAGATCTGTTGACAAGTCCCGTGTTACTTATTGTATTACTGCTTGGCGGCAGAAATAGGTAAGGCAGTACTTCCCTGGATGGACTCTTTCACATGGAGCTCTACTGCTTCTAATTTTTTTATTTAATAGGAGAGTATATATTGTTTTAAGTAACAAAATGACGTCAGATAAACACTGGTTAGCGACAGTAGAAGGTATGCAGAGACATTTATTTAGAAGTGTGTGTTAAAAAAAATATTAAAAATTTTGTACAAATTTAGCATCCGGTACATTTGTTCCTTGTCCCTATTTCTGCCCTTTTGAAGTGTTTGACCCATTTTTAGGACGAACTTTAAATTAATTGACATTGAGATATAGAAAACGTTTCCTTTGACCTTCCAGCCATTATCGTTTTGTGACAATGATTTAATTTAATTAATGTTTTTAGATATGTCTATGCAATATATATCTTGCAAGGGACGTTGTATGACATTACCTCCGGAGGCGGCATAATTATGGACTTGAGAAAAATACTTCGTCAACATGGGGAAAATCGTTCCTATGATTTTGTTCAACAATTTAGACGGCTTTTAATTGTAAATGATGATTGTAACATACAAAAATGCCACTGTTTTAATTTAATATATAATAAAAATAATACCTCTGAATTGGCCATGGAAATTAAATTTCGAATAGTACTAAACGCCCAAATCCTTTGCCACTTCAATGATGTTTAATTTATTCTTACATTTTTAACCGACTTCAAAAAAGGAGGAGGTTCTCAATTCGACTGTATGTTTTTTTTGTATGTATCTTACGCGATAACTCCGATATTTGTGAACCGATTTTCATGATTTTATTTTTGTTGGAAAGAGGGCACCTCCATAGTGGTCCCAATTAATTTTGAAGAAAATCATCCACCTCTAAGGGTGGCTGTTCACGCATGAAGAGTCATTTTTATAAATGGCGCCTAAATAGCATATAAAGCAAGTCCTGCATGCGAATAAGTTGAAGATTCCACGCCAATGCCGCAGGCCCCGTGTGAAACCACCAACAGTCGAGCGAAGACCTGCCATCTTACCTACGTGAGAGGTGTTACAGACAAGATCGGAAGAGTCCTCAGGCGCGCATCTATCAAGACCTATTTCAAGCCCCTGAGGAAGATTTCTCAGTTCCTGAGACCCGTGAAATGTAACATCCCCTTACAGGATGCAGGAGTTTACAAGCTTGACTGTGAGTGCCGTCTCTCTTATATTGGACAAACAAAAAAAAAAAGAAAAAAAGCTGATGTCAAACAAGGTCGCGTAAACAAGTCTGCAGTCTGCGAGCGCCTAAATTTTATTATAAGGAGCAATTATTTGAATGATTGATTTTGCTATTCTCCAATTCAAGGAGTTTTTCTCTCTCAATATACTTTGAGTAGTGAGAACCGATTTTTATTACGTCCTATGTGAAGTCCCGTATAGTGGCGAACTACTTTCCGGTGATTCTAATAAGACTTGGTAATTATTATGTACTTCCACGTACTTTTGAGGTCGGTTTTTTAGTACTCTGTACTGTACTAAGATTATCAGATATCATATTTTTAAATATTTGTTGTATAATTATTCTGAATGGCGGAGTATCTAGTCATTAAAGCAGCATACTGCATTAAAATTAAATGGGTTTTAATAATTTGAATGAAAAAAACCACCACACCTTTTGTCATCCCAATCAGTCCTGACCAAGAGACATGTAAAAGTTCCGAAAAGTTGGTTTGTTTGAAAAAAAAAGCATATACGCGGTACAGATGCGAAAAAAGGTATTTCTTTTTGTTTTCATTTCCTGTGTAAGAATACCGAAAAGCTAAGAGCTCGATTTTCTGCTTACATGTCTCTCTAAGTAATGTTATGTTGAAATTCATAATCTTTTAATTTAAAACAGTGGCGTATTTATGTATTACAATAATCGTTACTGGGAAATATTAGCAATTTAGATTTGATAAAACAGTTTAATTTTTTTTTTCATAATATTAAGTGACGGTACGAACATGTAGTCGTGCGCCTGATGGTTAAGCTACATGCCTGTCCATAACAGTTGTAGTGCCACGCAGAGCTTTAAATCGCAAAAATCTGAGGGGCGCTGCCATTCAGCCCAACACCCTGAGACATAATTTGACAAGTCCCATGTGCCTGTAAATTCACCAGCACCCTTACCCTTCAAAACAAAGTCTGACATTACTGCTTGGAGGCAAGAATAGGTAAGGTAGCAGTACTTCCCTGACGAACTCTTTCACTGTACTGTTACTATTCATATCCTAGGTAATATTTTTTTTAAAAAGATGTAACCATGGATTCTCACTACCAAGGCATTACAATCCGATTTTTATGAACATCGATTCAAGTGCATATGGTCTAATGATTTTTTGTATCGATTTATTTCAATGGGATTTTCAAACTAATCGATTAGCTTAGAAAGGCATACCGAATCGTCTTGATCATAAAGCAATAAACATTTCATAAAATTTTAACAAAACTCGATTTACAACAAATATTTAGTTGTAAATAGTTTTTGTCCTCGATATCGGGCGTTTATGGATTTCAATTCAATTTAACGGCATTAACAAAGCGCCATCTCTGATTGCTTGATGTCACAGCGCCTGTGGGTCTCAGCGCCATCTAGCGATTACGCGATGTCACTAAATTTGTTTCGGTTTGTGGTGTTACAGTATCAAATTAATAACGAGAGACATTTTTCTCAAGGTAATCTGCCTTATTATTAGTAGTAGGTAGTGTTTAGTGAGTGTAATTTGCCTTTTTACACTGCCTCTGTGGTCGAACGGTCACCATGCTGGACTACCATGCAGAGGTCCCGGGTTTGATTCCCGTGCCGGGAGAAATATTTCGTATAGTCTATATTTACTCCACTCGTGAGTTTTGGTGTAATCTGTGATTGTTTATAAGACCAAGTGTCGGGACGATCAAGTCGCCAACCGCTTGGTAAGTGTCTGTCTGTCACGTCTGTCCATAACAGTTGCAGAACTACTCAGTGCTTTAAATCACAAAGATCTGAAGAGCACCGCTGTTGCACCCGTCATCCTGAGACATAAGTTGACAAGTCCCGTGAGCCTGTAATGTCACAATCTTAATCTATGCTCACATTTCTACTTGGCGGCAGAAATAGGTAAGGTAGCACCCACTTCACTAGACGAACTCTTTCACAAGGAGCTTTATTGCTACTCTGATATGAAATAAAGATTATTTGATGTTTGACTTTGAGTCTATAGGAGACAAATAGCTTTCCGAAAAAAAAGCACTTTTTTCACTTCTGCTTCCGTTTTCTTTTTTTATTTACGTGATGTAAAGTGATAATCTTATCGATGATGTCACGCGTTTGTCGAAAAAAATGCTTATTTTCTCACGCCCTGTACTATAAAATTATTATCGGGAAACGCAAGCTATGTCATCATATCAAATTTCATAAACCAGTGAGTAAATGAGCTGTGATAGATACATAGACACGACGAAACTATAAGGGTTCCTCGTTGGCCTACGGAATTCTGACAGGAGATTTATCAATTTATATGTTCAAAGTCATATTAAC
>NW_020653900.1:0-44308 GCF_003589595.1 Hyposmocoma kahamanoa | reverse complement strand
TTAACATTGTTATATGTTTAGCAAATGAAACTATTTTGTGTATGTTTGTTTTTTCAAATAAACCGACGTTTCGGGCCATTACAGTCACGCTTGACTGAGATGGTAAAGTCGTCAACCAGTTATGTTTAATTATCATTAGCAAATTACCCTGTTCTTTGCACTATAGTTACAAAAGTTATTAAATAAATAACTTATTTTTAATTTTACAAAGAACAATCCAATTTACGCTACATTATATTTTAAAGATTATTTTATTTTAACAATAATGGAAATTACAATAAATTAAACATATTAATTAGTACTGCAGTCTTATGTCTGTTTGGGATTTTTTATCAGAGAGAGAGACACAACTGCTTGGAGACAGAAATATACATATATTTGGCTCTTAACGGTCTTTACCTTTCACCTACAGTATTGTAACTCAACTACTACACTACTTACTACGTACTTTCAGTACTGAGGCCACAAATAGATGGCATTACTTGTGCTCTGAAACACGCAAATGAAGTGTAATGCTCTGGCCACACAGAGGCGGGAGCGGGAGTTGTATTTCATTGAGGTCTATGGTTCTGTGGTTCTATGCAACCGTTCACACAGAGCGGTAGCAGCGACGCGGCGCGCGATCCGGGAGCGGGACTTTAGCGGGCTTGGATGTTGTATTTTTTTACAACTCCGGAGTGTGAATTTATTAAGTTTCAATATGTATTCGACCGAAATTTCTTTTGTGTTGCTTCCGTAACGCTAATAAAAGCGGAAAATTTTCTTAATTTTTATCCGATAACGATGTGGTGCTTTCTATAAAATCTGTATAGAAAATTCAACGGGGCTGCTTTTGGTGGCACACTGGCCGCCTTCCCGCCACTATTAATAATAATAATAATATCCTTAATTTATCTCCACAATACAAACAAACTAAGATTACAGTAGAGAACATGTTATTACACACGCTTAGAGCAATGTATTGTGTGAAACTGGAGCCCAAACTAAGCTTATAATATGGGACTCCAGCCACCCAACCACTACGATGTCATGTTAGTGGTACTGACTATAAGAGCTATATATTATAGCTCCGGTATTCCGCTGCAAGCTTCGGCATAATTGTTCAGGTGTCGGAATCGGAAACCACACATGAAATGAGGCAGTTTCTATGACATGCCCTGAAGTATCCAGTAGCGTTCTGAGCCGGCCTGTTTTATAAATTTTGATATGAGTTATATAATGTTGTTACGAATACCGTATAGTAGCCACTATACGGTATTCGGCCTATTCGGTCACTTTTTAAAAATAATGTAAAAAACACATTTTATTAAAAATGTATCATGTATTTCCATCACAAATTATTGCTTTAATACTTAAAATCAATCAGTGGCAGGTTGTGATGAATGAAAACAATTTTTTCAGCATTAACAATTTCTGCTTCTGAAAATAGCCTCTCCCTATAAACAATCCTGCCGGGAGACGATAGACAAATCTTAGCAAATTTTGATAGGCTTGGATATTACTTTGCGTTTGCTGACCACCACTTGTAAGAATCTGCCGTCCGTACTAGGCGAACAGTTTGCAAATAAAAATCAATCTCATGTGCAATAGAACTTTTCTCCACACTATTGAAGCGCATCATAAATAATAGACTGGTAAATTACATGGAAACAAATAACTGTTTTTCAAGCAATCAGTTTGGTTTCAGAGCGGTACTTGTTGACTATGTAGTAAGGAGTATTGACAAAGGGAAAAAAACAATTGGCATATTTTTAGATCTTGCCAAAGCTTTCGATACGGTCTCGGTCCCTTTGCTATTTGAAAAGCTTGAAAAATTTGGGATAAGAGGTACACATCAGCTTTACGAAGAGGTATACAATTAAAGCTATTTTAGGATTACCTCTCAAATCGCTATCAACGTGTCGAAATAGATAACTTTGTGAGTGACGACCTACCAGTCACATATGGCGTGCCGCAGGGTAGTATAATAGGCCCAACTCTCTTCCTTTCATGCTTAAACGATCTCTGTGACTTTAAATCTCTACTCACATTTAAAATTATAAGTAACTTTAAATTTAAACTCAAAGTCTTATTTTAGAAGACAATGTTATTTTTGAAATCAGTCACATGTTCTTGTATGTATTCACGGAAGAGCGCTGATGTCTGAAATACAGATAATGAATTATCTAGTTCAGACATAAATGTCTTGCCCTAAATGAAATATTGAAAGCTTAACACTGTCAATGTGAAATTTGTCTGTAAGTTTCTGAAATAAATAAATTTTCTGCTATTATTATTATTTTTTCACTGAAAATACCCCACACACGTTACCGTCAAGAGCACATCAAGGTTGACACTTTGTACTTTGGACTGTTCTTATCGTAAGCGGCATAGTGTTGCATTTAAGTCTTAAGTGTTAAGCTTGTCGTGCTCTTGACTGTACCTCCGCACGCAGCGCAATGAGACATGGCGCACATTCGACAGTCGAATATTTGGCGCTTCGGCCGAGAGCGTGGCTGAATATTCGGTATTCGACCAAATCACTATTCGTGGCATCTCTAGTTAAGAGGCTTTTTGTTCGGTGGCGCAGTCAAGGCCGTCAGCGGTCAACTGCAAAATGTCCTTTATATAAAAAACGGAATCTAGTGTGGCACGCCACTGTTTCCACCTTTGCGGGATAGCTGATTGAAAACCCTAGAAACCAAACTAGAATACCTATAAAGGGTTGTTCGGCAACCGCGTGGTACGGTCAGCTGTCGACCGACTTCAGCCGCGTAATCACTTTGTGGTATTTTACCGTTCAAAGCTGCTGCAATAAATCTTACTTGTACAATTAATCGGTGGTTGCCTACCTTAAGGGTCGCCTCACATTGTCAGGCCCTGCAATGTGTTAAAACAAGTAATGAAACAAATTTTATCTCGTATATGATAAGATAGATACATAGACAGATATACACTTTATTGCTCTTACATAAGAACAAAATCAGTGTACAAACAACTTAAAACTTTAAATTAAAGGCAGAGGTAAACTAAACAGAGTGAGGAACGTAATACACCAATGGTAAAATTTGAAATTCAGTAATAATGACCTACATTATAATTATTATTATCAAATAATATAATTATAATCATATAGTATACTACATTATTTTATTTGTGTGTATAAATATACCTAAATAAACTATAATGAGGTTATAAGTAATAAGTTTTAAAAAAATGTTTACACTTCTCTTAAGAAAAAAAAAACAAAAAACGACGTGCAGTGCTGCGCGGTCTTTCCTGTATGCCATATAATGTAAACATTTTATTAAAGTATGAGTACATTTCTTTCAATGCAAAATGAGTAAAGTCGCGTGCCGCAGTGCAGTGCAGCACAGCGTATCCAGTAGTAAGCTATCCCCTCTTTGTAATATTCAATTTATACACTTCCGGACACATAATTCGAGCCACCACGCATTTTCAGTATTAAGTACCTTAAGCTTAAACAATGTCTAATTGATCACGAAGTATTATGCAATTTTGAAACTAGTATAGGGTAGAGGTGTGTCAATTGTAACAGGGAGGCAATTATTTTAATTTATTATTTCACTACATCTATTGACGAGTCGCAGATGCTCTTGGTAGTAATCGAAGCTTTACTTGATGCTGTTTTACCGACCGAACGTACAAGTAAAACAGTTTACGCATCGGCTGTCAGTAGATGACAATTTGAAATGAAGCATGTTAATCAAAATAATTGCTTAGTACAGTTTTTTTTAATGTTATTAAATAAAACAGTATTACAGCGTTCAGTGGTGGATTTTTGTAGAAGTTAACATCTAATCTATACGTGCAGGTATGTGAGTTGATCAAATTTACCATAGATTTTTGTTATCTAAGTCTTCACTGCCAAAAGGCGACAGGTGGTGCAAAAGTAACAAAACAAGGAGGTGCAATTGTAACATGCTACAATTTACATCCTGTATTTTCACACCAGTTAATTATCATAAACTTCTGACAAGATTTTGTTTCATTTATTTTTTTATTGTTGATGATTTTTTAACCGACTTCAAAAAAAGGAGGAGGTTCTCAATTCGACTGTATGTTTTTTTAGTATGTATGTTACGCTATAACTCCGGTATTTGTGAACCGATTTTCATGATTCTTTTTTTGTTGGAAAGAGGGTACCTCCACAGTAGGTCCATTTAATTTTAAAGAAAACCATCCACCTCTAAGGGTGGCTGCTCACGCATGAAGATTAATTTTTATAAATAGCGCCTAAATTTGATTATAAGGAGCAATTATTTTAAAGGTTGACTTTGCTATTCTCCAATTCAAGGCGTTTTTCTCTCAATATACTTTGAGTAGTAAGAACCGATTTTTATTATCTCCTGTGTCAAGTCCCGTATAGTGGCGAACTAGGCGATGAATCTGGGTTTGCGCACTTTCCGGTAACCGATTTCAATAAAACTTGGTAATTATATGTAATTCCTCGTAATTTTGAGGTCGATTTTCTGAGTACTCTGTACTGAGATTATGTTTGTTACAATGGACTCACGTTGCTGTTACAATTGACCCTCTTGGTGCAACAATTGTAACGTTATTAGATGATCTCAATAAGTTTGGTTTTCTAGAATTTCATCTATTTTTTTGTTATTTTCTTTATTTGATTTTATTATTAAATAACTTGTGTTTTTGTTTTTTTTTTATTGTGGCCAAAAATAATTGCGCTGTATTTACTCTATTAAAATATTATGAAGAGTTTTTTTTTTGTTACTACTGATACACCTCTCCCCTACTAAACGTCTTTTCCATAAGTCCTTGTTGGGAATTTGGATTTGCAAAACTGGGGGAAAACTTTTTCTTCGATGATAATACTATTTTTGTATTCTAGCCCTTTACGACAAAAATGCGAGTATATTCACTGAATTTTTTTTGTGAAAGTACATATATATTTTTGTTATGATTATTATTAGTTTTGTCGTAGAATTAAAGATCTATCTATAAACATTAATGAAGTTATTGCATTATTTGGCCCACATGTATATAATTTACTTTTAGCAAGCTTTTGTTGGTCAGTTTTCTAACCGCAATACATAGATGTATTGAATATATTAAATGTGATGTTGAAACTTTCAAATTATATGTCCAATAAACAGTAGTGGGAATTCGCTGTTCTATGGAAATAAAATATGGTTTCTGTTGTAATTTTTGCTGTTGAAAGTAGTTAATATTCTATGAAATATTAAATTTGACCAATGTCCGGTAGTCCCAATTTTTTTCCTCCGATACAATGAAGTCATTCTTATAAGAAAGTGAGTCTACTAGTATAAAAAAAAATTATTGTCCAACCAACGTCTGCTGTCCTGATTTTTTTGTCCCATACAATAAAAAATGAGTCGATCAGCACTAAAAAAATTGATCAATTTTATAGATTATGTCCATATAAATGCACACACGCTTGACCAAAAAATTTACTATGCCAAAGTTGTTTTCACAAAAAAAAAAATTGATGGTTCGTAAGACAGTATCCTTGTATCTTCTATGGTTTCGGATTTTCCCATACTGTTTAAAAACTTTCAATATAATATAATGAGAAAACTTATTTAGGTATATAGGTACTATTTATTTGTATAATGTGGATTATTTCGTTTATGGAATATAAAAACATTGATCACGACCTGCTTAACTGGGTTCTACTCGTGTGGATCCCCATTAACGTCTTTTGCACCCTCTATTTTTTTTTTGCTGACACAGACCCATTTTTGGATATAGATTCCTGGGGTCGAGATTACTATGGAAATCAGTGATTTAGATTAACAAGTAGTAGGCGGTGGCAAGGCAGGCAGTTTTATTCCAGTCCTCAACAAACTGGATCTATTAAAATTCGACATTTCACTTAAATTACTTGATACAGTTTCGTTGTCTACTATTCCTTTATGTGGCATTGCATATTTCAGCTTATCCCAAAACCACGGATCTCCCCATTTCAGATACGTATTGGTGAGTAAATAACCTCGTAGTTGCAAGTCCAAGGTGTCATCTTCCGTAACATCGTCTATAAGTAACACGATGACCCGCACTCTGCCTTCACTCAGTGCGCTGACATGAGCCGTTCTAAATTCTAATAGTCCCCATAATGATTTCACAAACTTCTTCGATAACACGATTATAGTTCTCCGAGAATTTTCAATGGACCGTGTTATCTGTGTCGGAATCATATCACCTACTACCCAATCGCGGTAGTGTACACAAATTTTGTATTCCTTCTCTAAAAATACTAGTAGTTCTTCCATTACAAACTGTTCGTCTTCATGAGCGAAAGAAACAAACGCATCGTACTCGCGTTCTGCGTCAAGTTCGTCTTCAACCATACAGCATAAACAAATGCCACGTGCGTAGAGAAATATCTTAATTGTCTTCTCATATCGACAATACAGTGCACCAATAAGAGCTGCCAAACCTATTAACATTCCGCTTACAGCTAACGTAGCAGTTAGCAAAACCTTTTTAGTATCACACAATTCATCAAAATCCACTTTATCCATAGTTTTCTCGTCTCCAGCACACGTGACATTGTTGTAATCGTCGACCTGAAATTCCAATAGTTTCGTTATACGATAGTTATTTCTCACATTTTATTGACCTGATGATGAGATCCTGATATCAGCCAAGTTCAATGGTAAATGTCATCCTGATATCTGAACAAAAATGGTGATCGACTTTTAAAGAATTCCAGTAACTTCAATTAGATCTCTTGTTTGAACCCATTCTGAGAGAGAAAAGAGTTACAATACAAAATTACCACTGATATTAAATTAATACGATTGTATTAAAGAACTATGAATACCTGACTTTGATAATCCCTGAGAGCCTCTAGAAATGGTTTGTTTTCACAGTCACAAATAATGGGATTGCCTGACAGTTTTACTCGACGGTCTGGTATCTCGAAAAGAGCTACCGCTGCAGCTTCGTCTAGTCGTGCTATACGGTTATTTCGTAAATCAAGGGACTGAAACATGTAAACGTTCTTTTAATATACCTAAATGCGTGAAAAGTAAATTATGATGGTTATTTAAATTATTGGCCTGTCTAAATGTAATTGCTATGGGACTTACTAGGAGTGTCTGTGGCAGATCATGAACATAAATGGTCTTAATAAGATTGTTGCTAGCATTCATTTCTTTCAGCGCTGGTACTTGCGGCAACGCATGAAGCCCTCGTGCTGTGCAATTTGCTCGTGTCATGTTGTCCCTCCACAAACGGCGGCATATGCAGCCTAAAATGCATCCATTTTGGTATAATAAAAAATTATGTTCAAGAGAATCTCACTTCTCGTTCCCTTGCGGTGTATTTCAGATAGAAATAAACTTGAGGGTTCTTGAATTTTTCCTACTGTTGCTATTGTTAAATGTCTCTTTTTGTCGCCAATCACTTTTTTAAATAAAAGAGTAAGTGCGCATCTGAGCTCCATCTTACCATATGGAAATTTACGATGACAATGGTACACCACTTGTGAGGTGGTCATCGTCGGCCATGGAGATTTGCACACCACCCACACCACACACCAGAAGAGCTGTTAACTGCTCAGCTTAATGGCTTTTTGTATAACCCAATATCATAGAGCAGAGAAAATGAGATGAAGAATATTAGTAGAAAAACTTATATTCTTAGACTTTCAAATTCTAACCTTCACAAGGAAACTTGTCGCATTCAACCTGCTCTGGTGGCACAAGTGTCAGGGTTGTCCCGTCACTACAGCCTGCTAGTATAGCAGTAATGACATTTTCACGAGCTGCGCGCGCAAACCATGCGCCATGGCAGTCGCAATCCAACGTGAAGTTCATTATTACTTCGAATCTTGTAATCTGAAAGGAAAAGTACCGTTCAATCTCAGAAAATAAATATCCGTTTATTAAGTGCAGTGGGCAGGGCACATAGCTCGTAGAACTAACAGCCGTTGGAACAGAAAGGTTCTCGAATGGAGACTACGAACCGGAAGGCGTTCAGGGGGAGCGATGGTCGGATGACCTGGCAAGGGCGGCGGGTAACCGATTGATGCACGTCGCGTCTAACCGGCTAGTCTGGCAATCTTTGGGGGGTATTTATGTTCAGCAGTGGGCGTCTACCGGCTGATATGATGGTGATGATGATTATTAACTGCTGAGGCCTAACATTCGACCTTAAAATCCAATCCTGTAATGTATAACATCAATCTCTATGTTTTTGTATTTTGTTGAACATCATGATTCAGCCAACATGTTTTGTGAAAATGAGGCTGGACTCGAACCAGCGACTTTTTCGCCAAACCACCAATCGCTCGCTCAGCGGACGGAACGAGTTAGCAGACGTGGCAAGTCCAGAATTAATTTCAAAATTAAATAGGAATGGCATTTATTTCTAAGCTATTTATAGCTCCCATGAAAGAGTTCGTCCAGGTAGTAGTAAGTACCATCTTATCTATTTCTGCCGCCTAGCAGTGTCAGCATTATTGTGTTCCGATTTTGCAGGGTACGGGTACTGGTGAAATTGCAGGCGCATGGGACTTGTCAACTTATGTCTCAGGGTGACGGGTGCAGTAGCAATGCCCCGATCTGATTGGCACTGCAACTGTTATGTCAGGCGTATAGCTTCCTACTACTATTATCTACTTGATATTATAAAAAAACTTTAGGCTGGTTTTCAAGTTGATCGAGCGATAACGCCATTTATAATCTAAGTTGTCATGAGAGCTACATGTTGGGAAGAAATAATAGCCCGTGGTTCACTCAGGTGGACCAGGCAGGTGGTCCACGGGCAAGAAGCGGTTTTAAGCATATGACAAAATACATACTTCAGTCTCTTATATTTGAAAGTTGGGAGTGTATACTGAAAATGAAATCGAAAGGAATTGTAACCTTGAAACATCTGGCATAAATTGGGATATTGAATATCAGGTCAGTATAAAAAACGACGATGCTACTAAAATAGAAAGGAAGGAAACACATAATCCTATGGGTTTCCTTCCACATTAGGAAAAACAATTTTTATTTGTTTAGGAATCTTTGGAGGTTGTATCTAATAATTAAACAGTACAAGGTCTTTTTTAGGTAGAGTGATATATTTTTAAGAGGGAATGCTCAGATTAAGACCAACGGCTTTCCTTGATACCATTTTTGGGAATTCTAACAACACGAGTTTAAATGTAGTGAAGTTGGTTGTTATCTGAAACACCACGAATGCAATGATTTTGCTTTTTGAACACTTTTCTTCTTTGAAGTATTGTTTTTTATGATATCAAGTGATAGGATGAACAAGTCGTGCGTTTGGCGGTAAGCGACACGCTTCCACAACAGTTGCAGTGCTACTTAAAGCTTTCTTCTTCTGAGAGGTACTGCCACTGCACCCGTCTGTGAGACAAAAGTCAACGAATCTCATGTGCCAATTGTTTTACCAGCATCCTTACTTTTTAAAACCGGTACGCAGTAATGGTGATAGAATTCTTAGAATGAGCTCTTGAAATACAGCGCTAATACAGCGAAGTAGGGATTACAAGGTTTGTTACTTTGATATCTATATCAGTTTTTACTTACATTAGCACGTGATTTTAAGAATTCGTAGTTCTTTTCACCAAACTCAACTTGACGAACAGGGTTGCCAAACAAATTTACTCTCAGCAATCCAGTTTTGTTAATCGGTAATTGATTGACCTATAATAATGAAAAACAAGTACAGGTAGACTTTACAATGTTAAAAAAATGCCTAAGTGGGCTATTATTGCTCTGGACCGCATTCTTCATTGTATAGTTCTTGGCTTTTTTCTCTTTCCTCAAATGTTACATGTCATTTCACGTTAGATCACGTATACTTTGTAATGTTTGCACCAACTTCTTTTACTTGAATATGATTCTACACGCTTAATTTTTTTGATTGATTCTACACACTTTGGCAGTTCATAATATTATATGGTCAACGAGCTTTCTTTCACAACTTCGACATGAATCCACCCTTATGCCGAAAATTCATAGCTTGTGTTAAATGTGGACATTCCATATTTAAGAAAACAGTTGTTGTCTTTAAAGATATTTCATTTTGAAATTTAAAACCTTACCTCCAAAACAGAAATATTGTTTCTATACAAGTAGAGATACCGCAGTGAGGGCCAGTTTGCGAAGCAAAGTCTTGACATGCCAGTTCCCTCGAGGTCCAAAATGGTCACATTGAAAGGTTTCACAGTTTTATCCACTTCATCCGTCATTAAATTATTTTTTTTACTGCAATACAATATTCAAACGGAAGTTAGTTTAGGGGTGTTAGTACATATCATCACGCCTGTCTCCCACTAGGGTAGGCAGAGACTATGGATTCAATACTACTTCTACAATAGTACTTCAACTGCTAAGTTCCTCCTCAACAAACCTCTAAACGACAAACCTCCGTGGCTTCCTTCACTCCCATCAGTGTCTTCATACGTGCCCGTATATTATTTATTTAAGACCGTGATCGTTTTGTGGTTAGGACCCTACGTTGTGCATGTTAATCAGGCTATTTTGTACCGAGATCTGATTCGAATAATAAAATAATATATACATAATTATTAATAATATAAAACTATTCAAATTATTATTCATTTATATTATAAATTAATAATAAAATTATAATAGTGTAAAATATACATGATTTCATTACGAAAGAAGATGTTCATAATATTAACCTTAGAGCTTAGGCGTAAACTTATGGCACCATGATTTGGTTTGACTAAGGTAAACGATTCTTTTATGGGGAACTGTATACGTTTTTACAATAAGATTCAGGATCATATATTATTTCCTCAGTTTCAAACCAAGGTATATTAAATGTTAATTGGAAAGTAATATTACAAAATTGAAGACTGCATGTTAGATAAAACTTTATGGAAAGACGACATAACTCTATATTCCACAAATATTTGATACAAAGTATATTCTAAATAATTTATTTCTGTAGTTTCTTGATCGTATTTTTTAGGGAAGTCAGCACAATGAACGAGCAGTAACTTAAAAAATGATGTCAGATATAATAAAGTGTGAATTTATTGTACCTATGGAATAAATTATTTTTTGACTTTGACCGTGAATAAGAGGTCAATGTTTTAATCTTCTGATTATGACATGTATACAATACAGTCGATACGTTTGTGTTTGATGAATATAGAAAGTTTAGACGGAACGGCATGTCGAATTTTGGCGGAGTCCTTCTTATAAAGAACCTTACATGTTCCACGCATCTGAGATGGGTGAAAGTTGAGTAACATAAATTTTATTGTTTACGATGAATATATTCCATAGACGTTGTGGTACAACGTTTGTCTTATTCTATTTGGCTTGGGTAATCAAAGTTCCAAAGTCAAAATGAATTTGTAATGAATAACAAAAATACCTTTTATTGAAATGGTTGCAGAAACTGGGCAAATACACATCAGTCAGATCGAGGGCAGTGAGAGCAGGTAGTGAACTTAAAATCATCATATTCCGTACTTCGTCTGCTAACTGGTTCTTGGATAAGTTCAACTCTTCCAGTTTAGTCAAGTTTTCAAACCTGTGAAAGAGTTTTGTCTGTAAGGTGCTATTTCGGGTAACGCCGCGGCCAATCGCAGGTACAGGTACTACTTTGATTCAAACTTTCACGATTTTCACACATTATTTGATTTTTAGTTCGTTGAGATTGAGCTTCATAACCCCAAGATCCTTTTTATAGAACGTCATCACTATAGTAGAACCTAACGTTAAGCTGTTGAAATTAAAAACACCGTAATTTCAACCGATGAGACAGTTTTAAGCTTTCATGGTCGTGGGATCCAGTCATCAGCAAATGTAAACGACATCAAGTATCTATCAAGTTCTTAGGTTTTCGCGATTGTTACAGATAGACCAAGTTCGGGTAGTTAGAAAAACTCGCACAGCTGGAAGGTACAGCTGCCTTTTCAGTCCCTTCGAGACTACGGACGTTGCAATACGTCCGAAACGTCGAGGTAATTAAAATGTGTTTTAGACATGATTAAGTCTCGAACTAAAAATCAAAAAAGGTGACTCGACTGGTTTTTGTGATATCGCATGAATTCGAAGCAATGTAAAGCATCGACGGTCCCTTATAAGTCAACCAAGTCCCACCTGCGATCGGTTGTTTTTCTTGAAATAGAATGTACAGTCATCCCAACCTCGAAGTCTGGTTGAGCCAGTGGAAGTGCGTCACCACGTTCCGACTGACACAGATACTCACCGGGCACGGATGCTTCGGTGAGTATCTGAATCGGATCGGACGCGAGTCGACGACGCAGTGCCACCACTGTGGGAGGGATCAGGATTCCGTCCAGCACACGCTGGAAGAGTGCCCTGCATGGGCCTCCGAGCGGAACATCGTGGTTGCCCGGTTCGGGCGAGATCTCTCTCCGCCAGGTATAGTTGCGGCTATGTTGGCGGATCAAGAGTCCCATGAGGTTGTGGTGTCCTTCTGTGAAGCGGTGATGCTTCAGAAGGAGGTCGCCGAGCGTGAACGGGAGAGGGCCGATCCCGTTCGGCGGTGGCGTACTTTCGCGGCTGCGGGCGATCGGAGCGGGGGTTTCGTTCGCCAGTAAGTTAGGTAGCCGCGAGGAGGGACGTCACGAGTCATGCCCTAAGATATCTGACCACCTAAATCGACTATGTGGTACCGATTAGGTTAGTGTGCAGAAAGGTGTTAAACAAACTTTAACCTGTGAGCCATAAAATAATTTTTTATTTGACTTCCTGATTACATCGCAAGCGCACAAAGTTCAAAATATAAATTTCAACCAAAATCTTATAATTCCTTCGCATTTTTCAGTTGAATGCGTAAGTAGGCTCTCAGAACCAAAAGATCGTCTAGGGGGTCAGGTGTCTTGGGGCATCGACTGTGCTTCTTTGCATCACATTTATAGTGAATTAAATAAATCTTTTTCTACTTAAAAATAAAACGTTTTTATTAGGCGGTGTTTAAGGTTGTCTTTAGCCATCAACATGAATTACAGTTATTATAGAGAAATCTCTATAATTGTAAAAAAACATCATTTTGTTTCGATAATTCTGTTTCTTTCGAGCCTAATGATCAAGAGTAATTCATATTGATGGGCAAGATTACAGACGTCATATAGTTACCGTTCCAAATGTACAATCCTATTGTTGGTTAAGTCCATTTTTCTCAAATTGATATTGGTGATGAAAAGATCCTTTGTTTTTAATTTGATATGGCTGTCTCTAATTCCAAGTTCAGTTAAAGTCGTAGCTCCTTGAAGAATCCATCGCAAAGAACATACCAACGGTAAGCGATCTAGTATAATAGTGTTCAATTTGGTGCATTTTGCCAGCCAATTCTCTATATCTGGAACTTCAACTTGTGTAAATTTTAAATATTCTAGATTTTCACATCCTCCCCAAGTGCCTTTGAATCTGCCGTAATTTACTACTACTGCAATAGCTTTCATTGTCTTAGGCATAGTTGCTATGACGGCGTTTTCGAAATACATCGATTGTACGTTACTTATAGCTTCAAGAACATCACTATTGATTTGTACAAGATTGTCTGTACTTTCACCTAGTATGTTCACTTCAGTGAGGTCCAGTCCATCGAGATGTTTAACTTTTAAAACGAAATCGTCAGGTGTTTGGTCTATTGTAAGTACTCTTATGTTTTTAATATTATAATTATGTTCAAGTAGGACGCTTGCGTAGGATTCTCTCGGTGGATGGCAAAATTGGACGAAAAGTTTTGTGAATTTTATTTCGCTCTCTGGGTAATCTTGTTCTTCATAGGTTTTAACACCACAACATACTGCGACGAAGGTTTCGGAGGGATAAATATCTACTCTGTCCACTAAAAATAATTTAAAAAATATAAATTAGATTAGAGAGTAATATAAATTAGTACTAGTAATGTTACATTCAAGTTCTTTGGTCTTCACGATTGTTACCCAAAGGAAATGAAACTGTTTTTCCGGATTTAAATCACGGATATTTGTTTTTTCAATCAAACCAACGTTTCAATCCCCTTTACAGGTCTCATGTCACGGTTAACTGAGGTGGTAAAGTCTTCAACCAGTTACGTCTAATATTAATGCAAGCCACCCCATTTTTCACTACAATTACAAAAGTTATTGGAACAGAACGGAACGGAACGGAACGGAATTTATTACACACGGATTTATTACATAACGCCACAACACAATAATACACAGTAAGAAAAAAAACTAAATTAAAATAAATTATAATTATGAAATATTAATTAAATATCTTATTTTTATTTTTTCCACAGAACATTCCAATTTACAATTCCAATAACGGAGAGCGGAATCCGATAAACCGGATTCACGGGAATGTACCACGATTTATATGTCAGCACTGGTCAAACAACAATGTACCTGTTTGACGTGCGGTCGCAGAAAAAACCACCAAATAAGGTAATCCCACTCGCAAGCTGTTGTTACCAAACATTTGCAAATGTATAGGATTAGTAGAGTCTACATTATAGTGTTGCTTTTCAAATAGGTATAGCATGGCCTTATTCAAAATGAAGAGACCAAGGAAAGAATTATCAAAGTCGTTTGAAATACGTTATTACCGCCATCTAATTCGGTAAACGCTGAGCGTACTTGGCCTAAATCAGAAAAAGGCTAATAAATCCCTTCAAATTAACTTTTACTTTTAGTCATAAACATGCGTGCGACTAAATGGTAGAAAAATTAGAAATGAATGACGAAAGACTTTCATAGATTTCTCATAGATGGCGCTACGGCTAAAAAGTCATTGAAAAACCAAATACAAAGATCCAACAACAAGCACATAGAAAAGTTCGTGAGGTTCGTCCCCTAGCATAGCTTCTGGCACGGTTTGCTAGAAGACGTCGCTTCGTATCCGGCCGGACCGACGGAATTTTTTCCAAGTTTGCATTCATAATTATAACAAATTGGTGGAGTAATTTCATAAAAAATAATTGAATATCAATTCAATACAAATTAATGTATTTAGTTAAATTGGATTGTAATCCACGCTATGTAAGCTTTATATACATTTATGTCAGCATTTACTTTATTTCAGGTATATCTTCATTAGCCAGCAGATTAAGCTGTGCCCGTAGAAAACGTGAGCTTACAGATATTGCTTTTGATGTACAAATTTACTTTAGTTACTTCCATAGTATAATGTCCTAGGGGATACTCATATGGGGTAAAGTGGCAGATATCTATACAAACCACATTTTTGTGTTGCAAAAACGAGCGATTCGTTCTGTGTACCGTTTAGGTTTTCGGGTTTCTCTCAGAGAAAAGTTTAAGGAGACTGATATAAAGACTGCGGCGTCACTATACATTTACTCAAATATTTTGTATGCCCATAAACATATTTTCGTTAAGAAAGAAGATATCCATAATATTAACCTTAGAACTAAATCCAAACTCATTGTACAACAATTTCGTTTAACTAAGGTAAACGGTTATTTTATGGGGAATTGTGTACGTTTTTACAATAAGATCCCGGGGCACATATTAAGATTATCATTTCCTAAGTTTAAAACTAACATTAAAAATATTTTAACTGAAAAGTCATACTACAAAATTGTAGACAACGTGTTAGATAAAGCTATATGGAAAGACAGCATGAGTCTAGATTCCACACAATTATGATTCAAAGTGTATTCCATGGCATTTAAGTTTATTTGAAAAGAGCAATCCCTAGAGTTTCTTGCTCGGTCTTCTCAGGGAGATCAGCGTAGTGAACGAGCAGTAGCTTAAAAAGTAACGTTTTCAAGTGTAAAAATTTTACCTATGGAATAAATCTGATTATATGACTTTGACTTTGACGTTGGTAGTTATATTTGTGCGTGTCTTTTTCACCAATATTTTAAAATTCGTTCCGTGGACTCTTCAAATACTTGTATGAAGTTTATCGATATCATAATGTTTTGTAAAGGAACGAATTTTACGGAACTTACGATTTTCTCTATGTGCTTGTTGCAGATATTTGTTTTTGGTTTTTAACGACTTTTTTGTCATGACGCCATCTATGAGAAATTTATGAAAGTTTTTCTTCACTCTACCTTAAGCCTCTATTGCTAAGAGAACCGATGTCGCCAAAACTCACACATTCATAATTTGATACACTACGAAATCTATATATTGATTGGTCGTAGTTACAAATTTAAAAAGAAGTAATTAATTCTGGATTGTTCATATAATTTAAACTTTACCCTATTGGTATATTGAAAGTTTAATATCATCAGTACCTATTATTAAAAGTTAGGACGTTTTGATATTATATTGAAATGTCAATCCATGTGCTGCCATCTAGCAGTTCATTGCTGAAAGACGACGAATTAGAGTTATTAATTTAGTTCTCCAAACAAGAAGCAACCATATTGCAGGGGTATAAGCTTTACTTTCGCTTCTTGTAACAAAAAATGATTTCGATGAACAGAAAATTGAAAATTGATTAAAATAAGACTTCGATTATATGAAATACTACCACGGGAAATATTTTTGATGCGGCCATTGACTTACAAATAAATGGACGACGGGTCTAATACAAAAACCACGAAAAAATGTCCCAAGTCAACCTATTTAAACGTAGTGACATGTAAAGGAATATGAAAAAGCTAAAACGTTGAATTTAAATTGTAATGTCATCGCAGTACTGTCTAATTTTGCTTGCTTCGCTGTCAGTCGAACAAACGAAGACTAAAGCGTGAATGACGCTCTGTATACGATTTTAACGCCCTATAAGTTCGGACACTTTTTAGCGCGGACCCGACATCCATACAATTGTAAGTCAATGGATGCGGCTATCAGTTTTGTCTCCAAAATAGCAGAATAAGGCATTTTTCTAGCATTTTAGAGAATTTGCACTAAAGTATTACACGACCATACCATACAAAGCGAAAGTGGCGAACTTAGCTCACATAGGTCTTTCGAGACCTATAGTTGGTACGCATCAGACGCTAACTAACCACTTCTAGTGCATTTATTGTTCCGTGCAGGTATCCTTATAGCTACCAGCGGCTGACAAGAGATGTCGCTTTAATAAATTGTAATATTAACTTTATTGAATGAATATCACAATGTTTTACTATCATGATCTTCATTTTTTTGTGAAATTACTCCACTAGTTTGTTACAATAAATATAATATAAATAGTTAGTTTTTTTTAAGAATTATTGAGATTTATTATGAAAGTCCTTTAGTAATAAAATTTATTTTATTGTGAATGGGATACGGAGCTTATCATTGGTTAAAACAATAACAATGGCAACACAGAACTGGTCTGCAGTTCGTCAACTTAAGCGGCAGACATGTCTCTGTTTATTTTAATCTATTTTAATCCATCTACCTGATTAACTCAGTGTCGTATTCCAGAACTCTACTCAATACTCAAGTCAGGACTCGAGTATTGCAGTGAACACTGAAAATCATACTCAAGTCCTTGCCATTAGGGTAGTATTTTCAGTGCTTGAAATCATACTCAAGTCTGCTCAAATTCTGACTTGAGCATTGAGTAGAGTTCTGGAGTACGACTCTCAGTGCTTTTGAGACAGTCTCAGCTACTTTTTAAGCATGTAAGTGACGCATTCGAAAATACTTCCTTTTTTAAATTATTACTAAAATTAGTATTTACATTAAATTTTTATTAAAATTAATATAAGTATTAATTTTTTCAGAAAGTGCTGAATTGTATTATGAATGGGACATCGAGCTGTACATTGGTTAAAATAATCACATGGCAAAGTTTACACGGTTCAGATGTTATGTCAATTTTGAGCGGGAGATGTCTAATTTTTTTAAATCATCTTCCATATGAAATAATTATGTTTTTGGGATAGGTCACTATTCTAGACAACCATCGACATATGTAAGTGGCATTGATAATCTATCTTCTCTGCTGACTCTGTAAAAAAGTTGATCGATATTATTGACAAAAAAAAATGCTACTCCCTGAATCCAGTGAAGGTTACATTTGAAAACCTCCGTGGTCGAGTGGCTTGCACACCGGTTTTCATGGTGTCGCCATCTCTGGGTCCCGGGTTCAATTCTCGGCCGGGTCAATGTATAAAAAACTAACTTTTCGACTTTTTTATTATACTAAGTAATGGGACGAACAAGTCGTGCACTTGGTGGTAATGTAAGAAACGTCATGCCGCTCAAAGGGCACTGCCAATGCGCACCCTTACCCTTCAAAACCGGAACTCAGTAACGCTGACATTACTGCTTGGCGGCAGAAATAGTTAAGGTGGCAGTACTACCCTGGACGAACTCTTTCACAAGGAGCTCTACTTCTACTAAATTCGAGTCTAGGTGTTTGTGGTACGTTCGTTGTTTCTTTCCATAACACAAGTTCTTTTGTTATTTAATTTACAACTTCAAATATACGTCACGACAATCGTGTGTGTTATTGTTTGGGCTGGTGATTTTGGTGTTTATTTATTGAAAACATACCGTAAGTAGAGTTTTTTAAGTTTACCCTGAATATAAATGTTTATGAACTATACTTTAAGGAGTAATTTCATGGTAAACGTTAGAACCACTCAAACGGAATATTATCATATTTATCCAAGTATACCATAAATTTCATTAGTGCTTTTTAAGTGCAGGATTTGCGGTGTATTACTGCATTTTATTTGAGATGTTTTTGTTGTAGTACGGAGGGTATTTATTTAGCAATGCAGAATAATAATTTTTATTTTTAAAAACTTGTATTTAAACTGAATCCTTTTGTAATTTGCGAAACCAAATAGCCGCCATTTTGCGGTAGGAAGAGCGCATCGCGTGAGCGGCTATGTGCAGGATTTGCGGTGTATTACTGCATTTTATTTGAGATGTTTTTGTTGTAGTACGGAGGGTATTTATTTAGCAATGCAGAATAATAATTTTTATTTATAAAAACTTGTATTTAAACTGAATGCTTTTCTAATTTGCGAAACCAAATAGCCGCCATTTTGCGGTAGGAGGAGCGCATCGCGTGAGCGGCTAGAATAACGATCTATCTCAAAAACAGCTAATTGATCTTCAAGATGGTTTAAAATGTATAGAGTCGCGCTATATCAACCAAAGGTAGTCGAAGCTTTAACGTGATTATTTTAGGCCGGCCACATACAGTCGGAATTCGCTTCGAAATTTCGTTTCGGAACTTTGTTTCGTGAGTCCGTATATACATTACACACATACGTTTATTACAGTTCAGAATAACAAGACTCGGTTGAGAGAAGCGAGGCATTGAGTCCAAATGTTTTCGCAGCGAAAAAACGTACGGAATTTGCGACCCTACAAAATCTATGGAAGACTTGTATTCGTGCTCAATTCCTAATGCACAAACGACTATTGGAATTTCAAATAAAAAAAAAAATAGTACTACTGTATGTGTGTTATAAGTCCGTGATTTATATAGTTTTGCTGTCTTCGAAATTCCGAAACGGAATTCCGTAACGGAATTTGCCAGCCTTAACAAATAGAACACACGGCGTTCTTATTCACAATAAAACTTAGCACGTTTGGAATACAGCTGTGTAATATGACAGAAAAAAATATTTTGGTTTAATAACGCATACACTCAATTAGCCCCGTAGTGAAAATCCTGTGACGCGGATGCCATGGACACATACATAGACAACCACAAATAACACTCAAACTCTCGAGATAAATAAATGTAGACCGTACAAATATTTCTTCCGGCCCGGGAATCGAACCTGGGCCTTCTGTGTGGCAGCCACATAGGCGGTTTAAGTCACTATTCTTGAAAAGCAGCGATTTATTTATAATTATTTAAATCCCGTAAGAATATCAGCACGTAAGTTGATTTTTTAAATAATTTTCCCGTCCTTATTGTTCATAAAACAGTCAAAGAATGAACATATCATAAACTATGTGACTTGTTCGTCCCCTCACCTGATATTATACAAAAAATGGGATCAACACTGAGCCTCTTTCCAACGAAAAAAGAATCATGTCAAATTCGGTTCCAAAATTCCGGAGTTATCGCGTAACACACAAAAAAACTCCTTTTTTTGAAGTCGGTTAACAATAGGACAAAAGAGTGAGCCGTGTCGGTAACTCACATGCTATCTGTATAGTGCAAACAACTGGTTTAAACACTTTTACGCGTTGGCACTAAATTTTAAATTTCATCATCTTTATGCGGAACTAACTTTGTTGAATTAATAAGACGAGAGGCGGCAGTCGTAATTTATGGTACTTTCATAGGTTTAAAAAAAACGACCTGATTTGTAAAGAAATAACTCAAAACTAGAATTCAGAAAATGCATTTAGCACATCCATACGATGGATCTAGATCATTGAGTCCTTGTACGCTTTGAGGAAAATAGAAAATATAAGCCGTTCCAAGAGATAACATTCATCGGTACAAATATATTTCTTCAACTGTACCACTGTTACACTTTTTTTTAAAATTAATTTCTAATGAGATATGGACTAAATTTTTTATCATAGTAACACATTTCTTACTGGTAATTGTCAATTACTGTTTCTTTTTGGCTAGTGTCGATCGCTGGTTAGTTAATTAGTGGATTTTTAGTGTTCATCTCTGGAGATTTAGAGAAATTGTTGTTTAGGTTTCTTTAGTAATAATTATAATAGCTTTTTTATGAAACATAGTAAAGCGTAGTATATCTTGAGGATTATAATATATGTTAAGTAATCACTATTAATATATGATTAAACACAAAGAAGGTATTTAAAATTTAAAGACAAAGACATACTTCCATAAGAATCGATTCTACATCAGTTCGAATTAAAGTTTTTTTTTTACCCAAAGTAGAAGATGTAGAGGATCTCGACGAGCTCGTAAAATCAAATATAAGTTGATTGTAATATATTGGTACTGGATTACAGGAGTAGTGCCATTAGTAGCTAAACAGTGGTGGTTTCTTTCGGAAGTACAATTCAAAAGTGAACGTCCTCTTTGACTTTTTTTAGGTCGTACAAAAAAGTTCGTTAAATTGTGGTATTATGGTTCGTTAAATGGTGGATGAAATAACATGTAAATGTTAGTTGATTGGTTCAAAATAGAACTCCCGGCCAACGTAATGTGCCCTTGACGAGCCTTTAGTTAATGCTTTGAAATTTATTACAAAAATTATGTTACGTTCGCAACACATACTAATACGGTTCATTTCCGTCGAGTGGCAACGACACCGGCTTTATTTCAGGATTTTTTTTCAAGGTAAGTTTGTGTTTCTTTTTCTATCGTGGCAATGTTTAGGAATCGTGTTTTTACACCATTTAGTAATTAGTGTATATTCTCAATTTTACTATATATTTTTTCTAAAGTGATTGATTCAACAATTTCATTGTCATGCGGAATCCACCAAAGCCATTTAATGTTGTATTGACTTCTTCTTCTACTTGATTCTACTCATAGAGTAGAGCCTAGACTATGAGTAGAATCACTGGCTGAGTGAATATAGTTTTGTAATTAGAATGTGTTTTGAAAAATGAAATAGGAAAAGAAGAGAACATCTTGAGAGTTCGTGATGTAACCTAAATAAGAAAATGTGTGAAAGAATACAATAAACCAAGTTTTGAAGATTATTCCAGTTTAAATTTATAAAAGTACCTCTCGCTACGCATCCTAAGCTACGTCCCAGTTACACTACCATCACGCTAGGAATAGTGGTTTCCACGGCACCACAGAACCGTGATAAAAAGCTATAAACAATGCCAGGCTGTCAGATCATCGTAAGCAATGGAGCTGGTGCACCAGCGCCTCAGTCGTCCATCATCCACCACAGTCACGCTCGAGACATCGGAGTTCAATATAAACCACTTCAATATATAAAACATCATTCGGTTGATATTATTCACCACATTAGAATTAAGGATTGTAATAACCTGATATAGGCACGGATACACTCTTGTTGTTCGGCTTTGATGGCCCACTATAATCACTTTCACTTAACTGTATTATGACGAATAGAAAACATATACTTTTAAGGAGTTCCATATTGTACTAAGCATGAATAATAACAAAATCATGCCTAGATTGATAAAGATTAAAATAATAAAAACTAAAAATATTATTTTGTTACAAACAAGTAATATGGATCTAGTGTGAAGCCTAACAGATCTGACCACGAAGTGAACTAATATGCCGTTTTTAAGGAAAACAGTGAGGAAAATGAGTAAATTTCCTGTAATGCCTTTTTTATTATTACTTAATAAGTTAATGTAAATCATAATCATCATCATCATCTACAGCCTGATTTCATCCACTGCTAATGTAAATAAAACAATGTAATTAGCAAAATGTATACATTCCACAATTGACACAAGGAACATCCTTTTAAAAAGCTCATAGCAAATATTCACAATTTTACACAATTCAATAATTGCCCCAACAAAAATATCAGGCGTATCTCACATTTACAATAATGTATGTGTAACTGTGTAACCTAACCTGGACTAAAGACGCGGCCGGAATGTTTGGCAGGAGCAAAAAGAGGTCTATAACCAGTAGATTGTATTACAGGGCTGAAAATTTTGATGGTGATGCGTAATAGTGTAATAGTGTAACATGGTACCTAAAGTTACTTGTTAACATCGGTACGATCGCCGACTAAAATATTTTTGGACGTTTTTGTTACATATAAGTTAAATAATAAGATATAAATTAATGAAATTGGGTGACTGCTCTGGCAGGGTGCCAAAATACTGCTTATTAGAGTTCCTCCGCAATCGGCGACCAATATCAGAAGGTCTCTAGAGACGAGGACGACCTTGTGAAGAAGGATAATAATATGGCTATGATTAAGGGTCATTAGCCAAACTTATATATTACTTAGCTAACTCTTATTTTTATTTTCGTTGATAACAATCATATTCTCCTAACCGAGGTACTAATTCGCAATGCTGGTATTAAAATATCCTTGTACTACATTTGATAAACGTTACTTCAATATAGCACGAAGCACTGTGAGTACAATCGATGTAGCATACCATCATGGATTTAACAAACTTTCTCTGTAACAACCAATCGATGTAACGTTTTCATACGAAGACCATGTTGAGGACGATGATGTTGTGATATTCGATATTGTGAATCAGAAGCTGAACAACTTAATCTTGTTTTTTCAAATTATGTTTACAACCTGTATGTACAACCAAAATAATATTATTTGTGATAACCTTGCTCCCTGAGCGAAGTGCATTGACACACCGAACAGGCGGGAGTAGGGAGTAGGAGTTGCCCTACTTTTCTTATTATATAATAAATACATTTCGTGACAGTCCATCGGTGGCATCTTTCAAACACAAATTAAAAGAGCACTTCCTGTCGAACGTGTTAGATAGTTTATAGGTAACATATTTGTAAACAAATGATCTGTTATTATAACATATATTCTGCTTATGTATGTATTTATGTATGTAAAGTTCATGTATGTGTGTATGTCTGTCGTATGTATATAATTATCATTTATATTTTATTCACGTTTAAATTTTAATTTTATTGTACAATAATTAGTCCCGCAGACTTCATTTTTGCACCACGGCTAGGGTTGGCTGGAAGAGATCTCTTATAGAGATAAGCTCACCTTTGTATATGTCCATTGTAACGTGTGTTTCATGTTTCTTTTCTTTGTACAATAAAGAATAATAATACTACTACGTTTATTTTCTCTGCCACATACATATTATAGCCAGGAACAGATTACACGTTAGATTTTGATAAGGATAATTTTGTGGGAGACTGATAAGCAAAAAAATTCCTGTGCGTCAGGCCACCAGGTTCCCACCTCTCAGAAATACAAGATCAAAACTTTCACAAAGATATTTTCAACACTACTAGCACCAACGAGAAATATTGAAATGTCGCTTCACAATCCACAGATACAAACATGTATAGTAATGAGTTGAATCTTGCAAATTAGAATCTCGAAAATAATAAAAGCATTGTACCATTTACAGTCCTATGAAATTTAATTTCTTGAGTCCATCATTATTATACCACTGTAAACATTTTAAGTATTAATAATAATAATATAATAAGTGTTGTATTCAACAAGTCAGCATTGCCAAAACCGCAAATTCGATTGAATAACATGCATAATAAATATTATTTATGAGACGACGCTCAAAAGGTCTTCTGTTTCGTTATAAGACAAAATTAGGAGCTATCTTCTAAGAGCGCTTTTACATTTATTAATGTTTAGTTCATATTATATTCCAATTTTTTTTTTGCTTTGTTATATAAATGTGGTCCCAGAAAGGCATATGATTTTTGCGCAAATGTGGTTCGAAATCGGCGAAACTGTGTACAAACTTTAAAATTTCTGCCCTTGTCATCAATTTTAGGATCATATAGTATGCTAATATCGAGCCGTCCGTCCCGAAGATGGCACAAGAGACACATAGACGATAGGACTCTCGTGCCGTATCCATTTCTCACTACTATACTCACATGGGTCATTTCATACGTGCACATTCTTGTCATAACAACTAGCTGAACCTCGCGACTTCGTCCTTGTTAAATTTTTAATTGCATTATATACTACTATAATTCAAATGATAAATATTCCAGTTTGCGGTGCCCGCGGAAAAGTTACCCGTCACCTCCGCTTGAGATAACTGCCGAGTGCTGGGTTTTATTTCCCACCTTTATACTTCTACTAATTATTCTTTATTTTTTATATAAATGTGTACATTTACACTCAATTTCTTTATACTCTTAATTGCGTAGCTCTTTACTCGTAATTAGTGTCGCTCCACGACAGGCAATGTAAAAATGAAAAGAAAAGGAAAGGTCTACTTAAAAATTGAGCGATTCATTCATTTAAAACTAGCGGTCGATAGTGTGAACTTCAAACAGCCCGATTCTCCGAACAAGCCATTACTGTTTATTTTTAAACAACCTTCCGCGCTGCCTTCGACTTTATATTCATAGCCTTAAGAATATTTTAGAAGGCGTTTTAATAAGCTTTTTTCGTTACTACGTACAATGCTTACACCGATTTAATTAGAAAAGGTTTGCTGTTGAGCAACAATAACAAATTTGAATAAATTTGTTTTCAGTGGTTAACGAAAATTTTATAAGTGATTTGATATTTCAGTCGTTGCATAATGGAGATCTTAAAACTGTGTTTTTGACGAGTGGCCTAAGTAAGAGGTACGCGATTTTAAGACCTAATTATTGCATACAATACTTTTTCTAGAAATACATTAAAATAATGAAACACAACCAATATTTGAAGATTATTTTGTTAACAATCTATGACAACAAATTCAAATGGAAGCCAATCGAACGATTGACCTGCAAAATAAAAAAAAAACAGAGAGATGGAATAGAAGTGTTCCTGATTGGACAAGTTATTTTACCACTTATATTTTAACCAATCAAGAAGCGGTAGAGCGATTGAGTAACGTTATATTTTTGCAAAATTGTTAAGCTTTAGTACCTATTGTGTAACATTTTGAGACAATTTTGTAACAAAATAATTTGAACATTAATAATTTCACAAATATAGTGTCAGCATTCTGTTCAGAAACAAAGTGACGCGTTTAAGGAGACTTTTAATTAGCAAAAATACGACGTTCTTTTTCGAAACGCATTATAATTTTTCAGTTCCGTACCACGTACCATAGAAAATAGAATTTTGGTTCAGAATTAACAAAGCACCTTTCTGATGTGGTTAATGAATTATAATTTTGTTGACAGATTAAAGTACAGGAGTAGAAAAAATAAACTATGTGCTACTGGGGACGGGTGGCTTACAAGGCACCTTATTTGTCCAAATTTGTTACTTCTTCATTGAACCTAGTACAAGTACAAGTTTCTTCGTGATACGTTTGTGCATTCAAAGCAGTGTCTACTAGTCTTTTCGAATGACTATCTCATATCGACCCTTACAACACTAGTAGACGTCGCTTGAAATTTTGACGTATAAGAATTATTCAACAAAATAGACTATGGCCTTGTCTAATAATTTACCTTACCTATTTCTGCCGCCAAGGACTAACGTAAGAATAAGTGCGTTCCAATTTTAATGGGTAAGTAAGGGAGCTGGTGAAACTACAGGCACATGGGACTTGTTTATGTCTCAAGGTGACGGGTGCAGAGGCAATGCTTCTCTGGTACTGGTAGGCATGTCGCTTACCATGAGGTGCATGATTAACAAGCCACTGACAAAAACTAGTTTTATTTCCTAGACGCCAAGTCAAGTGATGTGACATGTTATGAATTTGAACCTTATGTTAATTCAATTGTCCCAATTTAACGAAAAACACAACTAAACATAAAATGTAACTTCGAATCCATACTTAACTAGAATATACAAATAACACATGATTTCATTGACGCTTTATGGTGTCTATGGTGGTCAAAAGGTTAGTTTGGTCTATTGTTTTTTTTAATAATATCAAGTGACGGGACGAACGAGTCATGCGCCTGGTGATAAGCGACACGCCTATGCTTCTTATAAATCAAGTGCTGTCAAATCTGTTTTCGTTGAAATAATGGCTGCAGAAATAGTTATGGTGGCATTATGTACGTCCTTAACTAGAATACTTAAAATTGAACCGACGCGCCCAGGTACAACGTTTTTTGTAGTTAGTAGCGTAGCTATCCTTCTGGTAAACGAAGATTTTTACGAAGCCTGCCCAAGTATTAGAAATTAGTTCGTAACAAATTTATCTTGCTCATCTCAATAAACAATAACATGAACAACGGACACACGGTTTTTCCCGCACTAGAGAAACCTTATCGCGGATGCCATGGACACACACATAGACAAACAAATTACACCAAAGCTCATGTGAGAAATAAAATACGTGGGCCATTCAAATATTTCTCCCGACCTAGGAAACAAACCCGGGATTTTTGCGTGGCAGAGCAGCATGATAACCCCTCGACCACGGAGGCAATTAAATACTGTTCTGCTTTAACTTTGATTTTCTTATTACGATATTACTTTAATTCATACGTTTATCTATCTCTCTTTCATTTAATCTTCCTTTTTATAATGCTTCTATAAAAACTGTCGCAATGTATTAGATGCCCAAACAAATTTCCCTTTCAGATCTCTTTCGTCTTTTATTTTTTATTTATTTAACGATTATTACAAGCCTTCATTCACTTAATATTCACAACTTGTAGTCTATCAGCTAAATAAGAACCAAACCATAGTGGCAGAACCCTTAGGTATACATACCTAAGGGTTTTAAGTTCAATATCAATAGTTTGTGATACTTTTTCAAAAGACCTACTAAAGGCCTTATACACGGTATCAACTTCGAAACCTCTATCAACCTCGGTCATGACATTAATAAGCTTGTCTTTGATAAACTTCTCTTTTCCTGCACTGTTTATTTAATTATGTATTCTATTCTTAACACCTCCTCACTAGTTTTTATTTCTTTCTGTCTAACTGGTTTCCTCCATTCTTCTCCAATACCAGGTCTTACTATTCACGTCTCTGTACCATAACATTAGAAAGTTTAAAAAAAGAAAATGTATATAACTCAACTACAAATTGTAACCCTTAAACTTGGATAACTTCATACAAGTTATTAACTAACAAATAGAACGACTTCTGTTCATTTCAGCTGATGGATACAATGAATTCCACAATGTAACTTGGCAACTCATTGAATTATTAACTTCGCATACTAATTCACTTACATAATGACTTAGTTTGGTATTCTTGAAGATTATTAAGTGGTTCATACTGATTGGTGACTGAGGATGGGCAAAAGAAGTGTCGGGCGCCCAATAGCAAGGTGGGTCGAAGACTTAGTAGCGTCGCGGGGCGTCAATGGGTGCAGCTAGCACAGGACTGTATGGCACAAACTTCGGGAGGCCTATGATATGGTAATTATAAATATTATTGTAAATTATAGAATATTAGTATATATAATATTAGTTAGAATATTTAATAGTAATTAGAATATTAGAATATTAGTATATATATAGTTATACAGTGCGGTCTCTCTTATATTGGACAAACGAAGCGAAGTATTTGTACCCGCGTCAAAGAACATATAGGTGATGTCAAACACCGTCGCGTAAACAAGTCTGCAGTCTGCGAGCTGGTCATGGATAATCCTACACATTCAATGAAGTTTAACAAACCCCAGGTCCTTGCAAAAGAAGTCCGTTATCTGCCCAGGATGCTGCGAGAGGCCATTGAAATTAAAAAACATCCTAATTTCAACAGGGAAGATGGTTTCTCCGTACCACCAGATTGGGATCCAGTATTTCCTCTAATGAAAAATCCCAAACAGACATAAGACTGCAGTACTAATTAATGTGTTTAGTTTATTCTAATTTATATTAATAATTAATAATAAATTGAACTTAATAAAAATTAATTCAATAAAATAATTTGTAAAACTTAATGTAGCGTAAATTGGAACGTTTTCTTTGTAAAATTAAAAATTAGGTATTTAATTAATAACTATAGTGAAAAAATAAGGTCGTTTGCATCAATATTAGACATAACACGTTGAAGACTGTACCATCTCAGTCAACGGCCCGAAACGTCAGTTTGTTTGAAAAAACAAATATACGCGATTTAAATCCGGAAAAATAGTTTCATTTCCTAGATAGAATATTTCTTACCTATCTTGTTTTTACGAGACAAAGTGATGGGACCTCGTCGTCGTCGGGAACAAGTCGTGTACCTGGTGGTGGTTTACAAGTCTTTTCTATTAACGATTGATGATATTTATAACCAGTATATCTTTTCATATTGATCTCTCTTAGGAAATGGAAGTCAAATATTTTCATTTCTTGAGCGTAACATTTTTTTTTCAATTGTCCAATAGGGAGTAGATTCGACTTCGCTCAAAAGGCCGCGAGAAAAAGCCTAGAGTATTTTACTTATTCCCAAATCATTCCAGCTTCTTACCAATTCTTTCTGTAAACAATGTTGGTTACTTTGGTTATTCTTTGGGTGTGTTTTCTTCGAAAACTCGAAATCAAAGAATACAAAAAAGTTATTATTGAATTCCTGCGTACTACGGAACCCAAGGGAGTCATCCATTTGGCCTTTTCTTGTTGGTATTATCTGTGTTATGTTTATATTAGTCAATTTTATTAGACAATTGGATAATGGTAAGCAATGACGTCTCAACCAACATGATCATAGTTTCGAGAAGAAGGCATCTGCAGATTTTTTCATGGTTGTGGCTGATGGATTTAAATCACTTAGTTTATAATTGTGAAATGTAGATGAGACGACAAGCTACGAAAATGGCATTAGGATTTTTTTGTTGTTTTTTATAGTTTGTTATAAAATGTCCTTACAGAATGAAAACTATTGCTGTTGCACACTTAAATAAGACGTCACGCAAGGCTTATAAAAATAATTTATGAAATATGTAAATTAATGTACTTTCTTACAATGCTATATTTGTAGATTTTTGTGAACTGTCAAAGGGATCATCCTAGATTATAATTAGTATTAACAATAAAAATTAAAAATTAAAATATAGAAAATTTCTTCGAGGGCCGCACCCTGGGGCATCGGGCATCGTGCCCAGAAGACTGGCAACATTTTCCCTTTCAGTAGCTACATTTATTCTCATATAAATAGTATTCTAAAATTACAACACATCCAATTAATGACCCGGAATCCCATTGAAGTTTACGGACGTACGGATTTCATGCGGGTTTGGTCCGTATTTCTACGTACCGGGATTATCATAATCCGGAATAATTAATACACACAAATTGGTTTACGTTGATCCTTTGGTGGAGTTATGTCGAATGATTTATATTTGGCGTTTTATCAAAAGATACTTTTTATACGTAGAGTAACTAAAACATTTGGAGAATATTTTAGCTGATAATTTTTCCAGTGTCAAAATATTCCAGCACTTTCGTACTTGTATATATACTCACCATGTAGACAAATTGTCACTTAAACTCTCCCACACACAAAATCAAAATACGAAATAAAAAATATCTTTTCGTCATTTGAATTAAAGACTACGCATTCGTACAGATTCTTTTGAGAAGAATGAGTGAGAAACTCTGAAGCTGGTTTTCCACCGGCGAGGCGAGACGAGACGAGGCGAGCCGAGAATTGAAATCTCACCGGTGTATTCCCATGCTATGGTTGTGACTAGTGACGATTCAGTGTTGTTTAGTTTGTCTAGTGATAAACACGATTGAAGTAACAAGTAACTCAATCTCCCGATTGATATTAATAACCATTGCGAGCTCGCGCAAGAAACCGCGATTCCGTTGCACAGTACTCTATGTGGGCAGCAATACGGTTCAATATCACATTAAAAAGTATTTCAATTCTCGCCTTGCCTATCCTCGTCAATCCAGATAATTTCCACCGAAGATGTGGTAGAACAGAATTGAAATTTGACCATAGAAATTTCAATCCTCGTCTCGTCTCGCCTCACCGGTGGAAAAGCACCTTTTGTGTTGCACTTTGTGAGAAAACATTTATACACATTACTCATTTATAACATTTATTTTAAATAGATATAGATCGAGACGAACTGAAAGAGCTAATCTGGTCACTACCATAGATTTTTATCGTTGAAGTACCCGTTCCGCTATGGTACAGACACTGATGGATCTTGTTCCGTTGCTCTGGAGGCGATTTCCGAACACAAGTGTAAAGATTGATGTACTGTTGACCGTACATGATAATTTTATAAACGTCACTTATATAAAACTACACTCATGGACAACAACAGTAAACACAGTAAACAGTAGTAGTAGAGCTCCTTGTCAAAGAGTTCGTCCAGGGAAGTACTGTGAAGTAATGTGAGCATTACTGCGTTCCGGTTTAGAAGGTTAAGGGTGCTGGTAAAATTACAGGCATATGGGACTTGTCAACTTAGGTCTCTGGGTGACGGGCGCAGTGGCAATGCCCCGTTGTGCGTCCCATCCCTTGGTATCATAGAAAAAAAACAATACAAAACAACCACTGGCCACATATGTATATCAGAACGCTTAATTTGAAAAAATAATGACTCCATTTGTCTTTTCATTTCTAGATCATAAATCTACGTATATTCATGGACAAGAACAACTATTGTAATCTTAATTCAGAATAGGATAATCAAATGCCATTCCTTTTTTAATTTTTTTTATTTACTCATCGCAATATTGCCTAAAAAAGGTCACTGACTCTTATACGAAGTTACGCCAGGCATAATTATAGATATTCCAGAAAAGCCGCTGTCAATTTTTCTTAACTTCAAAAGGATATTTAGTTCGTAAAACATTTCTCTATAACTGTATTAAAGAACTCAAAGACGCAAATAATTAATCAAATGAAATAAAATTACTTCATTAATTTTATAATTAAGAGCCGGATTTATAACAGAAAGTAATGGAAAATCTATAATGGGCACGAACATAAACTTGTTTAAAGGTAAGGATTAGGGATTTTGCGTCGATTCTATTCCTTTATGTTTTCATTAGCAGCAAATAAATTATCATTATCATGAACCAGTATACGTTCCAGAACTGCACATGAGTCTCCTATAAAGAGACCATTGTTCATCATCCAAACCAAAAGCAATGACGTTACATTTCACGTGAAGTTTATATTTATTAACGGCCTCGATGCCAATTATAGTATAGGGAATTCTTTAGTTTCAGATAATTACTGTGGTTGTCTGGCATATTGTCATTATTATGAGAATTTACCAAGCCGTTCTTCATCATCGTTTTGCTACGTAATTTTTTTTATTGACAACAAGTGATGTGACAACGAGTTGTCCGCCTTTGAAGTAACTTAGGTAGGGCTCTAAATCGCGAAGATCTGATAGGTGCTCATAAAGTTTGGAAGTATCATGTGTTATTCGTATATTTTCGTATTTTCATCTTTACTTTACTTGTTGTGCTTTCTTTCCAAAAACCGGAACGTAGTAATTACTGCTTGGTGGCAGAAATATAAATGGTGGCATACTCTATTCGAGTATTTATGATATTATCATGATATATCTGCACCACACACAAGTTCCGGTTTATTATTAGATATCCTTTTTTGTTCTTGTCTTGTTGTTTTGAAACAAGATAAGGAAACAGTTATATCGCAGATCTGAGACTCACTGCCACTGTAAACTTTGAGAGGATAAAGTGGACAAGTCCTATGTGAATGTAGTTGTATATGTATTGTATGTATCTGACATCGAACGCTCGATTGTTTCAATTAAATGTTACTTTTGTAAAGTCTTTTTGGTTTTTTGCATTCTCCCTGTCAGCTTGCGTAATTCATGTCTGTGTATGGTAGGTACAAAACCTATTACGTGTTATAATTAATGTTCAAACGAGTCAATGGTTACTTTAACTTGTGCTCCGAGGGAAGGTTCACTAACTCCTTTAATACAAATTTTAACGTCTGAGTTAGCAGGTTAATCTATTTCAATGACTAATGTATTACCAATATGATCAAATATGTATTTTAATTAGGCGAATTGGATCAAAAGAATATATTTCAATTACTATTTAAAACACATTTTGCAATAAGTATCTCAAATAATTTCGCGGTGTCCAGTTAGTGGAAATGATAGCATTTTATATTATCAATAAATTGTTTGGATAATTTTATGAGATCAAAACTCGTCTGGCTACTTCGACGATATAGTTTATCTATCGGATGACACACATTTTTGTAACCGCTACTATTCATTCGATTGTTGTTAGAGAGTAATACTGTGATAATACAATACAATACAAAAATTCTTTATTGTACACCAAAATGGATACAAATACTATACAATAATTAAAATCAAAAGAAATAAGCGGTGGTACAATGGGCTGTCTTATCGCTTTAAGCGATTTCTGCGAGACCTCTAAGAATTCCGAGAATCTAATATCCATATGTACATACAATAAATAACCATTAAAAACCAACACACACACATATATATGTATATACATAGATAAGAATATCATAAAGTACTATATGAAATACATTTCTACATTTATTTAAAAAAAAATTAAAATAAAATTTTGAAATTTTTTACTACCTGAGCAGTTCAAGTCACACTAAAGTATCCTTAAGTATTCTTTCAATGCAATGATTTCGCTTGTTGAGTGAACAATACCGTTTTTCAAAAACAAAATAGTTTTTATCTACTGATTTTTCCTTTTTCACGTTTGACGTCATTTGATGTGAACAAATATCAGTTCCAGAAAGCCCACAGTTTACCTGAAAATGTAGAGTGATAGACGTTAAGTATCATTTGTTTTTTCACCATCTATTTATGTTTTTCTTTGAGTAAAACATAATAAAAGGAACGTAAATTGTCGGTTTTTACGTCAGTACATGTTTTATTTTAACGTGAGGTAATATTTTTGAAATACAGCGGTAATTAATTACCCGGAGTTTATTATCTGGGTCTATACTCTTAGGTTTATTATGTACCAGCTGTGTTTCTGTAACCAAAAGTATTTCGTTTTTCTGACCACTTCTTCGCTTCATATTTGCATATACACTCAAACTTAAATTACATTAGTAAGATTCCCCTGAAAACAATGAGTCAGGAGCCATAGAACTTGCTATTTATAAACAAACTTTATCATTTACAATATATATTTCAAGTCTGATAGATTAAGACAACCTGCGAGTGCTAAACGGGCCACTACCACGATTATTGTCATCCAAGTATGCAGAAGCTGTGTGAACCTTTTCGTAGTTTTTGTTTCACTACAGTTTACCTATTTCTACCGCCAAGCAGCAATGTCAGCGTTGTTGTGTTCAGCGTTATTGGGTTTTGAAGGGTAAGCTGGTGAATGTACAGGTACATGGGATTTGTCAACTATGTTTCAGGGTGACGGGCGCAGTGGCAGTGCCTCTCGGATCTTTGCGATTTAAAGCTTTGAGTGGCACTGCAACTGTTATGGACAGGTGTGTAGCTTACCATCAGGCGCATGGCTGTTCGTCCTGTCACTTGATGTTATATAATAAAAAGTTTTAAAACCTCGCACATTTTGAGTAGTAACAATGGTGATTGCCAACAGATACTGATTATACGCCCTACTATTGGAAACTGGTCTTTTCACGGAGAAAGTGTACGCCATAGTTACACGTATTTCAAGAACTGTGAATCTTTTTCAACATATAGGTTTAATAACTATGTATTCCTTCGCCTTTAGCAAGAGTTTGTATTAAACAATCACAAATGTACGTAACTTAGAATTTAAAGTAAAAGGTACAAGTCGTTAAAGAGATTCAAAACACTTACCTGTCAATTGAAAAGCAACCTTTTTCCCACTGATCTACTACCTGTATTGCTCTGAAATATCTGAAGACGAATAAAAAGTCATAACAGGGCAAAAAATTGCAGCAATAAATAGACTTTTTTATTCTATTCTATTCGTCGTAAATATTACAATTCGCATAGGTAAGACCTAGGCTTTTCTCTCGTCTATTGGCATGGCACTGCAACTTTTGTGGGTCGGCGTAACGCTTACCACTTGCTGCACACTTATTATTCGTCGTATATATATTGTCCCATTATTTAGAATCACAAAAAAAAAATAAAAATAAAATCCTTGCTGAACAATTTTTCAAAGGCTGCCACAAGGCAACTTCCTGGGGCCGCCAGCATTTACATTTCACGGTATGTTATAAATTGGTGGTTACTGTTGGAATGCTTTTGTAATGTCCTTAAACAAATTAACGTTATAAATAATTCATGACAATGGACAGGTTTTTTATGTTCTAAAGAAATTTTAATTAGATTCCCTTTTTCATCAGTTCTAATCTACCTAGCTGTGTTCTGGTGAGAATATTAATTAGTCTACTCGCTCTGGATGAAAAGGTATCGATTTAAAAATGGTTTATTGTACAGAGACCTTTTCAATTGATGGCCATGAACAAAAAAAATCCATATTCACATATTGACGTAGATTGTTATAGGTTGATGACGTGGGTAATTTTCAGTTTTTATATTATTTTTGGAATACACGTTGAAAACAATGTCGTCACTGAACGAAAATATCGCTTTTTTGAATTTCGCGTCATCCTTCTTACGTGACCTAAAAATCGTCATAGATCTCGCTAAATGACGAGAGTCACTACGACCAGAGCTCCGTCACTCGCTTGAGGTAACACGAAGTGCCTACAGCTAAGTGTATCGCCGACAGTGCAAGCGCTCAAGCAAGTCTTTCATTTATAGGTACTACAATCCTTGTACAAACCCAGCATTCGGTTCCGCACGACTGCACACGGCGGGAAACGTTATTTTCACCTCTCTGAGCGCGTGCTTAGGTTCTTTTCTCCTCGTAGTGAGCGCCTGGTGTCATTAGTCAGTAGACTCATGTATCTGTTACGTAGCAACTATTATCTAAGTAATCTGTGGTATGACGACGTTTGATACAGTACGCGCACTGCGTACCTGATTTACAGACATTACTGACCACACGAACGCTTTGACTACACGAACGCTATCGAGCATTCGTGTAGTCTCTATGCAAGAGTATCATGAAAATGTGAAAAAATATTAAGACATTGAATTATTTATTTGGTGTTTTTACTACCTACCTAGATATTCATTTGTTTTTTTTTTGTGAATGTACAATAATAATAACAAACTACCACTAGTTGCACTAGTAATAATCACAAACTAGTCCACACTAGTTTGTGATTATTACTGGTTCAAATGTCAAACAATCACAAATAAAAATTCGGTCGATCCAACTGGACACGAACCGTCGTTTTTTGCCTCAATGCGACTCCCGCTCTTACCAACTGAGCTATAGGTTTAATCAGCAGATCCTACGAATTTGTCTATGTGCTTGTTGCAAATGTTTGAATAGGGGTTAATCGGCTTTTTATTTTATTTTGCAGTGCTTATGAAAGCTGGTTCGAGTCCAATTGGACCAAAGGATTATTTCGGCCTTTGTATAATTAATTATTAAGATAATGTTAGTTTAACTTTTAGCGCAAACAATTTATAAAAAACATTTATTTTAAAGTAGATTTTTTTGTTTTTGTAATTGATAGAGCTCCTACGGCTCTATCAATAAATGAGAAAACTTATTTTAATATTTTAATAAAGATCTTTATTAAAATATATCCAAAACAAATAACGTGTTTAAAATACAAGTTGACATGAAGAGAGTTCTACGACGTATCAAAGTAAATTTCAAAAAGAATAACTCTCAATGTCACACACACAAAAAAAAACACACCGGTCAGTATGTAAAAGATCATCATCATCATCAATGCTCTGACAGTAATAACTAAGTCACGAGACAGCACCACTCAGAGCTTTAAATCGCCAAGATCTGAGGGGCATTGCTGCTGCGCCCGACACCCTGAGACGTATTGAGTTGACAAGTCCCATGAATGTGCCTGTAATTTCACCAGCGCCCGTACCCTTCGAAACCGGATCGCAGTAATGTTCACACTACTGCTTGGCGGCAGAAATGGCTAAAGTGGCAGTACTTCTCTGGACGAACTCTTTCACAAGGAGCTCTACTGCTACCACTATTTACTTAATAGCTTCATCATCAATAACTTTTTTTAACAAAAATCTTTATTTTATTATCATTGCTTATTTTCAGAAACTTCTAACGCCGTTTCTCGAAATTTCATCATCATTATCAATCCATTTTATACGTCTCACTGCTGGGCACAGATCTCCTCTCAGGCGATAGTTTAGGACATAGTCCGCCACACTGAACCAATGCGGGTTGGGAACCTTACACGTTTTCCGAGGGTTGTGAACCTTCCTTGATGGGCATCGTTTCATCACGATTTTTTCCTTCACCAAAAAGCTCATGGTAAGTTTTAAATTAATTGAGATGTGGCTGTACAGACGTATGCTTGGCATGTCGTGGTTACAAAAGATCACCAATGTTGAGGTTCTTCGTCGAATGTGAAAAAAGTTGGAAATACTCAGAACTGTAAAGGAAAGGAAGCTGCAGTATTTTGGCCCCGTAATGTGGGGCAGTAGACACCGGATTCTTCAACTAATAATGCAGAGAAAAATACAAGCAAAGTGCAGTCGTCACAGAAGGAAAACCTTATGATTGAAGAATTTGAGAGACTGGTTCCACCATAGCACATATTTCCTCTTTCAAGTGGCAGTTTCAAAAATGAGAACAGCCCTGATGGTCGTCAACCTTCGTAGAGAAGCGGCACACTAAGAAGAAGTTTCAAATTAAATTTCGTACATAAATTTCGAAAAATTTATAGGTACGAGCCGTTATTTTAACCTACGGCCTCTACTTGAGAGAAGTGGTAGTAGAACAAACTGTTACACTACCACGGCTTGTTATTAAAAAATGTTATTGAATAGTAACAGGATTAGCAAGTTGGAAGTGACAGTAGGCAAGGCAAATAGCTCGTAGAACTGACGGCAGTTGGGACAGAAAGGTTCTCGAATGGAGACCACGAACCGGAAGGCGTTCAGTGAGACGGCCCCCTACTAGATGGACTGATGACCTGGCAAGGGCGGGTAACCGATAGACGCACGCCGCGTCCGATAGGCTGGTCTGGAAATTTTTGAAGGAGGCCTATGTTCAGCAGTGGACATCTTCCGGCTGATATGATGACGATGATGATAGTGACAGTATTGGTTTGAACGTTTAACCAGTGTCACCATTGCAGTTTGTCGAAAATTCATAAAATCACCGTAAACAATGAACCCCCTATTAAATCTATGCGATAACTTAATTACAGACGAAGAAACAAAACATCAATTTCCCAGTTATTCCCTAAATAACTGAACATTTGCACAATGGAAACTAAATAACGGTAATAATCATAACAATTCAGAAGTCGCTACCCAAACAATCGCGATATTAATGATAACACTCTGTCAGTATTAACTGTGTCTATATACAAGCAACTAAACTGTCGCAGCTTCAACAAAACGTTTTTTAAGTAGCATCATACTTAATGACACTACAAAAACAGACGTAATTGTTCGTGTTTTTCATTTTTATTTTGTGTTGGTAGACGAGCGACTAAATTGTCGAATACTGAGACATTTATTTAAATTATTAATACGAAGGTCGAATACTTGGAAAGAATTCCTTCGATCCGGCCAGATTCGAAACGACGTCTTCTAGCAAATCGTGGCAGACGCTATGATTGCACGCGCGACTGATGACCGCAATCGCGCAGTCTTTCCCTTTTCCTTCCAACGTCTTTAGTCTAAACGCTAGTTTAATTGCGCACGATTGGTGTATCACGATACAGTGTCTATGTAAAGCCCGCTAATCGCTCGTCTACATCTTATTGCTTGTAGTGAATTAATGAAAAGCTGCCAGAGACAAATTTAATGTTCAATTAAAGTTTCATATCCATTATTTTCTAGTGCTATATAATAAAGATTGATTTGAGGATACTAATTTGACCGACGAGACGAACCAGTCGTGTGCCTGGTGGTAATCGACTTGTCCATAGCAGTAGGTAAATAATAAGATCTGATGGTCTGTTTTTTATAAATAATACACACACGCTCGGCCACAATCTCACTTGATGTTAAGCGACGATGTGACCGATGATGGTACGCGTTTGCCTTTTCACTCTAACCTTGAATAGCCCCAAATTATACTTTTCGGGAAACATAGACAGATAGTAGAGTATTCCATTCCTTTGCCGTACGCATCAGAAAGGAGGAAGCAAAGCGCTTAGCCGCTCACGCGATACATGCAGCCGTAGACGCATACCACACCTAGAGGTGCCGGTGATGATTTTATACCGATTTATCGGATATCGAAGTTATAACAGGTAAAAGAACTAATATTAATTGCTATTTCGTTAACTATTCTAGCAAACCATAAAGTTTTTAATGCCTGGGTCTGTCATTTAAAAAAATAAACAACTTCAAAAATACGTCACGACAATCGTGTGTGTTATTGTTTGGGCTGGTGATTTCGGTGTTTATTTATTAAAAACATACCGTAAGTAGCGTTTTTTAAGTATACCCTGAATATAAATGTTTATAAACTATACTTTAAGGAGTAATTTCATGGTAAACGTTAGAACCACTCAAACGGAACATTATCATATTTATTCAAGTACACCAAAAATTTCATTAGTGCGTTTTAAGTGCAGGATTTGCGGTATATTACTGCATTTTATTTGAGATGTTTTTATTGGTAGTACGGAGGGTATTTATTTAGCAATGCAGAATAATAATTTTTATTTATAAAAACTTGTATTTAAACTGAATCCTTTTCTATTTTGCGAAACCAAATAGCCGCCATTTTGCGGTAGGAGGAGCGCATCGCGTGAGCGGTTAGTCCGAATATATCAACGACATAAGCATGGGGTGTTCAGGACTTTCTAGTCGACTGAAGGAGGAACGGTGAGGGTGGAACCAAATTGAAAAAAGTTCTCGCCACTTCGCCCATCATCCTGAAACATAAGCCAACAAATCCCATTGCCTGTAATTTCACCAGCACCCTTACCTTTCAAAATCGAAATGCAGTAATGCTCATATTGCTGCATGGCTGTAGAAATAGATGAAGGGCAGTTTTCCCCTGGATGAACTCTTTCACAAGAAGCTCTACTGCTTTAAATCATCTTATTATATATAGAAGCGTATACATTGCCCTTTAATTGAATCTGTGACTGTAAAGACGCCTGTCAAGATCTATCAGTTAATTTGTGCCTCTCGTAATAATATTACGTCTATACTGCTTTTAATGAATTTTAATTACCGTTCGTTTTGACACTTGTAAGGAGAATCAAATTGTATAATATTAGAATCGAAATTAAAGCTATTTGAATACAGCGGTTTTCTTGCAAAATTTCGATGTAAGTTTGTGTTTTTTTCTATCGTGAACATTTTAGGAATCGTGTTCTCATACCGTATAGGAATCAGTGTACATCTTCAATTTTAACAATTTCAACACCGTCACTGTTGTGCGGAATTAACCAAAAGACAATTGCGGTTTAATAAAAATTCGTAAGTAACGAACGAACGTAATGAATGAACCGCTCTAAGATTTAGAAGTGGCTGGCGCACAACTTGTTCGTCCCTTCACTTGGTATTATAAAAAAAGAGTAAATTGGCATTCCGTGGCCTCTGCCTATCCCTCCTGTGGAAGAAGGGTGTGAGGTTATGTATGTATGTACGTATTTTATTGTAATTTTAACGTAAAGTATAGTTAGAGTTTTTTTCTTTCATTCATTATTTCTTGTCATAAAGATCTCCACATGACATAGCGACGGACGAATAAGATGATCTCTTCAGACACCACGAAAGCTTTACAACAAAGATTCACATCAAAGGCCGAGTGATAATGGTGACTTACTAATTGGGTACAGGCTCACATTAATTGAAAACCCTCCTTAGGGCATTGTACAAGTACGACGCTTTTGCGGTGATAACATCCATTGAATTAGTTTTTAGACAGCTGTCAACGACAACGTCTTATTTTAACAGAATAATAGATCTGACGTTTGAATACTGTGATGGTTTAAAAATTAAATTGCGTCCATTATTCTCTATCATAAAAATTTAAATTAAATTAAAATCTTATTTATTGAAAATTCAAGAGTCCATAGACTAAAATATAACAACAAAACAAGACAAAAAACCTATATCTACGTTAGAAATAATGACGGAGTATCAATAGTAATTCACTTTGTCTATACACATATCATAAACCCTCTATGATGTGTTCAAAAACCGCAAATTACGACCAACACAAAGATAAACTGTTTTGTTAGAACAAATTTCTTATCTGTGAAAATGTTATTATTGCTTCATATTAACATCAAATTCGATTTTTTGATTACATTCAAATTTCGAAAACAAAATCTCCAATATTAGTCGAGATGAAGTGAAATGTCAATAACAAACAATTTTGACAAATCTCACACGTTACTTGCTAACGAACTATATGATAGTTGGGTCGACTCTAGTTTGTCTATAAATTAAAAAAAAAACTACAGTTGCGTGACATGCGTGAGAAATAAGTTTTTTGCGTTATTTTACTAAAAATTACCGCTAATAGCTCTGATCAATAGCGCAATGCCGGTCGTAACATGCGGTTCCTGAACACATCAAAGAGAGCTTATAATATGTGTATAGATACAGCAGTGTATTATACATAATTAGGTATTAAAACATTCGCGTGACTGACAACCCACTCTCGTGTTTTGGGGCCTTTCATAAAATATTTTGTGACACGGTTTAGAGACGTCGGCTCGAACCCAGCCGGATCTAGGGACTTTTTTCTAAGTGTTCGATCTTTGTATTAATAATTAGGAGCAATTATATTTCGTCGCTTCATTCTCAATATATTTCTCGATATAATATTTAACCAGGTAGTTTCCTTAACTTGCTAGGCAACACCGCACGGTTTTTAGAGAAAAAAATGTTTTGACGTTGACACTCCCTACCAGGCATCAACCGCCATTTTCTACCCTCATTTCCTTTTTCGTGCGTGGCAACAAGACACCTCCACAGCTCCGTTAAAATGTCAAAGCAAAGAAACTTAGAAAAAATCGAATATTATAAAAGTAAACTGAAATACTTGGAAAATACAAATACCAAACGTCGTCAGCGTCATATCATAATATCATCGGACGAGTCGGACATTGATCAAGGTAAGATTTTTTCTTACGCTCATAAATAATGAAAATAAAAAAAAGAAAATATTCATTTTTATTATATAGCACTACTTGCTACTTCCGCTATTATAATTCGCTTTCATACATCGCAAATGTGAATCTAATTTACATTTAATGAAACATCGGGTTAACTGCGAGTTATCTCCGATAACCAAATCGAACATGGGTGGATGAACATCAGAACAGATATATTAATACGTGCATTTTACATGATTTATAATAAAAACCTCGGAGTTAACCGCGAGTTCAACACGATAATAATATTTAGTAGCAGTAGAGCTCCTTGTGAAAGAGCTCGTCCAGGGAAGTACTGCCACCTTACCTATTTCTGCCGCCAAGCAGTAATGGTCACATTACTGTGTTCCGGTTGTGAAGGGTAAGGGTGCTGGTGAAATTACAGGCACATGAGACTTGTCAACTTATGTCTCAGGGTGACGGGCGCAGTGGCAGTGCCCCCAAGATCTTTGTAATTTAAAGCTCTTGGTGGCACTGCAACTGTTATGGGCAGGCGTGTAGCTTACCATCAGGCACACGACTTGTTCGTCCCGTTACTTAATGTCATAAAAAAAAAAAAAAAATAATAATAATAATATCGACTGCGAGTTGATTTTAATTTGAACAGTATTAGTACCTACGTGCTAATATTTTATTTATTTATTTATTTTATTTATTTATTTTAAACACTAAGAATATTACAAAAATATATATACATCACACCCTTAAACCTACATTGGTTAAGTAAGTAACGTATATTTTTTAAATTAAAGTACCTCGGTATTAACTGCGAGTTAACCACTATAATCAAATCAACTGCGTCGAAAGTCGATTTTAATTTGAACAATATTAGTTCCTACGTGCTAATATTAATAATAAGTAAATATTTGTTTTTAATAATGTTTCGTCGGGGTTAACTGCGAGTTTACCACGATAACGAAATTGACTGCTAGTCGATTTTAATTTGAACAATATTAGTACCGACGTGCTAATAAGTTAAGTTAATTTTAAATAAATTTACGTCAGGGTTGACCGTGAGTTAACTGCGATAATGAAATTGACTACGAGCTGATTTTAATAATTATACTATTCTAAGAAAAGTATAGAATAGAATAGAATACGTTTATTTGCCAGAATACAGTAATTACAAAGGTCTTAAGTATAATTAGGTACGTTGTATTCAACCTGCAAGCAGATGTGCAAATATTAATGGGATTCAATGTTTAGTCTCTATAGTTTCTAATTAATGTAATGAATTTGTAAATTTTAAGTATTCTTTATTACTATAGGAGCAATGTGTCAAAAGCCATTTTGTCAATTTTAATTTAAAAAAATGTCCTTATAACAATTTAATTTCGTTTGGTAATTTATTGTAAATAATTATACACATGTTGAAGCAGTTATTCTTATAAATTACTTTATGGCAATGAGGTTGGTATAAGAAAGTCATAATTTTTGCTCTAGTTTGCCTTTGAATTACTTCACCGCGTGTTTTAAAATATTGAGGATGAGAGTTGACAAATACGCAGATATCCCTAATGCATGGCAAAGGTAATATATAATATACATAAAGATATTTAGAATAAAATTAAGTTGGGGTTAACCATAAGTTAACTGCGATAAGAAATCAACTGCGAGTTATTTCAATTTAAATCCCACATATGTGCAATTAATAAGTGTTAACGAAATTAGCCGTAGTTAAAACTCAATTACCTATCTAATACAATTCTAAATTAGTCGTTTTATATTGAACATAATGTTCTTTAACAAATTTGTAACAAAAACTGATTTTAAAATGGAGAACTATCAAATTGCCTCAAAATTGATACCTCGCTTTGAAACATGTGTATGCACCGACATCTATCTGCGAAGCAGACCGAAAGTACCACAGATTAGGTGATATTTGTTATATAACAGCTGATTGACGATGCATCAATAATGTTAATGCAACCATTAACTTATTGCACTGTTTAGGCTTTATCGTTAATTACGTTGTCAACAACAACCATGTCAAGTTTGTAAATTACCTATATCAAGAATGAAGCGATGAATATATAGATGATCAAACGAACTTCTTGAAGTGAAGTTCGATCACTATTATGTGAGTCGCTTCATTCGAAGATATAATCAACACCCTCCCTCCCTTGACATCATCAAATCAGAATTAAAGATTCTGAAACGCCCAAATAAGCTTTGCTTCCTACTCTAAAAGGAATGAGGATAGAAAATGGCGGTTGATGCCTGGCAGGGGTGTCAACGTCAAAACATTTTTGTTTTTCTCTAAAAACCGTGCGGTGTTGCCTAGCAAGTTACGGAAACTACTTGGTTAAATATTATATCTTCGAATGAAGCGACTCACATAATAGTGATCGAACATCACTTCAAGAAGTTCGTTTGATCAACTGTAATCTTGACAAAAATGTAATAGCTGCCATTTGTTGGCTTTCTTAAATATTATTAAACCGCATCGCGGGTTTATTTGGTGCCATCTATTGATCAGTGTTAAGAATCAAAATAAGCGTCCGAATAAAATGAGTTACGAGTACGACGTATCTATAAACGAGATTGGGTATCTGCACTGATATAGTATACTAGTATTATATTGTCTATGGTAATAATACAAAACACACACATTATAAAACATCAACAATAATAAACGTGCAATAAATTAAATGATAAAATTCACGTGTTCAGTGTCACGATATATGCCTTTGCAAAGCGCTGTCCGGTCCATCGGCTAGTGTTCTCAGTATGATGTTGAGGCACTCCAGAATCTGCTTTGAATCTGCATCTGCTCTGCATCTTTCCGATAGTA
>NW_020653899.1:0-10730 GCF_003589595.1 Hyposmocoma kahamanoa | reverse complement strand
CCTATTGCAATAAAACGGCAATTTCATACTTTAACCCCTAATATATGTATTTTTCGATGATGCCAAGTGATGGGACGAATTAGACGTGCGCCTGGTGGTAAGTGAACGCCTATCCATACTTCCATAGCCGCTGCAGTGTCACTCAGACATATAAATCGCAAACATCTGCGGGGCACTGCCACTGCGCCCCTCTCATCCCAAGACATAAGTTAACAAGTCCCATGTGCCTGTAATTTCACCAGTGTCCATAGATACTCTTCAAAACCGGAACGCGGTGTTCATATTATCGCTTGGCGGCAGAAATGAGTGAGGTAACAGTACTTCTCTGGACAAACTCTTTCACAAGGAGATTTTAGTAGCATTATGCTCCTTGTGAAAGAGTTTTTACAGGGAAGTACTGCCACCTTGCCTATTTCTGCCGCCAAGCACTAACGTCAGCATTACTGTGTTCCGGTTTTGAAAGATGAGGGTGCTGGTAAAATTACAGGCACATGGGATTTCACAATTTATGTTTTAGGGTGTCGGGCGCTCTGGCCGAGCCCCTCACATTTTTGCGATTTAAAGCTCAGAGTGGCATTACAATTTTTATGGACAGGCGTGTAGTAACTTACCATCAGGCGCACGACTTGTTCGTCCCATTTGATATAATAAAAAACAGCTCTATTGCTAGTAAAATGATGTGATACAGTCGATCAAAGCATAAAACAAGCAGTATTTCGTTCGATTAAGTAAGTATTTATTGTGATTCTGTGGGCACCGAATTCTTCTTGCTATAGATTTCGATTGTAATTAAGGTGTCTGGCTACTCTCAAATTGGTATACAGAAATTTTATGATTGCACTGTACTAACCGCATGAACATTTTTAAGTTAAATCTTCAACAGTCATTACAGTATCGGACTTACTGAAACCGTTCTCAGTAAATACAGGGATTCTTTTTAACAATGTAGCCGTTAGAGAAAGCTGTTTTCAATGACAACCAATATGTAGCGTGAGGCTGACGTACAATAGAATAGAATAGAAAAAAGTTTCTTTTCTATCATAACAAAATACAAAATTGTTGTTTACATGCACTAATAAGTTCTAGTTGTATTAGCTGATTACAGTTTGTGAGGGAGCTGAAATCTAAACTAGGTCGAAACCATTGTTTTAGTATATAGGTACCCATAGATTGGCAATGCAATTGAAAGAGCGTTAGTACACACGTATGTTAGAGCGAGATGGGCAGACGAGACCACTTCATTATAGTCATTGACTTACAATTATCTGGATGTCGGGTCCGCGCTAAAAAGTGTCCTAACTTATAGGGCGTTAAAATCGTATACAGAGCGTCATTCACGCTTTAGTCTTCGTTTGTTGGACTGACAGCGAAGCAAGCAAAATTAGACAGTACTGCGATGACATTACAATTTAAATTCAACGTTTTAGCTTTTTCATATTCCTTTACATGTCACTACGTTTAAATAGGTTGACTTGGGACATTTTTTTCGTGGTTTGTGTATTAGACCCGTCGTCCATTTATTTGTAAGACAATGATTATAGTCGAAACTGTGACAGAAGGTAAGCACTTAACAATTTAAAAATGTTTGAGTGGTGTGTGTTTGTTTGTTTGTGTGTGTTAGAGACGAATTAAATACGCCTTTCCATATACGGTAAAGTTTAGTGGTCAGGCTACACAGGGGCGGCCAATGCACTTTTTGTAAAAAAAAATACTATTCAACTATACTCAAAACAATACATTTAGTTAATTACCTAAAAGTAAAGTAAGAATACTAATAATAACTACTTATAGTAAACAGTGTGTAGCAAAATTTTATTCTAGAAATTAAAAACTAGACGGATTTCCCTTAAAATAATTAAAATACCACGAGAGAAAAAGTACTATGATATTGACTTTTCACTTGATGATCCATTTGTTATGCACTTACATGGGTAACAAAAGACATGACTCATCAACGGATGTCATCTATAACGAACAATGCATATAAACCAACAGCCCAGCATAAATTAGTCAGAAGAATATTAATAATAATAATAATAATAACGCATATACTCATAGCCCCGCACTAGGGAAACACTGTCTCGCGGGTGCCATGGATACACACGTAGCCCGCCACAAATTACATCCAAACTCACAAGAGAAGTAAATGTAGGCCATACAAATATTTCTCCCAGGCCGGGACCTCTGTGTGGCAATCCAGAATGGTAAGCGTTCCGACACAGAGGCAGTTCAATGCCGGAAATAAAAAATATAAATTTTAGGCTAAATTGTTATTTAATCATGGGAACAATTTTCGGAATACACAGCTGATTTTTTTTCATAAGATAAATAATGACATTGCTGATAACTTTCACTCTTATGTAATTTCTTGAAAAAGCTGATTGTTTCAGAGAAAAAAGTGATTAAGTTTTTTTTTTGTTTGGAGAAACAAACATTTTATTTTTTATCTCGAAACGTTCCCTACATTTCGAGATAAAAAGTAAAATGTTTATATGTATAAAAATAAAATGTAATGTGTGAGATTTATTTACAGTATATATCCAATCAGTCCCTACTAAGAAAAAAATAATCCATCTGTAGGTACTTGCAACTTTACGATTTTGGATTTTATAAAATGCATTTCTTAACACAATTACTAACAAAATTAATATCTAGTATATTATACCAGTTACTGCTTAATTTTCGTGTTAAGATTATAACACTCTCTAAAGTTATTTTGTTTTTAAGTTATGTTTAAACACTAAAATTATTTTTTTTTTAGTCGAATCTCATGTATTTTGTTAAAAAAGTACATAAAAAAGTTAGTAACTTTGCCGCACCTTTACTTGTAAAGCCGCAAGTACATGTAGATGGATTATTTTTTTCTACATAGAGAATTATTGGAACTATACAGTAAGTAACCCACGCATATTACATTTACGTTTATTTTGAGAAAAAAACTGTATTTTGCCCGTACAAAAAAAAACTATTTTTTTTTCAGCAATTTATCAACTTTTCAAGAATTGTACAAGAATAAAATGAATGTTATTATTTGTCACATAAAAAAACTCAGCTCTATTCTCCACGAGTTATTCCTATGTCCCCGACTTATCAGTTAGGGCCCACTGTTCGCCAGTCGCGCGTCGGCTTGTGCATGTCATTATAAAACTGTGTTTAGTATAACTGCCTCCGTGGCCGAACGGTTACCATACCGGACTGCCACGCAGAGGTCCCCGGGTTCGATTCCCGGGCCGGGAGAAATATTTGTATGGCCTACATTTATTTCTCTCGTGAGTTTGGGTGTAATTTGTGGTTGTCTATGTGTGTGTCCATGGCACCCGCGACACAGGGTTTCCCTAGTGCGGGGCTATGTTGAGTGTGTGCGTTATTATTATTATTATTATTATTAAAGTAAATCCGCAAGGCAATGCATCACTTAAAGGAACCTAATGCTTATATGTAGTTGACCCTTTCGATCGACATCACAAATATATATATATTTCTATCACATTTGGTCAATTCGATTCCCGGATGACACATGCAACTTTTTAAAAGTTTTAGAATGGAATATTACTTTCTATTAAAAATAAAATAATGTCTCCACGAAGCAAAATATCCCATCTACAATATTTAAAGTATTTTCCCTCCATGCCGTGAGACGCTCTAAATATTGTTATAGAGATAAAGTAAGTGTATGGTAATCTCAGATATCTGAGTAGCTAATATCCTTTGATTTTTTAGGTACTCGATGCGACGAATCAGACTCATTTTTACGAGCATTATACGGTTCTTCATGGCTTAAATTTATACGGCAGCTGGAAAGGAGTATCAAATTCGTCGCTTCGAGGGGACATACTTTGAACGACATTTCAGTGGTTTAGGTCCTTTGAAACCGTACCTAATTCATATCTCCTTAGGGGGATGTACTGATTATAGAAAGCCTTATTAATGCGACCCGGTATTTAAGTAGATGGTTAATTGGAAACTCGTGACAGAATGAATTGCGCTGTCCATCGCATGAATTGTCGCTGGTTATATTGCATGCATGGTAAATAGTTTCAAGCGTAGTTACGGAAGGAAAGATTGCGGTGATTTGTATATTTCTATTTTACTTTGTCCCACCATCTTCATTTTGTTTATAAATATTATTGTCACAATCGTATATACCTTGTTTAAATGCATAAATAAACATATTAAATTTTTAAATAGGAATTTATTACTTCATTACACATAGCGCCATCTGTGGACATTTGACAGAACTTATGAAAAGCTCCCGTGTCGTAGTCTTGATTTGTCTGTAGCTCGGAATGCGAATTTGAGACTGATTTTAAGCTCTTTTCGCCGTATCTAGGTTACCTATAGTGCGCCTGAGCGATCTAAGTACCTAAGGATGTCGCAGTCATTGACCTTAGGCTGTTATTGAATTTGTTTCTATCCACAGCCTCGAGAAGAGCAAATAGTAAAAACATAAAATATTATGTATACTTAATCCTGCTCTAAGAGTTAATCTCAATGTTACATGTAATGCTAGGCTTAACTATGTACTATGAACTGTTCTTATCCAGAATGGCAGAGCTTACTTTAAACCACGAGTGTAAAAAACCTAGTGATGAATAATAAAACATTAAAAAAAATTTTTTTTTAAATATGTATAAAATTTCTAATGCAATATAAGACATTCTACCGCTGCAATCATTTTCTTCGTCCATGCTAGTGAGCTTACAAACTAAGTACGTACATAGTTAAGTACAGCTAAAGGTTAAAATCAGTTGCGTTGGGTGCATGCTTACGCCTTATGTAGATCTTGGCTTTGATTCCCGGTGAAGATAAGTTTTTTAATCATTTTCAATGGTGAAAGACACCGTTGTGATCAATCTATACATCGAAGATGGTTCAGATAGCTTTATGGAGACTTGTGAAGTCCATACAAGATAATGAGACTATGGCAAAAACCTCCTCAAAGTTGACTCGTGTACATTAATGGTTTTTTATAATATTAAGTAACGGGACGAACAATTCGCGCGCCTGATGGTAAGTAACACGCCTGCCCATAACAATTGCAGTGCCACTCACGAGCTTTAAATCACAAAGATCTTAGGAACACTGCGCCCGACACTCTGAGACGTAAGTTGACAAGTCCCATGTGATGTGCCTGTAATTTCGCCAGCACCCTTAGCCGTCAAAACCGAACGCAGTAATGCTCACATTACTGCTTGACGGCAAACATAGATAAGGTGGCAGTGCTTCCGTGGAGGAACTCTTTCACAAGGAGCTCTACTGTTACAAACAAGAACCTCTAATGCTAGTGTGATATATAAAGGTTGATGATGTAGATCCCAGAAATGGTGGTGATGTAATGACTTCATGTCCGTGTTGTCAATAGCAAGAATTATAACACAGTTGCCAGTCTTTCGGAAGAGTTTATAACAATAAGCACAAGGCCCTATATTGGGCGCTACTGGCTTCATTACAGTTTCGAATCTTCTATATCTGATGGTGAAATTTTTTATTTACCTTAAGGTGCCTATTGATTTGCTCGTTGTTTGACGATCGATACGTGTGATCAGACAAAATCGAATAAATGTGTAACCAACAGACGACCGGCAAGTATTTTTTGTCGGTCGACACTGGAATTTAAATAGGCGTAGGTGCCTACTCGTTACAATTTAACCTTGATATGTACCGATTTATAATTAGTGATAGTAACACGTCAAAAATCAACCAAATCTGTAGGCACCTTTACTTTGAGAAAGTTTAATGATTTTTCTTTAAACTTTCAATCACACTTTTCTTGTTATTTTGCTAAGAATGACTGTTAGGATAATAATATGATACGGTTGGGTGATAAAACGAAAAATGTACTTACGTTTTCAATCGCATTACTGGATGCCTGTGAAGTCGTCGCCAAAACTTATTTTCTGTACTTCAAAACGAACTTTTGTAAATAAAAACCCCTCTTGTTCAATACAAACCTTACTTTTTTTTTATTAAATAGACCGTTCTTATCGCAAGATAGCAAAGTCGAATTTGAAACCGAGTTAAATTTGACGTGCTTTTGACCCTGTACAAAACTTGGATTACCAGTTTTCTGTGTGTATTTAAATGTGTGAAAATATTAATAATTTTTAAATGTATTTGAAAGGTCGTTCAAAGGTCGAACAAGAATTTTTAGTTTTGTTGTCCCGAATAAGCACCTACTTTATTTACCTAAAATATGAAGGGAATAGTTATATTAACCGTAATTTTAACGAAAATCTCAGTAAACTTTTTGTTGATAATGGCGTCTTCACTTATGGCCACTCGAAATGTACCTCATGTGAATCTGTTTAAAAAAAATCCAAATGCATTTCAGATAAAACATATTAGTTTTAAAATTCATTGAAAACCTTATGTTTCCGGTTAACTAGTGCGCTACTATAATGTACACAATTCCAGTAAAACGAGGGCAACTATGTGACGCATATCTAGTATACATATTAACACAAAGTCTTCATTTACTTATTATTTATTAATTGATTCACATCGAAACTGACATTAAGTTCTTAAATATTTTATTGAGTGTCTACAGAATGTTCCATTATACTTTATATGTGTATAATATAATAAAATTCTACATTCTGCAGCCTGTCGTGATATTGCAAAGTTTAATGAACACATAGCACAGATTTTACTTAACTCTACACAATGATTTCAATATTATTACGACTTTAAATGTCCATGAATAAGTTACCATGTACTACGACAGTGTACGTACATGTCCATACTGAGTTCTACACAAATATATATTTGTTAACAATGTTTACATTTCTAAAATATCGAAGTTTTATAGTCCATTGAATAATTTGATTCGTCAATTTGGTGTAACTTAAAATATCGGCACAAACAACTGAGATCGAAACAATGAGGCCGACTGCGATACTTTAAAATTTTGATAAGAATAATTTGTCTATTATTTATTTATAATAAGACTCTCGTGGACTTACAGGTCAACCCAAACGTCCAGCACGATAAATTAAGTTTGTTATAATAATGACACTTAAATATAACAAAATAATAATAACAAAATAAAATGAGACACATAAATTGGAAATATATAATACAAGATTACCTACTTTTATAATAATTATTTTCAATTGGGTTAAATAGTTCTGTAGTTAAGATATCAGTCAACGATGTGTTTGATTTATAATGAAGCAAATGGACTATTAAGCTTACAGCGGTCTAAACACCTAATTCGCATTGAAATTAACATTTCCCCATATAATTATGTGGACAAATGTTAATTGCAATGCGAATTAAATAGCTTATTAGTCCATAACGTATATAAACGTTATGGAGTAAAAGGCTATTTAAAACTGAAATACAGATGTCGTCATAAAAGTAAAAGCTTTTACAACGCGAGCTTTACTTATAGCTTATGGCTAGAAAATTGCCTTAGTAACCTAGTGAAGTCAATAACCTTGTATTCCGAAGTTTACGTCTACAACATGCAATCAAAGTTAACTTCATAACATTACACTCATGAAAAGTCCTCAACAAGCGTCAACTTTCCGCCTTGTCGAAACGGTCCCAGACTTTTATCCTACACTTTAAGTCTTCTCCAGACACATACTCGGTGATTATCAAGGTGATGAACAATCATCTCCATGTTTAGTCTTTCTCTTGGCCGTCATAAGAAACTTATTATGATGTGTTATATGTGTTAATATTACTTACTATTATACCAATTTTTTATAGAAGTGAGTGTACTTGATATGGTCAACGATTTAATTAACTAGTAACCATCAGCGAGCGTCCACTATTCACCTAGTACAGTAGGCTATTAAAGGTACCAGAGTTCGCGCGTCGTCCTCGTTTGTCAATATACATTATCAATGACATTATTAATTGATTATTTATCCACTAAACTACATTTCTAAAGAATAAGTACAGAAAAGTACGTGATCAACAAATGAACCCTACTAACTGGCCTGTCGCGTTAACCGTAGCACATTTGTTTAGAATAAATAGCATGTTTACATCAAAAGTACATTGTTATGGAATTGGATAGTATTACAGGTTTGTTTTACTGTTTATTCTATAAACTAAGAAGCGTGTTATACATATGCTGTATATTTATCGAATTTCCTGCTATTCAATAACTCATCGCCCTAAGTTATTTATTCAACTAAATAGGCATGTTGTATACAATCTAAGAAACATTCATGCTTTAATCAGTCAGATAATCACACAAAAACCGCTTAAATACCCAAGGTTCCAGACACATCAAGGTATGCGAAAAGACAAGAATATAAAACAATATGCGACACGCCGTAACGCATGGTCAAAATATTACAAGTTATTTTATTGAAAATTATGTTATTAAAACTATTTAACAACTGAATAAGACGTCATTGTCAGACTTTGTAAGAGCGATGTCATTGCGTTGCGTGACGTGCGTCTTCTGAATAGAAGTAAAAAATGTCGATTACGCGCATTTTACAGATGCAGCTACAATTTATACCTTTACAGCAGACTCCACAACTTTATCTCAATTTTACTCAAAATTTCATTTTCGCCATTTACAACTTAACTTTAAAAAAGATTTCAGAGTTTACCATTGGCCTTTCAGTCTTATTAATAAACATTTAACACTAAGTATTCATAATTTACGGATACATGGAACTGCAGCATGATTCGCTCTGGTCCAATTGCAATTTGATCAGGTTACAAGCTGATCTTGTACTTAAACTATTTAAAAAACAACTAGCGACGCGTTTGCCACAAATTTTTACGGCGACGTTCACCTATGCGTCGTTTGTTGTACAGTCAACCGCGAGGTTCTACAAAGCTTTGCTACGTCACACAAAACCGTTTATATATCCGCCTATGTACAATCACGCGAATGTTAATAATTGTCCGAAACATTTTTTGGTATCGTTTATCATTTTCAGGGATTTTCATATTGCGAGGAGGATATTAGTCCCTGAGTACCCACCACTCAAGTGTTAAGTATTCAGACATTCTGCTAACTGCTGACGCCAATTGCAATGGCGCGGCATTGGGGCAGCCAGCGTAGCGTTTAATTGTACTTTAAAATCGAGTCGATGGAGAAATCGTCCCGGCGGCGTTGCTCGTAGTAGATGAAGGACTGGACGGTGCGCAGCGCGGCCGGGTCGCGAGTCGATGGCCCCGGAGTGGGTGTGTCGCCGCCCCCGTCGCCGCCCGGCTCCTTTCAGCTAGGTTTTTGTTGCATTTCCCGCATCATTAGCTGGCAAACATATTTATGCTTTTTGTAAGAAAAAAAAATGTTTTCGAGTTTTAGACTCATTACCCTTCAAGGTATAATAAGGGAACAGTGGCCAACTCAAAGTACTTATATACAGGGTAACTTTTTTATCAGTAGCCAAAAACAATTTTTGAAAAAAAAAAAAAAAAATAAATAAATAGGTCAAATTTTCAGATTTAATTATTTCTCCAAAATCTATAATGGTTGGTTACCTAGTCAACACAACACGCTAGTCTGGCAGATGAATGAAAATATACTCCCGCTTCACCCGGAAGAGAATCCCGCGCGGCGCAGCCGCATTCACTTTTAGTCGCTAGCGCACATTCGTTTCGAACAGACGTCACGCTCGCGCGTCCTCTCTTCTCTACTTCCGTCTCACGTGTTCATTATGTACCTACTCAAACCACGGGTACTACGAAACGGAGAGGAGTTCCTTTTTAAGTGGTGAAGTCTATGGGAAGCCCAGAGACTGTACAGAGTAGAAAGTGTTCCATGCCTTCGCAATCTGGGAGTCGAAAACGCAAGGGCACCCAATCGTTAAACGATTTTAAATGTCATGCAACGGCTAAACTATGCAAAATTTATAACACCTTCACACGCTCAAAATCAGGTAACATGTCCATCCTTGACTTATACTCGGTTAATAATAATTTACCTTTCAAAAGCACAAGCATGTCCACGGGGATATGTTTGTGCTTTTTTTTAAGGCCGTCATATTAAAAACAATCCAATTGCCGTGGTGTAGAAGTAAAAAAGAAGTCGAATTGATTATTTTGATTTCTTTCCTATGTCGTGATAAACAAATATGTAACGCATATATATGTATTTCTTTTTCTAACAATTGTGAGTGTTATGGTGTGACGAGCGGCACGCACCTCTGATCCATCGCCGCACTGAATTTGAGTACGATAGTGCGTGCCGGGCGATGGGCGGAGCTGAGACGCGGGGCGAATATTACAATTGCATCGGTCGGAGTGTGTTATGAGTAATATGCCTAAAATGGTGGCCGTTATTTGAAACATTTCAGTACTTGGTGATATTAAATAAAAAAAACACGTATGTTATATTTTCATCAACGATTATAATATTAAAGTTTGTCTAGTGATAAAAAAAAGTCACCCTGTACATCTACGCAGTCCAAGTCGCGGGCACCAGCCAGTATATATATTTCTCATATATATGTATAATTGTATCGAGTGAGTCAAAACATAATAAAGACAGGTACCTAAATGATAGCTGTCTTTATAGCTGTTGTTATTGTCACTAGTCGTGACGTCAGGCCGACGTCTGGCGCTTAAGCCTTTTTCTTTGAAATGACCTGGTTCAAAGGATTGAATTTAAATACACACATCAAAAGTGTCTAGGGATCAAGTACGTTTAAGAGTATTGCTGCAATTAGGGTTAATTATATTAACTTTTTTGTATCGCTATTGACACTTTTTAGTGAGTTTTAACATTTAAATAAGGAATATTGTTTAAAATT
>NW_020653898.1:0-10821 GCF_003589595.1 Hyposmocoma kahamanoa | reverse complement strand
TTATCCTTCAAAATCGGAATATAACTTATATATACTTAAATATAACTTCCTTAAATAAGCTTAAAAAAATTATAGACTAATTTCTTTCATGGAATCTTTAACCTCTCTCCTGAAACAACTCTACTTGCATTCATCCACTCAATATTACTTATTGCCCAAACCTACTAACATAATTATGTTGAATGACACAATAAATTTCAGTGTCACAAAATTAGCTTATGAGATACCTACCCATGACATTACCATGTTTCTAACGCTTAAATAGTTTTAGTATTAATTAATTCATGAAAAATGCATAATTTGTACACCCACAAGTAGTTCTGTTTAAACTAAGTTTAACCAAAAGCTTGTATATTACAAAATATGTTAATAACTGGGTCCCCTGTGCAACATACCTTACACCATGGTCGGTTTCACGGTATATATAACACAAACCGTAGTGAAGCTAAGAAAAAATATATTGATTTTAATTATAGCTAGATACTCGTATTTTAACAATTAGCAGTTGTACTCAGTATGCCGACCCACAGACTGACAATGTGTCTTTCTTCGATTCTGCGTTGTGTCTCGCAAATGATTAGGTTGGAATTCGCTCGCCTGTGGATTTTAGAAATTACATGCATATGGGACTTGTTAGTTTTAGTCTCAGGGTGACAGACGCAGAGGCGGTGCCCCTCAGATCCTTGCAATTTAAGGCTCTGATGGGCACTGCCACTGCTATGTACAGGAGTGTCGCTTACCACTAAGCGGTCGACTTGTCCGTGCCATCACTTATATTACAAAAAAAATACTGTATTCCCTACTAATCATATTGTTGATACCTGCACTCGCGTGCTCCGTACTAATTTTGTATAGGCTTTAGTACGTTTACCGAGATAAGATTACGGGTCCAAACATAGATTTTATGGTGTTAAATTAATCGGTGCTTTATGTGTTATGTTCAGTTATTTATGGTCTAATTGAATTAAAATATAACTGTTACTGTGCGATAAGTATACCGTTTAGGCACAAGGACTCGTTAACTAATCATTGTATTATTTTGACCTAGTCCTGGAAAAGGTGAAGATGAAATTGATTCATAGAAGTTGTATTCTATAGCGTTTGTTATCGAGTAGAACAATCCTAACTAATATTATAAAATGCGAAAGTAACTTTGTCTGTTACGCTTTCACGCCTAAACTACTGAACCCAATTTGAGACATTGGGGATGGAAATTTGTATGGAGAACCAATAACACTATGAAAATTAGTATAGTACAATAGGCTACTTCGAAGTACTTATTCTACGCAGAAAAAGTGGCGGGCACCAACTAGTGTTTAATTAAATGTGATTGAAAGTCCCAATTAGACATGGGGTTTATTTAAACAGTAGTATGTTATATTTTAATTTCTAAGTTCTTTTTTCACCATAATACGAAAGAGACATTGGTCTTTTCTTATGAGAGTGAGCGATTCGGTCAATATAATTGTGAGGACAGTGTGCGATACGTGCTACTTTGTAAGCGAACACTCACTCCATTTTAAAAATAAGTATAAACAAATAAATTATAATTATACTATTAAACTATTGAATTCTTATTATTTACTTCATTAATAATATGGATCGGTTATTGGCGAAAAAGGAAACGATTACGTGGATAATTATTAGTTTCAATTAGAGAAAAACTTATCGACGTACATTTGGTACAATGGCAGGCGAGAGAGAGAGAATGACAAGTTCAATTGACTTCCTTTTGACAGCTATGTTTGACTTATACAGTTACGTTTATAAATTTAACAATTACAAAATATAACACTAAAACGAAACGTATCCAAAAATATAAAGAAAGACAAATATAAGAAAGATATAGAGAAAAACTTATCGACGTACATTTGGTACAATGGCAGGCGAGAGAGAGAGAGAATGACAAGTTCAATTGACTTCTTTTTGACAGCTATGTTTGACTTATACAGTTACGTTTATAAATTTAATAATTACAAAATATAACACTAAAACGAAACGTATCCAAAAATTAACTGAAATATTTAAAAATATTTTTCTTATGTAAAACAATACATATGTTTTTCTACGTCTAAATATAAAAGTCATGACACTATGTAATCACTTAAAATAATTACCTCTTTTTTTAATATTTATTACAACATAAGTGAAGTAAACTTTATATGTTTTTCTTTTGACAATGGTTTTGTGAGAACATCTGCTATCATTTCACTAGTAGACAGATAGTTAATGTTTACAATATTCCTACTGATAGCATCTCTAATAAAATAATGTCTAATATCTATATGTTTGGTTCTTGAATGATACATTGAATTTGTGCAACGGTTGAGAGCAGATTGATTATCATTAAACAAATTTACTCTACAAACAATGCCTTTTTTTTTTTTTGACGGGGGGGAAATCTTTATGGATACCCCTGAGCCCAGGGAGACTCAGGGGTTATGTGGGGACTACAAACAATGCCTAATTCTGAGAGAAAATTTAGCAAAAACATAGCCTCTTCACAAGCGTCGGATAGTGCCATGTACTCGGCCTCAATGCTTGATAGTGCGACCGTCTTTTGCTTGTGGCTTTCCCAGGAAACAACAGAATGACCAAGCATAAATACATACCCAGTATATGACCGCCTATCGACCTCGTTCCCAGCCCAGTCGGCATCTGCATAACCAGTTATGTCCAGACATTCTTTCCTAAAGGTTAGAGTATAAATGAGATGTACCTTTTAAATACCTGAGTACTCGTTTTGCTGCCTTCCAGTATGTTTCTGTGTAGCATTCATTAAACTGACTTAACATGCTGACTGCGTGCGCTATATCCGGCCTAAAACAACCTGCAGTGTACATCAAACATCCAATTAAATTTCTGTAGTCATAATTAGAATCCGTTTTGTCGCCTTTTATCAGTTTTAAACCTGTTTCCATAGGAGTATTTGATGGTTTACAGTCAAACATGTTGAATTTCTTTAGTGTTCTTTCTATGTTTGATACAAACGAACAATTACTTTAATTTTTTATATTTTCAGGCCCAAAATTTGATGAGCGGGGTCTAGGTCTTTTATCTTAAATTCTTTCATAAGATTCTGTTTGATAGATGTTTTCTCATGTAAAGATGCTGAAGAAAACAAAATGATGTCGTCTATAAGGCAATTATAATTAAATCTCTCCCTTGTCCTTTATAGTAGACACATGACTCTGAAGCCATCCTCTGAAAATGAAGTTTATTCAGTAAAACTCCATTGACCTTTTCGTTCCAGGATTTTCCTTCTTGTTTAAGTCCGTAAATGGCTTTATGTAGTTTGTAGACCTTTTGTTCCTGTCCCTTTACTTTAAAGCCAATTGGCTGTTCCATTAGCACATGCTCTTTGAGTTCACCATATAGAAATGCAGTTTTCACATCTAAATGCTTAATATGAAGACTATACTCTGCTTCTAATGCTAATAACAACCTTATAGTAGAATACCGTACCACAGGAGAGAATGTCTCATGTTAGTCAATTCCATAACTCTGTGTGTACCCTTAGCAACGAGTCGTGCTTTGTACTTTATTACTTGACCATCTAAGCCTTGATTTTTCTTAAACACCCATTAGCATGTAACGGGTTTTTGGTATTTTTGTGGTTCTACAAGGGTCCAACATTTATTAGAAATAAAAGAAGAATACTCATCTTGCATACCCTCCATCCAATAGTCATTCTTCTTCTACTATCTTCTATTCTTCTTCTTCTACTATCTCTTCATCCACACCTCTGTACGCTGCCTCAGTAGTATGGACTACAGTGCATGGGCACTCAATTCCGTGTCTTCATAGATCATGTTGGAGTTATCTGAGTCAACTGATGAGCAGCTTGGAAGGTAGGTTTCATCCGAAGAATTACCAGCGTCATTACCTTCATGAATATTATATATAGTTTCTCTACGCTTACATTTGTCAGCAGAAGGTAATAGAATTTCCTCATTTGATACAAATGTTCATTCACGGTAACAGGTGTGTTGTCAATTTCAGTAATTGAGTTATTTGTTGGAACGTATACTATGTTTTCATCATCTGACAAACTACTCGCGTTTTTCCAAAAACGATCTTAACATACCGTAACATTTCTTGCTTTTATACATTTTTCTGAACAAATTGGACCGATCAAGCGGTACCCTTTGCTGTTATCACAATATCCCTCAAAAATATATGCTTTTGAGTTTGGATATAGTTTCTTACGATTCATCTGTAAAGCATAAGCCACACAACCAAATATTTTTAGATGATTTACATTTACCTTTTTGTTACTCCAGATCTCTTCCGGTGTTTTTCCCATGACAGCCTTGGTTGGTGAAATATTCTTAAAATATATTGCAGTGTTCACAACCTCTGCCTAGAATCGTTTGTCTAAGCCAGAATCTTGTAGGATACAGCGAGCCTTTTCAACAATTGTTCTGTTGGCACGTTCTGTTACGCCATTCTGTTCACTACTGCAGGGGATGGTAGTCTTCTTTCTTCAGAAATTCCTGAAACATTCCACTAATACATTCACCACCATTATCACGTCTCAAACATTTCATTCTTTTATTGGTTTCCTTTTCAACCAGAATATTAAAATGTTGAAAGTTCTCAAACACGGAGGACTCTCAAAGGACGATTCCTTTGATTTTAAGAAATAAATATATGTTTTTCTTGAACAATCATCGATGAAGGTGAGGAAGTAACGAGCACCTCTTGATTTCACAGGCATAGGACCATACAAGTGGGTGTGAACAAGACCTAATATCTCCTTAGATCTGTTAAAGGATTTCTTGGGAAAAGGGAGTTTCGTCTGTTTTCCCTCATTACAAGAAATGCAAGTTTTAAAATTATCATTGTTAAAAATAATGCCAGAAACCATACCATTTTTCATGAGCGCCATACTCCGTGCATTAAGATGACCAAGCCGGCGATGCTAAACCTCTTGTGATGCTGTGCCGCAGCCAGTCTCCTCGGAAGATTTACCGCTGACACAGTGTTCCACAAGCCGAAGCTCCATGACACTATCCACCGCTGTGTTACAACTTAAGGCCAAACCTAATATGCATGTAGCAGTAGCTATAACCTTGCTCTCTTTTTAAATAGAAAACCACCGTGAGACTCAGACATATTAACTAAAAATAACGGATAACTCACGTATTTAAGTCGAATTTTTGCTCGACATGTTTCAAACCAATTCGTGGTCCTTAATCATGAGATTCCGCGGCGGCGACTCGACGGAAACTGAGCGCCAAATTCCTGGCAGCCCGGTCACTCAGCACGGCAGCGGGCGTAGGCGGCGTCGGCGAGAATCTACCCTCGTTTGCTTCATTTTTATTAAAATCATATGCAGGATTGCACACTACACTAACAATTTCACTTTCTAAAGTCTTGTCTACACTAACCACTGACGTAGTACCTAACACTGTTTTCCAGCCGGGGGGTACCGACCGTCCACTGTCACGATTGAAATTCGAATGATGACCAGTCTCGATAGCTGCACGCACCTTCCGCGGAATGAAATGCTTTTCTCTCGCCAGTACGGAAACTTTATCAAAACGAAAAAACGAATATAGTGCGTCGAATCCGAATCCAATGAATGTTCCGTTACTGCAGAGCCCCGATTGACCCGGTTCTTAATACTACGTATGTGTACCGTTAGTCATGTGGATATGTTACGGCCGGTCTCTCCTATATAACTCTTGCCACAGGAGCAGGGAATCTTATATACACCGGGAACATTCAATGGCTCCTTATCCTTCGGTGAACGCACCAACTGTCTAAGTTGCATGTGAGGGCGGAAAATCGTCTTGATGGTATGTCTTCGGCGTAACAAGTGTCCGATTTTATCCGTTACTTCCTTAATGTAAGGTAAGTATATCGGCAGCCTCTCCACTACCGCCAGACGAGGACGAGTAGATGCGTTTACGACACGATTACAATGCCTCCAGTTAAAGCCCTTGCTTTCCAGTACACGTTTAACATAATCTAGTTCCAGGTGCACGTATTGTGGATCACACAGACTTAAGGCTCGACCGATCAATGTTCTAGGTACAGAAGATAAATGGTATGGATGATGGTGTGAATCTGCTCTAAGGTACCGGTCAGTATGCGTCGGCTTACGGTAAACTGTAGTAAACAAAGGACCACAAGGTTGACGCATAACCAATACATCCAAAAATGGCAGTGCTCCTTCACCTTCTCTCTCTACCGAGAACTTAACTTTATCGTGCACAGAATTGACGTAGTCAAAGAATTCCGGCAAACTATTTTTTGAGATAATAGCGAAAATATCCACATACCACCACCAATATCTAGGTATTACAGGCGCGTTTTTTAAAGCTTTTTCTTCTAACCACAGCGGTGGGAGGCTGGAGGTTAAACCATTAGGCTACCATGGCTTTTTAGTAAACATATACATATTATAATAAAATATATATTGCAAAATGCATTGACGTAAATTGGAATATTCTTTGGTAATATTTTTTTTCAAATCATATGTGACGGGACGAGCAAGTCGTGCGCCTGATGGTAAGTTACACGCTTGTCTATAATAGTTGCAGTGCCACTCGGAGCTTTAAATCGCAAAGATCTGAGGGTCACTGCCACTGTGCCCGTCACTCTGAGATTATATATATATAAGTTGACAAGTCCCATTCAATTTCACCAGCACCCTTACCCTTAAAAACCGGAAAGCAATAATGCTAACATTTCTGCTTGGCGGTAGACATAGGTATGGTGGCAGTACTTCCCTGGACGAATTATTTCATAACGAGCTCTACTGCTGCTTAGCAAAGCAAATTAAAAAATAACGTATTTAAATTAATGATTCTTGTAACTATATTGCAGAACAGGGTGGTTTGCATTAATATCAGACATAACTGGTTTATAACTTTACCATCTAAGACGTGAACATAGATGTAATTAATTATGTCTAATCTTGCTTGTCACGCCATTTCCTTCTGGCTCTTTCACGACTCCGTCTCACGTTTGGCGAGATGCACTCCGTAGTGGTCTTTGCATAGACACAAAACATTAATACAAGGACTGAAAACAAACTGCTTGTTCTTCACAGATGTTTTCTTAAAGTTACAAAATCATTAAGAGGCATTAGTAGCAGTAAACCTTGCCTATTTCTGACGCCAAGCAGTAATGTGAGAGATGGGTCTTACCAATTTATGTCTTAAGGTGACGGGTGCAGCGTCACCAGATCTTTGCGATTTAAAGCAATGAGTGACACAACAACTGCTATAGACAGGCGTGTCGATTACCACCAGGTGTCCGATTTGTTCATTCCAGATCCTTGGTGTTTGATGGTACTTTAATTTGATACATCCCTTTTGGTTTAGCCAGCGTAAGATAATAACAACACAAATTAAAAGTAACCTTCTCCTCTCACTATTTTGATACATTTTTTGGAGCCTATGATACTCCAAAATCAAGACGAATCTAACGACGTCATAATGTTGGGGATAGTGCAAATCCGCGTATATAGTATTAGTAAAAGGTGCGTATCTGCACGAAACCCCAGGAGAGGAATTTATTACTTTGTTATTTAAATGGCTACGGCTTTCAGTTTTACACAGTAAGCATTAATTTGTGTTATAAACGGATTTATAACAATAGATTAAAAGAAATTATCGAAATGGAAACTCATAATCAATTGCTAGTTACGAGTAATTGCACTATACCCGATTTTATGTCAAAATCCATCAAGCCGTTTAGGCTGTACAGCGTGACATAGAAATTGACATATTAGAAGGAGGGTTACGTGTTTCGAGCGTACAGCCGGGTAAAAAAAATTGAATATCACATTATCCAAATGTGGCATGTTGTCACAAGCTTGGTACACTCGCCAAATCCTCTGTTTAGAAAAACCTTGTGAAAAATTTCTAAAGACAAATCATGTTTATAATACAACGCGTCGTCATATACCAGTATGTTATTAAATTTGAAACAGAGCTCAGAACAGAGCGCATTGTACAAGATTGATTGCTGCAATCAACATACCTTCCTTGTTTGAGGCTAATTCACAGTTTGATTTACGAAATGCTGCAAATTGTATGGGAGATTTGGTTACGCCAGTTGTTTAGTTGTAAGTGGTAGCGGAAAATAAAGATGTGCCCTTTGCATTAGTGCGTATGCATAATCAAAGCCAAATAATCATTGACTTACAAATAAATGGACGACGGGTCTAACACAAAAACCACGAAAAAAATGTCCCAAGTCAACTTATTTAAACGTAGTGACATGTAAAGGAATATGAAAAAGCTAAAACGTTGAATTTAAATTGTAATGTCATCGCAGTAGTACTGTCTAATTTTGCTTGCTTCGCTGTCAGTCGAACAAACGAAGACTAAAGCGTGAATGACGCTCTGTATACGATTTTAACGCCCTATAAGTTAGGACACCTTTTAGCGCGGACCCGACGTCCATATAATTGTAAGTCAATGCAAATAAACTTTATTTTATAGGTGAGCAAATTATTCTTGAAATCGTCATATTAATTAAACTCTACTGTTCATTCGTAAGGCAAATTCCCTTGAGAGGAATAAGCAAGAAACTTCCAGGAGTTGCTCTTTGTAACTAAACATTTGTAGATATTTATTACTTCCTGTCAACGCGTACGCGGTGATGACATCCACCGGAAGTGTTCACTAGATCGATGAAAGAGCGGCGCAGTCGTTAATCGATTTTTCTTGTAACGATTTTTGAATTTTGAAATGTATCGAGTGACTCACATGACAGTCTAGTCGATTTTACAATATACGAATATTTTTACCAGAGAAAATAAAACCAATCATTTCGCCCCGTGTTACATAGAAGTTTACTGTAGGCAGAAAATGAGTAGAGAAAGGAGAAGATATGAGCTGACTAACATATATACACACTTACAATAATCATTTCAAACCTCATAGATCAATAATCACGAATTTTACTATGTTCTTGTTGCAGATCTTTGTTCGGTTTTTAACATTGACTTACAAATAAATGGACGACGGGTCTAATACAAAAACCACGAAAAAAATGTCCCAAGTCAACCTATTTAAACTTAGTGACATGTAAAGGAATATGAGAAAACTAAAACGTTGAATTTAAATTGTAATGTCATCGCAGAACTGTCTAATTTTGCTTGCTTCGTTGTCAGTCGAACAAACGAAGACTAAAGCGTGAATGACGCTCTGTATACGATTTTAACGCCCTATAAGTTCGGACACTTTTTAGCGCGGACCCGACGCCGACGTCCATATAATTGCAAGTCAATGGTTTTTAACGACATTTTTGCCGTATCGCCATCTGTGACAAATTCCGCTCTCGCTTCTCCTATCAAGAAATTAGCTACCATACAAGGAACATTTATATACAAGTGGAGGAAGGGAAAATGAGCAAAACTGACAGATCGTATTAGTCAATGACTGAGTAGAGGGGATGAAAAGTGGTGGGTGTAATATGCACTCTCAGACCATTATGTTAAGAGTTCTTCAAGGAACATTATTTTGGAGTTATTAAGATTGCAATTTGTGTTTTGTTATAGCGCTCTTTTACTTTTTCGTGACGACGGATATTACAATGAGATGCAAAAATAACGGGTGACTTAAAATATTTTTTTTATGGATGACCTAAAACTATGGACCTATCTGTTTAAGTTTTGCATATCATAGATATAGAAAAAAAGGGGAGATATGGTATGGGGCGTAGTACGGGTCGCCTCAACGTGGTCAAAATTACCATTTCGAAGTGACACGCCTACAAACATCGCCACAGTGACATGGCGATCGTTGTACATACAAGATCTCTCGTAAAACGTGAAAATGCCAAGTTATAGCGACACACCTTGTAAAAATTGGAGTGAAAACAAAAATTTTAAAACCAGTGAGATAACATTCCACCGGCTATTTGCATTTTTAGTTATTATTTCTATTTTATTTATTTTATTTTATTTTATTTTATTTGGTACAACAACAGACATTAGATCACAAACAATACTTATTAACAAGAAAAAACACATAACACTTTAAATCTAATATCCAATAATAGTTATACACAACTTTCCTAAATATTTATATTTTTAACAAACAGGTATAATATTCATAGGTATAATATACATACAATATATATTTATTTATATAGTTATATTTATGTATTTATATTTATATTTCAAACAAATACTATTTCAACAAATATTAAAAGCAGTGCCAAATGAACATAAACACTAATTTCTGTTACAACTTGAATACATTGCAGCTTTGAATGACATAATACTATTTGAAAATATGTCATGGCGGGAACATAAGTCATTGTATAATCGACATATTCTATATAACGGCCCATTTTGTGAAACGTTGTTCCTCATAGGTGGCAAGCTAAACAACTGTGGAATACGCACAGACCGAGTTGGCACCCTAAATTTTAGATGTTCAATCAGCTGAGAATCCATGGTAGAGTTTACAATTCTGTGCAGAGTGCATAAATTATTATTCAATGTTTTCTTTTTGTCTCCATAGAAATTTCTAGACTCAAATATAGTGATGTTCATTTACGACGACGACTGATGTTTATCGACAATAAATTGCTTACTATAATTTTTGTAATTAAAGTCCCTAAACTATCGAAGCGAAAAGCATTTACGTTAAATTTATTATTTCTTTTATTTCATTATTATTATTACTAAACATTTTATTTCGAGTAACTTTAACACAACTCATATTTCGGATAACCGTTTCAATTTCATGTCAATGTTGTTGCTGTTGCTTGAAGAAAAATTTATGTGTTTTAGATACCTATTTGTTCAGGACGAAAACGTGTTCGCGCCCATGTGATTTTTAATATTGT
>NW_020653897.1:0-11244 GCF_003589595.1 Hyposmocoma kahamanoa | reverse complement strand
GAAGCAATATGGTGCATTTTGTTAAGTTTCCAGTAGAAGCTGAATATTATGTTTTTGGGCCCTTAAATTGTTGCAAGCAAAATTAGGCAGTACTGCAATGATGTTGCAATTTAAATTAAATGTTTTAGTTTTTTTACATTTCGTTACATGTGACTACGTTTGTATGGGTTAACTTCGGACATTCTTTTCGTGGTTTTTGTATTAGATCCGACGTCCAATCGTTGGTAGGTCGATGACGATAATTCATTTTGTTTATTAAGTTATTTTAATTCGTCGAAGTACCAAACTGATTTGTTATAGTTCAATTGTTTTTCTTTCATTTACTATTTTCATTGCTATAGTGAGGCGAAAAGTTGTGTTTTTCGCTCGGCAGCAGAGTTGTTTTGCGTCTCATGCCTTGAAACCCTCGCTGCGTTCAGTATTCTATTTTTGAACCACTCGCTTCGCTCATGCTTCAATTTGAGGATCCTTTACTTGTTCAGGTTTCTATATAAACAATTGCGTCAAATAATAACTTTTCAGCCTTGTATAAAAAATTGCTATTCTGCAATGCAATTGTTTCTTATTTTCGTTTTGTTTTGGTCGTGTTTTATTGACCACTACGAGGCTTTTTAATGAACCTGTTTGTTAGTAAAGCTATGGTAGCCTAATTATTTGACCTAACCCTCTCAGAGGCCGTGCGTCGAAATTCGGGTTTGCACCTCTGAGTTTCTCAGAATTTATGTGCAAAATTTAATTTAATGTTGAATACAAGGAAAACATCGTGATGAAACCTGCACGTAAGACAAGGTTCATTACCCTCGGAAAACGTGTGAAGTGCCCAACCCGCATTGGATCAGCGTGGCGGAATATGGGTTAAACACTTGCCTGAGAGGCAACACGTGCCGAGCATTAGGACTTATAACAGGGTTGATAAAGTTAAACTAATAAACTTTATCAACCCTTTTATACGTTCTGTGCTTTAATCTAATGCGAGCTTATATACCCAATATATAAAATATTGCCGTAGTTTCCTGGTAATTAAAAGTTGTAGATAATAATAATAATTTTTTTTTAATAATAACGCACACACTCAGCATTGCCCCGCACTAGGGAAACCCTGTGTCGCGGATGTCATGGATACTCACATAGACAACCACAAATTACATCCAAACTCACGAGAGAAATAAATGTAGGCCATAAAAATATTACTCCCGACCCGGGCAGTTAAATAGACTTTCCATTGTTAACTTTTTTAAATAAGGGAAGATTATGTTTTCTTTTGGGGGTAAATATTTTACAATTATATGTTTAGAACTTCAAAATGTAGCAGTTCAAAATGTAGTTTTTTATTATTTATTTTCGATTATTCGATTACCTAATCTGTGATCTGTGATAAATATAAAAAATATTTATCACAAAAATATTTTAATTCATAGGTAAGCAAATTACACATTGATTCAGCACTACTACTCATTCATATGGCAGATACACATTTCCTACTATCCGTACGAATATAACAGGTGAAAGTCGTAAAAATAATACAAATTATGTTTACGTGAAATTTTATAACTCCTATCAAGCATAAAAAAGTTATCGACTAATATCGTTCGTAGAATCTTTAAGTCTCTTTCCTGAAAATTTGTCATATTACATATGTTACATATTACATATGTTATAGGCCTTATTACACCAATGATGAGATAGTGCGTATTTATTTAAAAAAAATTATGCGATTTATAATTTTCAATATTTATTTCAAGTATCATAGATAGATATATGTGGAAACAAATCTTACCTATTTCTGTCGATAAGCAGTAATGTCAGCATTGCTGTGTTCCGGTTTTGAAGGGTAAGGATGCTGGTGAAATTACAGACACATGGGACTTGCCAACTATGTCTCAGGGTGACGGGCGCAGTGGCAGTGCCCTTCAGATCTTTGCGATTTAAAGCTCTGAGTGGCACTGCAACTTATGGACAGGCGTATAGCTTACCATCAGGCGCATGACTTGTTCGTTCCGTCACTTGATATTATAAAAAAAAATGAACGACGGGTTACTGCCGTGGATTTTTGTCATCCAAGTACGCAGAACCTGTATATCATTGTATAATAGCGTTTAGTATAAAGTTCTTCTTTCACTACTGCTTTAAACTTGTAAATGGCAATTTTTTAAATATCAACAGGAATCTTATCATAGAAGCATACAATGCCCTTTAAATTAATTACTTACTCTGTGAAGACGACTATCAAGAAGAGTCAATTTATTATTTTTGACATAAATTACCATTTTAAAAGATTATTGTGCCGTTTGTGTAAGAATATTAACGTCTTTTAAGAAATATGCCCAAAGAAAATGACCTTAATTATTATTATTAATGAAATCTTTTAAGAAAATTACCTTTTTATAGTCAGAGACACTCCGAGGCCCGGTTTGAAATTGCCCTAAAGATCACCCTTTAGCAGAACAATGTCGGCGACATTAACTCAACGCAAAATGTCGTATATCATTAAACTGTTAAAGTAGTCAATGTTAACTAATCTTGCCGTTTTTAATTCAGAAAGTTTTCGTATTTTTTATTGTATATGCTGTAGAGCTAAGCAGTTTCGACAATTTAGTTATTTGTGGACCTTAAAGCAATTTAGCATTTAGAAGCGTACGACTGTGTTCATTAGATAATATTGCTAACCGAAAGTATAACCATAGTATATTAAGATTTTTTGACCTTGCATATGCATTATGACCTTTTGCATATCCGAAATGTCTATCCTAAGGTTGCCTGGAAGAAATTGCTACATAGCAATAAGGCCGCCTGTTGCACATTGACTTACTACTACTGTTATACTTAAGCTATTGTATTGTATTTTAATTGTAATTTTATGTGCAATAAAGAATATTTCATTAAGAGTAAGTATGGCAACATCCGCCTATTCGGCGCATAAACGCTATTTTTTTAATACTTTTGGCTTGGATACAAGTCCATTTAGCCATGTCTTCGTTTAATTATCAGGATCCTCATTAAATATTTTCCATTATGGTTCTACAACATTATGTTTTCACTTTCTCTTAAATAACTTAGTTCTCTTGTTTGGGCTTTTTAAATAGTCTGTTAAGCGGCGAGAGTCTATATTTATGTTTTCACTTTCATTTATATCACGTTGTTTTCACTTTGAAAAGTTTGAATTTGTGATTATTGGAATTTTCAGTATAAACTCTTTTGTAATTTGATTTAAAATAAGGAATATAGTTCTAACTTTCTTCATCACTATTTCTTTCTTCGTCTTTTCTTCTTAATATACTTGAAATCAAATTAATCTTTGTAAAAACTGTACTTGTAACTTCAAAAACCCGCCATTTTTCCCGTAAACGCCTATATTTCACTCGGACCGTAGGATTGTTCACATTGTTTTAGTTCTACCTACAAGTTGTAAACATAATTTGAAAATTGTAAAGTGTTCATCATAAATTCTCATGCATAATTAAAATTACCTTTGTTAAATGCTGTAGGTATTTACGTATTGATATTTTTATACCAGCATCGCGGATTGGTATCTTGATTATGGAGTATGTATAGTAAATTATATAGTAGTATATAAAATAGAAATAAAATGCTAAACAGTTATGAATTTTAGGCATTCTTCTTCCAACTACCATAAACACAACAATAAACACATCTACGTTGTTATCAGCGACTACTTATATTCTATAAATTAAAAGCGCGTGAGACGATCCGCGCTATGCAACATGAGTGCACCGCGATTATGCGAATGTGTTACCATTACAACATTGTTACCATAGTTCTCTTATTATGCTACGGTATAACCAACAGTACTTTGATTTCGTTGTTGCCTTACATTTAGCCTTTTTAATGTTATGTCCATAATAGATGGGATATTGCAATGGAGCTAAGCGAACTAGGCGGAGGCATTACCAAACGCGAAGTGACGCGTCACGAAGCAGCTGCTTTGGCAGAGGAGAGACCAGAAGATGCTGAGGCAGCGTTCTTAAGAGCTGGAGCACCTGAAGATGCCGTTAGGATGTGGTTGACGCGTGGTCATCATCAGCGTGCTTTGCAGCTTGCTGAACAACATGCTGAACATTTGGTATGTAATTTTGGAAGTCGTTACAATTGAAGCTATCATTATTGAAGAGAAACTTCTTCCGATAACAATATGATATTTGACAAATATCGACAATTTAATTAGCATTAAAAATAGAATTGAAATCAGTTGTTCAAATAGTAACAGGCATTCAGTGACGGTTAGTAAGAAAACTGTAACTTGTTTGTAACGTCACAACCGTTATGGCGCCGTACATTAATATATCTGGCGTTTGTTGAGACAGAGAGTTCAGTGTGAAATTTTTGAAATTTTCTGTTTCTGCCGCCAAGCAGTAATGTCTACATTACTGTGTTCCGGTTTTGAAGGGTAAGGGTGCTGGTTAAATTGCAGACACATTATGGGACTTGTCAACTTATGTCTCAGGGTGACAGGCGCAGTGGCAGCGCCCCTCAGATCTTACCGATTTAAAGCTCTGAGGGGCACTGCAACTGCTATGGATAGGCGTGTAGCTTACCATCATGCATGACGGGACGAACAAGTGCACGACTTGTTCGTCCCGTCACTAATATTATATATAAAAAAAGATATCACAATGAAATGAAACACGAATCTTTTCGTTTTCATAATGTTTATGTAAGATGATTAAAGCAATATACACTTTTTAGTCAAACTCCCTACAGCAAGAGCACCTTTAATTCATTAAGATAAGCTTGGTTTTTATCAAATGTCGAGATACTTTTAAAAAGTTTGAACATTCTGATCGTTCTGACGTTGATTGTATTATCAACGAATTCAATCAGAGATCTAATCGCTGTTTGTACGTCGACTGAAATTATAAAATGAAGTAGGTAACGTACAGGGCTGGACAATGTTTGAATTACGTGTAATAGAAATACGTATTTGAAATATATATTTTGAAAACCAATAACTTACGTTGAAATACAAATCCAAAATATTTATTTGTACTTCAAATACTATCTAAAGGCGTATTTACAATTGGCATTTCCAATATCTGATATTTATGTATTTTGTATGTACATTTTACTCCATACAAAATAAAGTACTTGAAATAACAGTAGACCATGTGTAGAATCATGTTGTGTTTCGGATTTTAAATACATACAAGACAATATTTTGTGTAGTCCTCTAGGGCTAGCACGACAGGGCGCAACTTGCGCTAGAGCGACATAAAGCGTCAGATCTCTATAATAATAATAATTTATTTTCTCCACAAACATAATACTTACATTAGAATCAAAATATAACATACACAATCAGAGATATTACATTATGTTTGTAAGAGACTGGTACCTCTATGCAAGAATAGCAGTATCTTGCGCACTTGCGCAAGTCGCGCCCTATCGTGCTAGCCCGAAATGGTCACCATACTTTCGGATATCACGTTGATTGCCTCAAAAAAGTTGACGTATTGTTTCAAAACTCTCAGGTAGAAGAAGTTTTAGTAGAAGGAGCTAGAACCGCAGCTGAACGCGGTGACCTTACACAGTTTGAAACGCTGATGATACGCGCCAACAGACCGCGGGAGGTAGTGCAGCATTACAAAGACCTTGGTGAGTATTCACGTCTATGTGTCGATATTGTACTTTTATTTGTGTTAACAAAGTTGAGTATTCATTTTTAGAGCTTTGGGAAGAGGCGGCTCGAGTAGCTCGCGAATATTTGCCAGACAGTGCAGAGCCTGTACCACCAACTGTGCCTCCATTGTTACAGCGTGCCGCTGACCATGCTGACAGGTATCTAATATAATATATAATAATAAATATTTATATATATTTACAAACAGTTCTAATTACCCAGTACGGACTCCATAAGGTCTGCTGATCCGTCTTGTAGTACAGTTGGGAAAGTGGTAGCCCAGGACGGGCAAACAGTTGCTGGTTCGAATCCAGCCTTATCGAAGGATTTTTTAAAAATCAATAATAACACCAAACTAGTGGAGTATTTTCACAAAAAATATATGAATAATAAGATAGTAGAAACATTATGATATTCAACAAAATATTGTTTTATTTGTCTGAGCTTGGGATAACGAAAGGGATCATCGGTCAATCATGAGTGTTACAACTGGGGTAACGACAAGAAAATACATGTTTGACAGAGGGGAATGGTGGGAAGCAGTGGAACTCTTGATCAGTGCAAGCACAGCGGGTGCAGCTGGTGGTGCCGCACGACTGGCAGAACGAGCGGCACTGCGAGCCGCTAGGTTGGCACGGGATCATCTGCAGGGCGACAGGAGAAGAATGGCTGCTGATATGCTAGCAGATAGGTAAAAACTAGAATCGAATATACAAAATGTATTAACATTCCATTTTTAATTTTTGTTAAAATAATTTCTTATAATGCGCATGAAACCAAATCAGTTAACACCTAAACAGGTACAAGAAAGGCTATTAATATTTGTTTAGATTCGCAGCTATTGGTCAAAGTGATGTTGGGGAACAACTTCGAGCAGCTCTCGGAGGCGACGGATACGGTGGTGGCGATGATGGCGCTGGTAAAATGACTCTAATAAAATTATAAAAATCCTTCTCAATGTAAGACCTGTATCTGTACCACGAGTTCATAGTGACCCATAAAATATTTGTATGTAGACTGATACTTCTTCTTGTTACTTAAAAGAGTGCTGTACAATTTCCTTAAGTCAAATACACAACAGCACATTTAGCGGAACAAAGAAAAAGTGAAAATATAAAACAGTAACTTTTATATTTAAATAAATAAGATTGAATTAGATTATTATATTAACATCTTTTAACATCGATATTTAAACAACCTTACTCAACCTTTATTGGAAAACTAACAGACAAAATGCATGTTTTTTAGATTTTGTAACAAAGCAGAAAAGGCTGAAAATTTAAAAATTGTAACAGCACTACAAAAATTGTAACAACATTGATTGAATCAAACTTTAATGAATTTAAAATCTTATTCAAATAAAATTTATGAAATTTACAAGAACGCAAAATCAACATCGAATCACTTGATTATTTAAGTATCGCCACCGAAATTAGGTAGTGAAAACGAACCAGAATATTAATGAATTAAAAAAAAAATTAAAAATTAATAAATTATGAAAAATTAAAAAATGAAACAAGTGACAGCCGACTACTTTTTTTTGCTTTCAAATTGGACCCAAGTAAAATAAAGTAATCAAACACTTTTTAAAAAAAAAATTGCATTATTGTGATTTAGATCTTACTAGTGTTCAGCTAAATGTGCTGATGTGTACGCGGTCGCTAGCTGTACCTGTTATTATAAACTCATGATTAAGGTAATGGGGAAAAAAGCTCTTGACCAATCAATTTACTTTGGGGAGTGTGGACGACAATCGTTGTTTTTTTATTATATTAACACGTCGTCGTCGTCGATGAACAAGTCGTGCGCCTGGTAATAAGTGACACGTCTATCCATGACAGTTGCAGTGTCATTCAGTGCCTTAAATCACAAATATTGGTACACACTGCGCTCGTCACTTCTGAGAGGTAAGTAGACAAGCTCCATGTGCTTGTAATTTCACCAGCACTCTGAAAACATATGAAATGAATACGTAAGGTCGTGGTACTTCCCTGGACGAACTCTTTCATAAGGAGGTCTACTGCTACTATGTATTGATTGGTCGAGTGCACTCTTAACTAGCCACTTTACAACGTAACTTTATTTCAAAGTTTCCCAAAGTGGGCCCCAGTGGGCGCTGAGCGTCCTATTTCGCGGTATTTGGCGATCGCGGTCTCGGAAGCAATTGATGCTGTCCAGGGGGTGCTAACTTATTTAAAAAAAAAAAATCCTGAATTATCCATATAAACTACACTACAAGTATATACTTCTTTTTCCTTATGATTTTTTGTGTTAAGTTACTATAAATAATACGTGTTTTCAATTATTTTTTGTGGTAGTGGGCGTTGAAATTTTTTTATCTTGCCTAAGTGGGCAGTGTGTCAAAAAGTTTGGGAACCTATGCTTTATTTATTACGCTATCACGGCATCGTTATTTAACAGGTACATCAGTGGATTACTCCGAGGAAGAAATGGGGGCAACCCCTCAAGTGTCCGAGGCAGAAGTCGAGGCAGAATCGGAGGCTCTGGAACGACTTGCTCGGGCAGGACATTGGCAACGTTGCCTCGCACATGCGGGTGTTAGAGCACCCCATTACGCGTTGAGATATGCTGCGCAATTGTTCAAATCTCATCCGGTTAGTCAAGAGCCATTATTATTTTTCTACAAATTCAAGTAGTAACTGCAACTTAGCCTGTATATTTATTAGTAAGTGGAAGTTTATTTACAAATAATATATATGGATATCTTTCCAGCGCGGAAACAGCAGGGAGGGTATGTTTCGTTACGTTACCGGATTTGTACCAGCTAAAACCCCTCTGTGGCTTATTTGGATGCTTAAAATATCAACTTTTATTTTACCTTTAAACTAACATAATACCTAAAGTAATATGTTACTTTAAAGGTTGTCCGTGTAAAGTTACTTTTTTACTTATCTCAAAAATTTGAAATTCTGTACTGCTAGTGGTTTTAATTGGTTATTTTTCTTAAATTTACATGAAATTTGTACAATTCGCGTCCTTGATGTAATGAGGCCATATCAGCTAAATGATAATTTTTCAGTAGACAGGCCTAAAGATTTTATGAACGAATTTATTCGATAACTTTTTATGCTTAAATGGAGAGTTACGAAATTCCACATATACATAATTTAGTTTTAGTATTTTGTATTATTTTTAAGACTTACATGTGATAAAAGCGTTTTAGCGTACATATGATCGCATGTGGCTTTTTATACCAAGGTTTCGAAATAAAGACATTAGAACCTGGGTCCGCGGATGTGGTATTCTCAGATCAATTTCAATTTCATTGCCCTTTAAGTCAACGTCGTTACAAGTATTTAAGTTTTAAGTGTTAATAATTGTTGTTTCTGTAGTGGAGTCTCTCACTTTGCTAACTACAGTGTGAGAGACTTTATGGGCTCTCCTATAAGATGATGTGAAGGGGCCGGTGGATTCTTTAACTCTTCCGTAATGTAACAATACACTTTCCTTCCTTCTTTCTTGCGTTACGTTTATTTTAAGTACTCTTAGAGTCTAGTCATTTTATAAGTTACGAGCCCTGTACCCCACCTACGGTGGCATTGGGGTCGGCCTGCGGCGCGTGGTCGGATTCAGTTTACGGGGTGTGCTCATTCTCTTCGGTGGCACAGCAGTTAGTACTCTGGGCGCTTGATGAGGATGTCGATTCTCGATTTGGGCCAATTTAAGAAACGAACATTTCTAAGTTGGTTTTGGTCTGAGTATTCTGGATTATCGTTGTTTTGGTATTCACAGTACAGGAAATTCGGCTGTAGTTTAGCATTTTTTCCCCCTAAATACTTCTCTTTAGCAAAGCTTTAAAGAAAATAGAATCTAACAGATGTGGTTGAGCTACAACAACGCTATAATAATTATCTCATTTTCACTACATCGGGAAGTATGCCTTACATTTTTACAATTGTGAGCTCTTGTACTCGTAATCTATGAAGCCTCCGACAATAATTACCTCCATACGAAGGCGTGCGGACGCTTCGGGCTTCGCCCTCCGCGGACCTCGGCCTGCGGCCTCGACACTTAGGACTTTGTTTTAAAAAACATTTAAATAGATCTTTAATGGCGGCTATATTTAAAAATTACAACAATATATTATGACCACTAATTATTATCAAACAATCTTAGAAATCTTTTCGTGCTAATTTTCAGTCCGAGCAAAGCAAGTTAAATAAATAAATTAGGACTATATCGAAAAACAGAGGAAACAAAATGTTTACCCCAAATTATAATGCCATGTCATTTTCAGTCGAATTAGAAGAAATTTGCATCTATCGCCAAAAATGTTTGTATGGTAGTCATATTGAAAACTGGTGAAAACTAAATTATAACCGCTAATTATTATTAAACACTCATAAAGACCCCGATATGCCAATTTTCAGCCGGATCGAAGCAAGTTTTTCTTGGGCCGCCATTTTGAAATAGCCATCTTGAATTTTTTTAACCCAGGCAGTTGACCAGTGTTACCCTCTATGACATTCCTTCAAGCACCTCTTACCTATCTCTAATAGTTTCCGTGATAGGAGGCTTTGAAATTTGTATGGCGGCCATCTTGTTTATTTGAATTTCGAACATTTTTTACTTCCCGTGGAAATTGACCAGGGTGTATCTTATAAAAATGTACAAAAATCCCCCCATGTATTAAAGTTTTTGCAGTCCGTTCATTTCTTGTTTACATTTTCCACATTCAGGGCTTCTCATTTTGATTTTGCTTTGGAGCCTACCCGCGTACAACGGTATAAATATTTTTTTTCCACCATATCGGGAAGTATGCGTCCTATTTCTATCAGTGAGTAAGAACTTGTAGCTTTATATATATAATAAAGCGTGAAAGACACTGACTGAGCTGATGCGGGTTGGGCGCGAGTCAGGGTCAGGGCCGCGGCGGGTCTAATTCCGTGAATTTATATGGACGACAACACAACAATTTATATGGACGAGTGCGGGCGCGCAACGGGCACATGGAATTACACCCGCCGCGGTCCCGACCCGACTCCCGTCCGACTCGCACCCGCTTTGTGTGTTTCACGCTTTAGAGAAAACTAACCATTTACACGCATGAACACACCCCAACGGGGTATGTTTGTACTTATTACCTATATAACGCCTGTACGAACATTGTTTACAATAAATAAATAAATAAATGTTCTATATAGTGAGTAAGATACCCTCTTATTTATGTAATATTCAATCGTAAACACACCCGTCTCTACATGCTATGGTGTCTCCAGGGGCGAATACTTACCAGGTGAAACCAGAATACCAGCACATTGCTGAGGCTTTTACCTTTTCTTCGGCATAGATTTAAGCAATTATATTATTTTAAATGTTGTATGTTTTGTGTTGAAAAATAAAATATTTTTATTTTTTATTAATACAATAAGTATTTGTTGGGAATTCCCGTTTGCAGCGTACCGAAGGCGTAGATATCGAAAGCGAAGAAGTTCCAGAAGCATTATCTCAAGCTCTCGACACTCTCCGTCAATATCTCGTGAGTGACACTGGTGTCGAGTTGCCGAACAGTGACACAACTCTAGCTAGAGCCATCGGCAGCGAAATTCTAGTGCGGATGTCTCTGGCGCCGAAAGCGTTTGCCGTTA
>NW_020653896.1:0-11234 GCF_003589595.1 Hyposmocoma kahamanoa | reverse complement strand
TAACGGCAAACGCTTTCGGCGCCAGAGACATCCGCACTAGAATTTCGGTGCCGATGGCTCTTGCTAGAGTTGTGTCGCTGCTCGGCAACTCGACACCAGTGTCACTCACGAGATATTGACGGAGAGTGTCGAGAGCTTGAGATAATGCTTCTGGGACTTCTTCGCTTTCGATATCTACGCCTTCGGTACGCTGCAAACGGGAATTCCCAACAAATACTTATTGTATTAATAAAAAATAAAAATATTTTATTTTTCAACACAAAACATACAACACTTAAAATAATATAATTGCTTAAATCTATGCCGAAGAAAAGGTAAAAGCCTCAGCAATGTGCTGGTATTCCGGTTTCACCTGGTAAGTATTCGCCCCTGGAGACACCATAGCATGTAGAGACGGGTGTGTTTACGATTGAATATTACATAAATAAGAGGGTATCTTACTCACTATATAGAACATTTATTTATTTATTTATTGTAAACAATGTTCGTACAGGCGTTATATAGGTAATAAGTACAAACATACCCCGTTGGGGTGTGTTTATGCGTGTAAATGATTAGTTTTCTCTAAATCGTGAAACACACAAAGCGGGTGCGAGTCGGACGGGAGTCGGGTCGGGACCGCGGCGGGAGTAATTCCATGTGCCCGTTGCGCGCCCGCGCTCGTCCATATAAATTGTTGTGTTGTCGTCCATATAAATTCACGGAATTAGTCCCGCCGCGGCCCTGACCCCGACTCGCGCCCAACCCGCATCAGCTCAGTCAGTGTCTTTCACGCTTTATTATATATATAAAGCTACAAGTTCTTACTCACTGATAGAAATAGGACGCATACTTCCCGATATGGTGGAAAAAAAATATTTATACCGTTGTACGCGGGTAGGCTCCAAAGCAAAATCAAAATGAGAAGCCCTGAATGTGGAAAATGTAAACAAGTAATCAACGGACTGCAAAAACTTTAATACATGGGGGGATTTTTGTGCATTTTTATAAGATACACCCTGGTCAATTTCCGCGGGAAGTAAAAAATGTTCGAAATTCAAATAAACAAGATGGCCGCCATACAAATTTCAAAGCCTCCTATCACGGAAACTATTAGAGATAGGTAAGAGGTGCTTGAAGGAATGTCATAGAGGGTAACACTGGTCAACTGCCTGGGTTAAAAAAAATCAAGATGGCTATTTCAAAATGGCGGCCCAAGAAAAACTTGCTTCGATCCGGCTGAAAATTGGCATATCGGGGTCTTTATGAATGTTTAATAATAATTAGCGGTTACAATTTAGTTTTCACCATTTTTCAATATGACTACCATACAAACATTTTTGGCGATAGATGCAAATTTCTTCTAATTCGACTGAAAATGACATGGCATTATAATTTGGGGTAAACATTTTGTTTCCTCTGTTTTTCGATATAGCCCTAATTTATTTATTTAACTTGCTTTGCTCGGACTGAAAATTAGCACGAAAAGATTTCTAAGATTGTTTGATAATAATTAGTGGTCATAACATATTGTTGTAATTTTTAAATATAGCCGCCATTAAAGATCTATTTAAATGTTTTTTAAAACAAAGTCCTAAGTGCCGAGGCCGCAGGCCGAGGTCCGCGGAGAGCAAAGCCCGAAGCGTCCGCACGCCTTCGTATGGAGGTAATTATTGTCGGAGGCTTAATAGATTACGAGTACAAGAGCTCACAATTGTAAAAATGTAAGGCATACTTCCCGATGTAGTGGAAATGAGATAATTATTATAGCGTTGTTGTATCTCAACCACATCTGTTAGATTCTATTTTCTTGAAAGCTTTGCTAAAGAGAAGTATTTAGGGGGAAAAAATGCTAAACTACAGCCGAATTTCCTGTACTATGAATACCAAAACAACGATAATCCAGAATACTCAGACCAAAACCAACTTAGAAATGTTCGTTTCTTAAATTGGTCCAAATCGGGAATCGACCTCCTCATCAAGCGCCCATAGTACTAACTGCTGTGCCACCGAAGAGAATGAGCACACCCCGTAAACTGAAACCGACCACGCGCCGCAGGCCGACCCCAATGCCACCGTAGGTGGGGTACAGGGCTCGTAACTTATAAAATGACTAGACTTTAAGAGTACTTCAAATAAACGCAACGCAAGAAAGAAGGAAGGAAAGTGTATTGTTACATTACGGAAGAGTTAAAGAATCCACCGGCCCCTTCACATCATCTTATAGGAGAGCCCATAAAGTCTCTCACACTGTAGTTAGCAAAGTGAGAGACTCCACTACAGAAACAACAATTATTAACACTTAAAACTTAAATACTTGTAACGACGTTGACTTAAAGGGCAATGAAATTGAAATTGATCTGAGAATACCACATCCGCGGACCCAGGTTCTAATGTCTATATTTCGAACCCTTGGTATAAAAAGCCACATGCGATCATATGTACGCTAAAACGCTTTTATCACATGTAAGTCTTAAAAATAATACAAAATATTAAAACTAAATTATGTATATGTGGAATTTCGTAACTCTCCATTTAAGCATAAAAAGTTATCGAATAAATTCGTTCATAAAATCTTTAGGCCTGTCTACTGAAAAATTATCATTTAGCTGATATGGCCTCATTACATCAAGGACGCGAATTGTACAAATTTCATGTAAATTTAAGAAAAATAACCAATTAAAACCACTAGCAGTACAGAATTTCAAATTTTTGAGATAAGTAAAAAAGTAACTTTACACGGACAACCTTTAAAGTAACATATTACTTTAGGTATTATGTTAGTTTAAAGGTAAAATAAAAGTTGATATTTTAAGCATCCAAATAAGCCACAGAGGGGTTTTAGCTGGTACAAATCCGGTAACGTAACGAAACATAACCTCCCTGCTGTTTCCGCGCTGGAAAGATATCCATATATATTATTTGTATATATATATACTTAAATAAACTTCCACTTACTAATAAATATACAGGCTAAGTTGCAGTTACTACTTGAATTTGTAGAAAAATAATAATGGCTCTTTACTAACCGGATGAGATTTGAACAATTGCGCAGCATATCTCAACGCGTAATGGGGTGCTCTAACACCCGCATGTGCGAGGCAACGTTGCCAATGTCCTGCCCGAGCAAGTCGTTCCAGAGCCTCCGATTCTGCCTCGACTTCTGCCTCGGACACTTGAGGGGTTGCCCCCATTTCTTCCTCGGAGTAATCCACTGATGTACCTGTTAAATAACGATGCCGTGATAGCGTAATAAATAAAGCATAGGTTCCCAAACTTTTTGACACACTGCCCACTTAGGCAAGATAAAAAAATTTCAACGCCCACTACCACAAAAAATAATTGAAAATACGTATTATTTATAGTAACTTAACACAAAAAAATAATAAGGAAAAAGAAGTATATACTTGTAGTGTAGTTTATATGGATAATTCAGGATTTTTTTTTTTTTTTCAAATGAGTTAGCACCCCCTGGACAGCATCAATTGCTTCCGAGACCGCGATCGCCAAATACCGCGAAATAGGATGCTCAGCGCCCACTGGGGCCCACTTTGAGAAACTTTTAATAAAGTTACGTTGTAAGATGTGGCTAGGTAAGAGTGCACTCGACCAATCAATACATAGTAGCAGTAGACCTCCTTATGAAAGAGTTCATCCAGGGAAGTACCACGACCTTACGTATTCATTTCATATGTTTTCAGAGTGCTGGTGAAATTACAAGCCCATGGAGCTTGTCTACTTACCTCTCAGAAGTGACGAGCGCAGTGTGTACCAATATTTGTGATTTAAGGCACTGAATGACACTGCAACTGTCATGGATAGACGTATCACTTATTACCAGGCGCACGACTTGTTCATCGACGACGACGACGTGTTAATATTATAAAAAAACAACGATTGTCGTCCACACTCCCTAAAGTAAATTGATTGGTCAAGAGCTTTTTTCCCCATTACGTTAATCATGAGTTTATAATAACAGGTACAGCTAGCGACCGCGTACACATCAGCACATTTAGCTGAACACTAGTAAGATCTAAATCACAATAATGCAATTTTTTTTTTAAAAAGTGTTTGATTACTTTATTTTACTTGGGTCCAATTTGAAAGCAAAAAAAAGTAGTCGGCTGTCACTTGTTTCATTTTTTAATTTTTCATAATTTATTAATTTTTAATTTTTTTTTTAATTCATTAATATTCTGGTTCGTTTTCACTACCTAATTTCGGTGGCGATACTTAAATAATCAAGTGATTCGATGTTGATTTTGCGTTCTTGTAAATTTCATAAATTTTATTTGAATAAGATTTTAAATTCATTAAAGTTTGATTCAATCAATGTTGTTACAATTTTTGTAGTGCTGTTACAATTTTTAAATTTTCAGCCTTTTCTGCTTTGTTACAAAATCTAAAAAACATGCATTTTGTCTGTTAGTTTTCCAATAAAGGTTGAGTAAGGTTGTTTAAATATCGATGTTAAAAGATGTTAATATAATAATCTAATTCAATCTTATTTATTTAAATATAAAAGTTACTGTTTTATATTTTCACTTTTTCTTTGTTCCGCTAAATGTGCTGTTGTGTATTTGACTTAAGGAAATTGTACAGCACTCTTTTAAGTAACAAGAAGAAGTATCAGTCTACATACAAATATTTTATGGGTCACTATGAACTCGTGGTACAGATACAGGTCTTACATTGAGAAGGATTTTTATAATTTTATTAGAGTCATTTTACCAGCGCCATCATCGCCACCACCGTATCCGTCGCCTCCGAGAGCTGCTCGAAGTTGTTCCCCAACATCACTTTGACCAATAGCTGCGAATCTAAACAAATATTAATAGCCTTTCTTGTACCTGTTTAGGTGTTAACTGATTTGGTTTCATGCGCATTATAAGAAATTATTTTAACAAAAATTAAAAATGGAATGTTAATACATTTTGTATATTCGATTCTAGTTTTTACCTATCTGCTAGCATATCAGCAGCCATTCTTCTCCTGTCGCCCTGCAGATGATCCCGTGCCAACCTAGCGGCTCGCAGTGCCGCTCGTTCTGCCAGTCGTGCGGCACCACCAGCTGCACCCGCTGTGCTTGCACTGATCAAGAGTTCCACTGCTTCCCACCATTCCCCTCTGTCAAACATGTATTTTCTTGTCGTTACCCCAGTTGTAACACTCATGATTGACCGATGATCCCTTTCGTTATCCCAAGCTCAGACAAATAAAACAATATTTTGTTGAATATCATAATGTTTCTACTATCTTATTATTCATATATTTTTTGTGAAAATACTCCACTAGTTTGGTGTTATTATTGATTTTTAAAAAATCCTTCGATAAGGCTGGATTAGAACCAGCGACTGTTTGCCAGTCCTGGGTTACCACTTTCCCAACTGTACTACAAGACGGATCAGCAGACCTTATGGAGTCCGTACTGGGTAATTAGAACTGTTTGTAAATATATATAAATATTTATTATTATATATATTAGATACCTGTCAGCATGGTCAGCGGCACGCTGTAACAATGGAGGCACAGTTGGTGGTACAGGCTCTGCACTGTCTGGCAAATATTCGCGAGCTACTCGAGCCGCCTCTTCCCAAAGCTCTAAAAATGAATACTCAACTTTGTTAACACAAATAAAAGTACAGTATCGACACATAGACGTGTAATACTCACCAAGGTCTTTGTAATGCTGCACTACCTCCCGCGGTCTGTTGGCGCGTATCATCAGCGTTTCAAACTGTGTAAGGTCACCGCGTTCAGCTGCGGTTCTAGCTCCTTCTACTAAAACTTCTTCTACCTGAGAGTTTTGAAACAATACGTCAACTTTTTTGAGGCAATCAACGTGATATCCGAAAGTATGGTGACCATTTCGGGCTAGCACGATAGGGCGCGACTTGCGCAAGTGCGCAAGATACTGCTATTCTTGCATAGAGGTACCAGTCTCTTACAAACATAATGTAATATCTCTGATTGTGTATGTTATATTTTGATTCTAATGTAAGTATTATGTTTGTGGAGAAAATAAATTATTATTATTATAGAGATCTGACGCTTTATGTCGCTCTCGCGCAAGTTGCGCCCTGTCGTGCTAGCCCTAGAGGACTACACAAAATATTGTCTTGTATGTATTTAAAATCCGAAACACAACATGATTCTACACATGGTCTACTGTTATTTCAAGTACTTTATTTTGTATGGAGTAAAATGTACATACAAAATACATAAATATCAGATATTGGAAATGCCAATTGTAAATACGCCTTTAGATAGTATTTGAAGTACAAATAAATATTTTGGATTTGTATTTCAACGTAAGTTATTGGTTTTCAAAATATATATTTCAAATACGTATTTCTATTACACGTAATTCAAACATTGTCCAGCCCTGTACGTTACCTACTTCATTTTATAATTTCAGTCGACGTACAAACAGCGATTAGATCTCTGATTGAATTCGTTGATAATACAATCAACGTCAGAACGATCAGAATGTTCAAACTTTTTAAAAGTATCTCGACATTTGATAAAAACCAAGCTTATCTTAATGAATTAAAGGTGCTCTTGCTGTAGGGAGTTTGACTAAAAAGTGTATATTGCTTTAATCATCTTACATAAACATTATGAAAACGAAAAGATTCGTGTTTCATTTCATTGTGATATCTTTTTTTATATATAATATTAGTGACGGGACGAACAAGTGCACGACTTGTTCGTCCCGTCATGCATGATGGTAAGCTACACGCCTATCCATAGCAGTTGCAGTGCCACTCAGAGCTTTAAATCGGTAAGATCTGAGGGGCGCTGCCACTGCGCCTGTCACCCTGAGACATAAGTTGACAAGTCCCATAATGTGTCTGCAATTTAACCAGCACCCTTAACCTTCAAAACCGGAACACAGTAATGTAGACATTACTGCTTGGCGGCAGAAACAGAAAATTTCAAAAATTTCACACTGAACTCTCTGTCTCAACAAACGCCAGATATATTAATGTACGGCGCCATAACGGTTGTGACGTTACAAACAAGTTACAGTTTTCTTACTAACCGTCACTGAATGCCTGTTACTATTTGAACAACTGATTTCAATTCTATTTTTAATGCTAATTAAATTGTCGATATTTGTCAAATATCATATTGTTATCGGAAGAAGTTTCTCTTCAATAATGATAGCTTCAATTGTAACGACTTCCAAAATTACATACCAAATGTTCAGCATGTTGTTCAGCAAGCTGCAAAGCACGCTGATGATGACCACGCGTCAACCACATCCTAACGGCATCTTCAGGTGCTCCAGCTCTTAAGAACGCTGCCTCAGCATCTTCTGGTCTCTCCTCTGCCAAAGCAGCTGCTTCGTGACGCGTCACTTCGCGTTTGGTAATGCCTCCGCCTAGTTCGCTTAGCTCCATTGCAATATCCCATCTATTATGGACATAACATTAAAAAGGCTAAATGTGAGGCAACAACGAAATCAAAGTACTGTTGGTTATACCGTAGCATAATAAGAGAACTATGGTAACAATGTTGTAATGGTAACACATTCGCATAATCGCGGTGCACTCATGTTGCATAGCGCGGATCGTCTCACGCGCTTTTAATTTATAGAATATAAGCAGTCGCTGATAACAACGTAGATGTGTTTATTGTTGTGTTTATGGTAGTTGGAAGAAGAATGCCTAAAATTCATAACTGTTTAGCATTTTATTTCTATTTTATAATCATACTCCATAATCAAGATACCAATCCGCGATGCTGGTATAAAAATATCAATACCTACGTAAATACCTACAGCATTTAACAAAGGTAATTTTAATTATGCATGAGAATTTATGATGAACACTTTACAATTTTCAAATTATGTTTACAACTTGTAGGTAGAACTAAAACAATGTGAACAATCCTACGGTCCGAGTGAAATATAGGCGTTTACGGGAAAAATGGCGGGTTTTTGAAGTTACAAGTACAGTTTTTACAAAGATTAATTTGATTTCAAGTATATTAAGAAGAAAATACGAAGAAAGAAATAGTGATGAAGAAAGTTAGAACTATATTCCTTATTTTAAATCAAATTACAAAAGAGTTTATACTGAAAATTCCAATAATCACAAATTCAAACTTTTCAAAGTGAAAACAATGTGATATAAATGAAAGTGAAAACATAAATATAGACTCTCGCCGCTTAACAGACTATTTAAAAAGCCCAAACAAGAGAACTAAGTTATTTAAGAGAAAGTGAAAACATAATGTTGTAGAACCATAATGGAAAATATTTAATGAGGATCCTGATAATTAAACGAAGACATGGCTAAATGGACTTGTATCCAAGCCAAAAGTATTAAAAAAATAGCGTTTATGCGCCGAATAGGCGGATGTTGCCATACTTACTCTTAATGAAATATTCTTTATTGCACATAAAATTACAATAAAAATACAATAAAATAGCTTAAGTATAAAAGTAGTAGTAAGTCATTGTGCAACAGGCGGCCTTATTGCTATGTAGCAATTTCTTCCAGGCAACCTTAGGATAGACATTTCGGATATGCAAAAGGTCATAATGCATATGCAAGGTCAAAAAATCTTAATATACTATGGTTATACTTTCGGTTAGCAATATTATCTAATGAACACAGTCGTGCGCTTCTAAATGCTAAATTGCTTTAAGGTCCACAAATAACTAAATTGTCGAAACTGCTTAGCTCTACAGCATATACAATAAAAAATACGAAAACTTTCTGAATTAAAAACGGCAAGATTAGTTAACATTGACTACTTTAACAGTTTAATGATATACGACATTTTGCGTTGAGTTAATGTCGCCTACATTGTTCTGCTAAAGGGTGATCTTTAGGGCAATTTCAAACCGGGCCTCGGAGTGTCTCTGACTATAAAAAGGTAATTTTCTTAAAAGATTTCATAAATAATAATAATTAAGGTCATTTTCTTTGCGCATATTTCTTAAAAGACGTTAATATTCTTACACAAACGGCACAATAATCTTTTAAAATGGTAATTTATGTCAAAAATAATAAATTGACTCTTCTTGATAGTCGTCTTCACAGAGTAACTAATTAATTTAAAGGGCATTGTATGCTTCTATGATAAGATTCCTGTTGATATTTAAAAAATTGCCATTTACAAGTTTAAAGCAGTAGTGAAAGAAGAACTTTATACTAAACGCTATTATACAATGATATACAGGTGTCTGCGTACTTGGATGACAAAAATCCACGGCAGTAACCCGTCGTTCATTTTTTTTTATAATATCAAGTGACGGAACGAACAAGTCATGCGCCTGATGGTAAGCTATACGCCTGTCCATAAGTTGCAGTGCCACTCAGAGCTTTAAATCGCAAAGATCTGAAGGGCACTGCCACTGCGCCCGTCACCCTGAGACATAGTTGGCAAGTCCCATGTGTCTGTAATTTTACCAGCATCCTTACCCTTCAAAACCGGAACACAGCAATGCTGACATTACTGCTTATCGACAGAAATAGGTAAGATTTGTTTCCACATATATCTATCTATGATACTTGAAATAAATATTGAAAATTATAAATCGCATAATTTTTTTAAAATAAATACGCACTATCTCATCATTGGTGTAATAAGGCCTATAACATATGTAATATGACAAATTTTCAGGAAAGAGACTTAAAGATTCTACGAACGATATTAGTCGATAACTTTTTTATGCTTGATAGGAGTTATAAAATTTCACGTAAACATAATTTGTATTATTTTTACGACTTTCACCTGTTATATTCGTACGGATAGTAGGAAATGTGTATCTGCCATATGAATGAGTAGTAGTGCTGAATCAATGTGTAATTTGCTTACCTATGAATTAAAATATTTTTGTGATAAATATTTTTTATATTTATCACAGATCACAGATTAGGTAATCGAATAATCGAAAATAAATAATAAAAAACTACATTTTGAACTGCTACATTTTGAAGTTCTAAACATATAATTGTAAAATATTTACCCCCAAAAGAAAACATAATCTTCCCTTATTTAAAAAAGTTAACAATGGAAAGTCTATTTAACTGCCCGGGTCGGGAGTAATATTTTTATGGCCTACATTTATTTCTCTCGTGAGTTTGGATGTAATTTGTGGTTGTCTATGTGAGTATCCATGACATCCGCGACACAGGGTTTCCCTAGTGCGGGGCAATGCTGAGTGTGTGCGTTATTATTAAAAAAAAATTATTATTATTATTATCTACAACTTTTAATTACCAGGAAACTACGGCAATATTTTATATATTGGGTATATAAGCTCGCATTAGATTAAAGCACAGAACGTATAAAAGGGTTGATAAAGTTAAACTAATAAACTTTATCAACCCTGTTATAAGTCCTAATGCTCGGCACGTGTTGCCTCTCAGGCAAGTGTTTAACCCATATTCCGCCACGCTGATCCAATGCGGGTTGGGCACTTCACACGTTTTCCGAGGGTAATGAACCTTGTCTTACGTGCAGGTTTCATCACGATGTTTTCCTTGTATTCAACATTAAATTAAATTTTGCACATAAATTCTGAGAAACTCAGAGGTGCAAACCCGAATTTCGACGCACGGCCTCTGAGAGGGTTAGGTCAAACCATTAGGCTACCATAGCTTTACTAACAAACAGGTTCATTAAAAAGCCTCGTAGTGGTCAATAAAACACGACCAAAACAAAACGAAAATAAGAAACAATTGCATTGCAGAATAGCAATTTTTTATACAAGGCTGAAAAGTTATTATTTGACGCAATTGTTTATATAGAAACCTGAACAAGTAAAGGATCCTCAAATTGAAGCATGAGCGAAGCGAGTGGTTCAAAAATAGAATACTGAACGCAGCGAGGGTTTCAAGGCATGAGACGCAAAACAACTCTGCTGCCGAGCGAAAAACACAACTTTTCGCCTCACTATAGCAATGAAAATAGTAAATGAAAGAAAAACAATTGAACTATAACAAATCAGTTTGGTACTTCGACGAATTAAAATAACTTAATAAACAAAATGAATTATCGTCATCGACCTACCAACGATTGGACGTCGGATCTAATACAAAAACCACGAAAAGAATGTCCGAAGTTAACCCATACAAACGTAGTCACATGTAACGAAATGTAAAAAAACTAAAACATTTAATTTAAATTGCAACATCATTGCAGTACTGCCTAATTTTGCTTGCAACAATTTAAGGGCCCAAAAACATAATATTCAGCTTCTACTGGAAACTTAACAAAATGCACCATATTGCTTC
>NW_020653895.1:0-11118 GCF_003589595.1 Hyposmocoma kahamanoa | reverse complement strand
CGATAAAAAGAAGAAGGCAGAACTTAAACACGACCGCATCACTAGCACCCGGCATGAAATCCTCAGGTAGAAACAATCTGGAAAATCCCCACCTAAACAAATTATCCTTCCGAACTGAGAACCGAAGCCTATTTAAAGACGTCTCAAATGGCAATTCATGACTCAGAAGGCGCTCTTTCGGTTGGTATTTGGTAGATAATTACCATATACGCATATATAGCGCCGTATTTAAAATGTCGAAATGCAAGCATGGATAACATCAGTGGCCCAGTGGTAAGCAATAGTTCCGGTCTGGGTGTACTGAGTAGTGCTTTAGAGGTAATTTATTATTTATTGGTGAGGTAGTTTGATCCATTATTACCATGGTTATTTGAGCCCGTTCTTTGATAGATGGTAAGTACTGGTTCCGGTCTAGATGCACCTAGTAGTGCTCCTGGGTTTTCTTAATTTTCGATGTAGTTGTTCGGCACAACACTTATTTGAACTCGTTCTTTGGGGTAATGAAGTTGTCGATATTTCTATAAACCTTATTTCCGAAAGCATATAACACATTAACATACTCAATTATATTATTTATGGTTCAAAATTATTTAAGAATATTAGAACTGAGAAAATTATTAGATTAATCGTGTATTCTGAATAACTATTTAACTGCAAGTGCAATTTTGTGTTAAACTTCACCAAAAGTCCTTGACAAGTGAACGTGTTTGAATTAATCGAACATACGGCGAACTAGACGAACCAAGAAATTTTATGTAATTACAAATATATGATGTATGGTTGGCCGCCTGTAAAGACAAGCAATCGTTATGGACGTTGTTATCTTTTACTTAGTGCCATAATGTGGTTTTCAATAGTTTAAAATTGTAATTATTACACAGAAAAATGTCTACACAGAAAAAGGTTGTTTGCAAAGCGTGCTCGATGTAGGGTAATTAAGTTGGCGCTTATGACAGAGTCAGACACAAGATACTAAAAATTGTATGACTTAGGGATAAGAGCCATAGCCCATAAATGGATCACTAGTTGCCTGACTAAACGAGAGTAATTCTTTGAAACTGAACAAGTTAACTATAAAACAGGTAATATTATACATCCCAAGCCGCACACCCATATCTAAATACATACTATAAGATATCTAATACAATTTAATCCGATTGAATATTTTCAGAGTTCAAATTCCCTCAAGATGTCTCGAAGAAGGTTTCTGGATAATTTAAAGTAAAAGTGGGCACAACTTTATTAGTAGATCACAAGAGTGTTTTGAGAAACTATCTGTAGGTAGTGTTAAGAGTGATTCTTGTCTTTTTTCTCAAGTAGCCCTTCTAGAATGCCACAAGACCATTTGTAGAATGTAGACAGTTTTTATTTAGTCTTGTAGACAGTTTTTAGATAATTTATAGTCTATGATGGTTTTCTTAGTAATGCTATTTTAAAACCAAAGTAACTAAAGCGTTACAAACGTAAGACGCAATTCCCTTAATACTAATAGATTTCAAGTTTAATGGCTTACAATATATAAACTATCAAAATTGCAACATGGCCAAATTATATATAATATTTCTGACTTTTTCGCGCAATGTTTAATTGGTTAGAAAGCGCGAATTGATGTGCGACTTTAAATACATTGTGAAAAGTGATGTAAAACCTGTCGTAAAAGTAATGCGCTCGCTAAATTTTAAATATTTATGTATAAAATATAAACTTAATAAAAATGCAGTTATCGATTTTCGGTTTTAAATAGTTATAGAAAGCTTAAATATACAAAATAACTCACATAACAAACCATTTCCAAGAAGTTCTAGGCTTCTTCAATATAATTTCAACTTAGATTTACTATTTAAAAAGAAAATAAGTTTTCTCGGCTACTTCATAGTCATTCTTTAAAAATAAAAGCATTTTTCAAAACACTGTTGGAGCATTTTGTCTATAGGTTTATCTATAGAAAACTTTAGAATACGAAAAGTTTATTTTTACTCGCTTTATGTAGTGGATCTTGTAGAAGAATATTAACTCCCATGAAGCTTTTATGATTGTCTACAAAACACGATGTTTCTATGCGATTTTTTCTTTTGACAGTATTACAAAACCTTTATAAAAGTTATAGGGAATAGTGAGCGTATTATGCAATAAAAAACTTTTGAAAACACTAGGTCAAAAAAGCTATTGAAAAAATCCAATTTTTTGCAAAAAAACGTTATTCTGTAAAATTATATGGAATGTGTTATATATGACTAGAAAAGTGGATAAATTCCCTATCATATAAATTTATGGAATATTTTAATGACATACCTAACTTATGTTGGAAGAAATAAAATTTTCATTACAAAATTGAGGTTATTTCTTCACGCCAACCACATTTCACATAATGATTTCACTGTATTTTATTGATAGTCGGCACAATACACAAACACAACATTGAAGTACAGTAGTTTACGCGCTTATTTTAATGGTTTTTATCATTTCAGAACACGAAATTACTTCACAATGTTTATTTATTTATCAACAAACAAAAACCAGCTCGCGCGCGAATTACGACCATTGTATCCAGTGTTGCCAATTTGTGGGTAATTCCCCAAATTGTGGGGAATTTCAACTAGCTTTTTAAAACGGCTTTTTAAAACGGCTTTGTTAAAACTACAACTACAACCAAATACAGGTTTTCAAATGCGGTAGCACCTCCTGGACAGCATCAACGCCCTCCAATTACTGGCCCACTAGGGGGCGGTAGGGACCATTTTGGGAAACTGTCGTCTAACTAAACCCTAGCCTGAGGGAGACCCGTGACAGTGGGACATAAAAATGAGTTGATGTTTATTGTTGTTTGATTTAATTTCTTCTAATATTGTTGAAAAAATATTTTTTTAAGTCGGCCATGACCACAGAACAGTAAATACAGCTGAAGTGGTTACGTAGCGTCCGCCATTTTCGGTTTGTATGGATAGAATAGAATATAATAGAATACGTTTATTTGTCAGAATACAGTAATTACAAAGGTCTTAAGTAAAATTAGGTACATTGTATTCAACCTGCAAGCAGATGTGCAAATATTAATGGGATTCAATGTTTCTTTAGTCGCTATAGTTTCTAATTAATGTAATGAATTTGTAAATACTAAGTATTCTTTATTACTATAGAAGCAATGTGTCAAAAGCCATTTTGACAATTTTAATTTAAAAGTATGTCCTTGTAACTATTTAATTTCGTTTGGTAATTTATTGTAAATAATTACACACGTGTTGAAGCAGTTATTCTTATAAATTACTTTATGGCAACGAGGTTGGTATAAGAGATTCATAATTTTTGCCCTAGATTGCCTTTGAATGACTGCACCGCGTGTTTTAAAATATTGAGGAAGAGAGTTGACAAATACGCAGATATCCCTAATGTACATGCATGGCAAAGGTAATATGTTCAGCCTTTTAAACAGCGGTTTGCAACTGTCATCGAACCACGCACCGCAAATTGCTCGAATACACTTCTTCTGGACTTTAAACGCTCTTTCTAAGATTACTGAGTTACCCCATAGTACAAGACCGTAGCTGAGCACGGACGAAACGTAGCCGTGATAGGCCGTCAACGCAGCTTGTCGCAAGACAGTTTGCCTTGGTCTTCGTAAAGCGTAAACAAATCTGTTTAGGTTCATGCACATATGTTCGATGTGTTCCTTCCAGTTAAGGTTCTTGTCGATTGTTAACCCAAGAAAGTTAAATGTGTCTACTTCATCTACAGTATCAGAGTTGTAATTAATTTTAACCGGTATGGGATTTGAGTTGTAAGATCTAAATGTCATAACTTTGGTTTTACTTATATTAATATTCAAGTCATTGATGTCCATCCAACTTATTACGTCTGTCAGTGCTTTATTTAGGTCAGTGTTAAAAGTCGCTTTGTTTTGGCATTTTATTATAAGAGTTGTATCGTCAGCAAATTGTATACAATTATGATCAATAGCATGTGGGAGATCGTCAATGTAGAGTAGGAACAATAACGGAATGGTATGGTTGTATCATTCTTTCTTGCAAATTCTCTAAAATCCTAGAACTACGCCTTATTGTGCTGTTTTGGAGTGCAAAAATATGACCCGTGGCGGTGTTTCATATCATCGGAAAGCCTTAGTTTAATAAATATTTAATTTTTTGTTAAAAAAAAAATATTTTTTGTTACTAGAAACGAAAATAACGCTTATACCCCTGCCATGTGATCGCTTCTTTTTTGGAGAATTAAATTAATAACTCCAAGTCGTCGTCGGTCGACAATAAAGCCGCTAGATGGCAGCACATTGATTGAAAATTGAACTTTCAACGATACGCCAACAGGATAAAGTTTAAATTACATTAACAATCCAGAATTAGTTATTTCTTTGTAAATTTGAAACTACGACCAATCAATATCGAGATTTTGTATTGTTTTTCTAATTAAGAATGTGTGGGTTTTGGCGACAAAGGTTTTGATAGTAATCGAGGCCTAAGGCACTTCCATTGGGGTTATGTTGACTGTGTGCGTAATTATTATTATTATTATTATTGTTTTTTATCTTCCGAGGCCGTGACCATAAGAGCTGTAAAGAGTCAGAAACGTTTGTTTGGAAAAACAGTTCTACGTGATTTAGACCCTTGCAATTAGAGGTATGTTATACAAGGGCAGTTTGATAAATATATCACTTTAAGGTTAAAGAAAAACTGTTTTCGGAATTTATTTTTGTTTCTTAATTCAGAACTCTTCACTAAGCGACACTTCCGTTTTTAAAATTAGCGGGAAAACAAAAAAATGGAATTGAAAAAAGTAGGTCGATATATTTTCTGAACATGGAAAAAACGGTAGTGTACAGTTTTGTAATATAATTTTAATATGACTTTTGTAAAATACTTTTCATGTAAGTTATAAACTTAGGAAATGATAATTTTAATATGTGCTCCGTAATCATAATATAAAAATATATACAGTTCCCAATACAAGAATCGTTTAACTAAGTTACACGAAATCGTGGTGCCATGAGTTTGGACTTAGTTCTAAGGTTAATAATTTGGATATCTTCTTTTTTTAATAAAATTATGAATATCTTTATACAAAATATTGATGCTGCAATGCCGAAAAAATACTTTTATTTCCTATGAAGTAATTTTCTTAATCAATGTTAAAATTTTAAAACATTGATTAACAATGCAACAAAAATTATGAACAATGCCTTAAATAAAATTCGAAAATTTTAGCGTTATTACAAAGTTATATCTCACGAAATCTCATGGAAGAAGTGAATAAGTGAAATTACCTCAAAAATGTTTATTGCTGCATTATATACAGAAAAACATAACCCACATCCTCTCCAATACTTGTAACTCTATCGACTAATATTCTCCATATAGTTACAAGAATTGGAGCAATAGATATTTTTGACGTAACTTTACTTGTGCCATTCTTCCATGAGTGGTGCGAAATATTGACTTGGCTGAAGAATGTTATCAGTTAGAGCGGCTTATCTTTCGCATTTCAAAGGGTAATAAAAACCATCGCTTCTGTTATTACAAAAAAATGGTCTTTATATATGTTGATGAGTGCAGGTGTTCTACACGTGTAATGTCTTTAAAAATTCGCACTCTTGTTGTAATAAGGACACATCTGCAAAGTGACAACATTTCAGGAGAGAAGTTTCTATTCGAACGATAGAATCGTTTGTCGACCGAAATTTATTGATGATATTAACTTTAGTGCCAATAGAGCTTCTTGAGGAAGTTCCTCCAGAGAAGTACTGCCACTTTACCCCTTTATTTACTGCCATTATATTACTGCCACCAAGCAGTAATGTGAGCATTACAGCGTTCCGGTTTCCAAGGGTCTTACCCTAAACGCGCATGTGAGGTTTTCACTCTAAGGCGACGATATAATACTGAGTTACGGGACGAACAAGTCGTGCTAATGGTAAGTGACACGCCTGTCCATAACAGTTGCATTGCCACTCAGAGCTTCAAACCGCAAAGATCCGAGGTGCACTGCCACTGCGCCTGTCACTCTAAGACATAAGTTGACAAGTCCCATGTGCCTGTAATTTTACCAGCACCCTTACCTTTCAAAACCGGTACACAATAATGCTGATATTACTGCTTGGCGGCAGAAATAGGTAAGGTGGCAGTACTTCCTTAGACCATCTCTTTCATAAGGTACTCTAGCACTACCAAAATAGCTGAATATCGTAGTAGTAAAAGATCTTGCTATTTCATAAACTTAATACTACAAATTATTTTGAAAGTAATTATTATACTTAATGTTTTACAAGCACGCTAAAAGAGATAGAATTATGATAACAATGTGCATATAAACCACAGGGCCACATATACCAGAACGTTAAGTTTGAAAAAAGAACGTCTTCAATCGTCTTTTGATTTCCTTGTTTTATTAAATATATGTCATTAATTTCATTTTAAACAATAAAGTTAAAATTGTTAAATAACTTTTGTACTTACGCGCTAAAAATGTTTTAAAAACGTTTTATGACGTAATTAACGATTTGATCGAATTCTGTTGTTGTTTTACTTACAGCTTTACGTAAGAATCTAAACATAATAGCAAATAAACACACCATAAACATAAACAATTTAAAAAAATCAATTACCGCGCGCAATCCGTAAACATCGAATCAAATTTCAAAGTTCGTAACTTACGTAACAATCTTCAATTCAAAAATTAGAACACTGGCTTGAATTGGTAAAAATATTTGAAAAAAATTAAGACAAAAAAAATCGGATACGCGTGATCGCGATCCTACCTTATGGCTGACTGGCTGTTTGTGCGCGCAACAGATGATTTTTGTATGTGAATGGAAGTTTTACTGCGCTTGTGTGAACCCGGGAAATCGATATACGCGTCACAGCTTGGACAATCGAGTTTGCGCACAAGACACTTGGCTATAAACAAAAATGCAACCTTATTTTTATTACCCTAAAAGTTACGACTGTCTATGCGAAATGTAAAATTAAGTTTGTTTTATTTTGGCGCGTAATGTTTATGAATGAATTTCGCTAAATGCCATAGATTTATCTTCTATGTTCTTAACAGTAAAAGGAAATTGTTTTAAATCGTTTGTGTTTTCGAAAAGTCGCCATCAAACCAATCATTTTTACGGTCAATAGGCTTAGAAAATTACGGTCAATAGCTTTAGAAAAGTGCATACATATATTATACTACTATGTAATGTAGTTGTGTGACAAGATCTTTTCAAGTAGTGCACTTCAGTGGCTGAATAGTTACTATGTACGGTTGGAAAAAAAAAGTAGTAAAGAATTCATGTCAAGTTTTGATCCTCGGTTGGACCAATTCGGGAAATAAATTTTCTAAATTGGTTCTAGTTTGGTGTTTATTTAGAATAGAATAGAATAGAACAGAATAGAAATTTTTTGTGTGTGTTTGTCTAGTTCGTCCAGGACAGTACTGCCACATTACCTATTTCTGCCGCCAAGCAGTAATGTCAGCATTACTGTGTACCGGTTTTGAAGGGTTTTGAAGAGTGCTAGTGAAATCACAGGCAAATGGGACTTGGTCAACTTATGCCTCAGGGTGACGGGCGCAGTGGTAGTGCCCTTCAGATCTTTGGAATTTAAATCTCTGAGTGGCACTGTAACTGTTATGGACAGGCGTGTAGCTTACCACCAGGCGCACGACTCGTTCGTCCTGTCACTTGATGTCATAAAAAAAATTAAAAGACGCATGATACAAATGAAGCTTTTTTTTTATTGTGACTCGGCAAAATGACTGCACCGCGCCTGATGGAAAGTGCAAATACAGTCCAGAGATGAGAGTAACGGATGGAAAACACAAATATCTTCACTCCGTCACTATCATTTTGCCGGTCTGGCCAAATGCTTCTTCACACTACGTTTGAAGGACCCGATGTTATAGAGGGGAGGGAATACATGCGCCGGGAGTTGGTTCCACAATTTGATGGTTCGACATAAAAACGAATTGCCAAACTTTTTAGTGCGGGAAGGTATTGAACTGACCGTCCAACTGTGGCAACGCAGTCCGGCACGGGTGGTCCGCTGATGGAAAGGAGAGGAAGGGAAAAGGTTGAATAACTCTTCAGAGCACTCACCGTGGTACAGGCGATAGAATACGCTAAGAGACGCTATATCTCTGCGAAGCTGTAACGACTCCGCATGCTCAGTTACATGAGGATCGTTGACAACACGGAAGGCGTAGCGCTGCAGTCCATCTAGGGCATCGAGCAAGTACTTGGCAGAGCCGTCCCAAACTTCAAAGCTTCAAACTTGACATCTTTTAATTTGGTGGAGTATTACTTATTTGACACTAATTGTTTTGGACGGATGTCGAATGGAAAACGAGAGTAAATCACCCAGGACCCCAAGTCTTCTAATTTTACATCATTTCAGTTGCATGTGGGTAGAGTGGTAATGACAGGACAGGAGTACGTTTGGTAATAATACCAAACGTATACAAGAATCGTTACCAAAAATATTCTGTTGCCATAAGGCTTGTCAATGGTCAATGGTCAATGGCTATGGCTTGTAATTAGAATACACAGCGCGGAAATGAAAATGCTAAGACGGGCGGGCGGCGTTACAAGATTAGACCACGTCAAAAACATCCACATCACAGGCAATTTTAAAGTGAGGCTTATCCCGGAAAAGTTGCTAGAGAGCCGATGTAGGTGGTACGGACATGTTATGCGACATGAAAAGAGAAGTCCTTGAGATGAGTAGCCAGCCCAAGAGACGTGGTAGACCCCGCCTCACATGGATATCCCTTATTAATAAAGATCTGCGAGAGTATCAGTTAGGACCACAGACGACTCACGACAGACCGTCTTGGAGAAAAGTGACCAGAAGGGCCGACCCCTAATAAATGGGAATAAGGCCAGGCAAAAGAAGAAGAAGAGGTATTCTGGCTTGTCAATGGTTAGCCACCTGTGACAGTGTGACCTCCTTACATCGTCATCCAACCTTTTTATCATCTTTCTGCGGTTCCTGGTCACTCGTATTTAAATTTAAATTTTGAATTGTTTCATAGCTCCTTTGCCTCATATTCTGATTTTGTTTCGCTCCACTGTCACTCCCTGCTCGATCGCGATAACGTACGGAACTGTTAAAATTCAATCGCGCCTAATTTTGATTCCTTTACTAAGTTTATAATCATTACTAAGTCTAAATCTTGTGCCAATTTTAATAACTTTATAACCATTACAGCCTTATCATGTACCTACGAAGTTAGGAAATGTAGTGTTTTGTAATAATGTACCTGTTTTCTATATACCTTTTATTGTTACAGTCTTCTTTGTTACCTTTTCTTCTCTTTAACCGACTTTAAATAAACTTGTGGACCTGAAGTTTTCTGTTTTACTGCCGTAAACCTGGTCACGATTTGTTAAGGTTACCCTTTCTCACCGAGCCATTATTCAACTGCCATTATAATTTTTTGGTATTCTGCTCTTCAATGGCAAATCGACGGCACGGTCTACTAATATTATATATATCTAATTTCAAGACTAAATTGCTGTTTTAAACGAGATCAAAATTAGGATATTCGTAGTCATTTCTGTGGTAGTTTCAGTAAGGCAACATTGATAGTTAGAGTCTCAACAGAATTGCAAAGATCAAAGGTTTCAAGGAAATTTAACTGGCTCCGTGGCCGAATTGACACCATGCTCGACTGCCACGCATAGATCCCGGCATCGGGTATATAACCAGAAATAGAGACGAAATGTCATTCAATTTGTTTGAAAACTATTCTGCCATATCATTACTGTGATAACTGCGCTCCGATTGGCTAGCCCGAGTTCGAAACAATTGACGGGTGTCGTCAATTGTTTCACTTTCAATCAACCAGTTAACTTGAACTTTGCTATAATGGACGAAAATTGCAAAATTACATATTAAATTACCGATGAAATTCGAGTCCATTTGTTTTGTAATTAGATGTTTTGCTGTTTTTCCCCACACCACCGAATGGAACAGCACGCCATTGTTAGAGATATTATCTTTATTACAATAAATACAGAATATTTTTGGAATATACGGAGACGTACACACATGTCAGTTGTTGGCGCTGCCTATATTTCAGTGCAAACGAGAATTGATATTTATAAGTGATGTATCACTGATAAGTTACCAGGTATGTATGGCCTTTATTTAGTCTCTATTTCTGGTTATATACTCGATGGTTCCCGGGTACGATTCCCTTCTTCTTCTTCAGACTTCAAACTTCAGAGACCATAGTCATGTATCCAATCCAAGTCACAAAATACAAATGAAAAGAAAAACAATTACTTTTAATAATATTTATTTTAGTGAATATCGTAATGTTTTAACTAACATGACATTCATTTTTAACCGACTTCAAAATAAGGAGGTTCAAAATTCGCCTGTATTTTTTTGTGTGTATGTTACACGGTCACTCAGACATTAGTGAACTGTCTTCGATGATGTTTACGTGGTCATATGAATAAGTATTGGGTCTGAATAACTTCACATATTATATGCATTTTGATTTACACGAAGCTTTCAGGGGTTAAAAAGTCTGTTCTGTGCACACTTTGCACATAGCCAAGAAAGTGGCGGGGTTGAATTCTATATAATAGGGTTGAGAACGGCTAGAAAGACCAGGAGAAGAAAGAAGAAATTTTCAAAGGAATTTTTTCTGAGTGTTCGATCTTTGTATTAATAATTATAACAAACTAGTGGAGTAATTTCACATAAAAATAATTGAATATTAGTTCAATAAAAATTTAATTCAAATTTAAATTTCGCGCATAAATTCCGAGAAACTCAGAGGTACGAGTCTGGATTCAAAACCACGGCCTCTGTTTAAGGTGGTATGTCAAACAGTTAAGGCTACAACGGCTTATCATTTACGAATCTTAAAACTATACTGAAACTTTATATATAGATAGATACATAGATAATACACAAAAAACAAAAACAGTTCATAGACAACTTAAAATTAATATGGGCAAAGGCGGCCTTATCGCTGAGAGCGATCTCTTCCAGACAACTTTTGAACAGAGAGGGAGACGTAGTGTGTCAGTGATAAAAATTTAAATGCATGATTAAACGTTACACTATCATATTATGAAATAATAAGTGACCATAATATTACATACCTACATAT
>NW_020653894.1:0-14708 GCF_003589595.1 Hyposmocoma kahamanoa | reverse complement strand
GCAATTCCATGGAACCACTGCATACCTTGACAGTAATGGTGAAATTCGCATTTGTTATTTTGACCCCTGTCGTGGCAGTTCTGGCGAATCCGGACTTGCTATACGATTTAGAAGACCCGGAAGAGCATTTTCAAGAATTCATGTAGTCGTATGGAAATCAATACAATAGTTTTGAAGAAGGGGCATGTAGGTTCGAAATAGAACATAAAAGGACTTCACGAAAAAAACGGAGCGAAATCTGTGTATGTATCTATATATCTATATATCTGTATAGATAGTGTAGATAACAGATTTTCAAAGTAAAGCATTAAAGTAAACTAAGCCATGGAACTAGTTTTAGGCGAACTTAACACATTTAAGATTGATCCAAAGACCAGATATTTGTGGTGAGCTTGTACGCGAGTAATCCCTAATAAAATTTCACATTTTTTCCTACAAAGTATTTGTAAGTTTATCTTACTTAGAACTTAGACGTAAAAACTTGTCAGCTCCAACTTAAAAAGTAAAAGATGTCGTCCGAGATACCACACAAACCGTTTATGTCACGTTTGTCTGTGCTTCTTTGGAACTAACTTCTTCTAAAGTCCAGTCAGAATACTCATGGATACCTAAAAATATAGCAAAATTTAAAGCCTTACCATAGCCTTTATAGAAAACAAATCTTGAGGTTTCCTTCTTACCAAACACTGCAAGTGGATTTTCGATATTTAGTTTATTGTAATTCTTGAGTGAGTTCTTGAATACTTCAAACCTGTTGGTTTTTTCTTCAACACTAATATATTGCTTTCCATGTTCTAATATAAAATCTTCGAAATAGTGTTCAGCTCTTGTTAAGTCGTACTGAACATCTGGTCTAGCCAGAACAGCCACGATGGCAGTTAAAATAACGAAAGTGACTTTTGCCATCTTTGGTAATAAAAAATACGTATACTTATGACTACTTAGTATCCAACCAAGTAGGTCTAAGTGATTTATTTTACGACGTGCTTTTATATTGTTTGACGACATCAAGTAATCATAAACGAAAAAAAATTCGTTGTTTATCAAAAGTAACGAAAGAATTATGATGTGCCAATACTTTGCATAAATACTCAAGTTCTGCGAATTTTCAGAATATGAATGAAGTAAACAAGTTACAACATTTATTAATATTAGCATGGAAAAACGTTTTATGTAAATATTCGCGAAATGGCAATTTTGTTTCCCTAGAAGGCGACGAGGAATGTAAGGAGGCATGTGTAAAAACTATATTCTCGGGAGAATATAGTTTTTACACATGATCCATTGCTTTTGTTCCAGTTACGACGTCATCGAGAAGACATACATAACAAAACTTATCGCAAAGTCAGCACCTAAAATACTTTTTAATTGAGTTCCTAGCTGTGGCCACAGAACTAGAGACTATGTCAAATCAAATCTGATAACATTGTAAGAGGAGCACATGCGATAGAGATACTTCTACAAGTAGGAAGTGAAAAAGTTTTATGACTGTGTAGGCGGCTACCGGGATGAGGGACGGATAGGCATTCTCATACGGATTACGATTCATCTGTAGGCTACGAAAAGTAACTTGGTTCAGACACCAGATTGGCTTTTGTTAGCGAATTAAATTCTCGCAAGACCTAAACGAGAGTCCAACAGACTCACTTAGATCTTGCGCCATGATCATATATTTCGCCCCGGTTGGATTCAGGTTACCCTCTGTTCCAAAGAAGCACAGACAGATGTGACATAACCGGTTTGTGTGGTATCTCGGACGACATCTTTTACTTTTTAAGTTGGAGCTGACAAGTTTTTACGTCTAAGTTCTAAGTAAGATAAACTTGCAAATACTTTGTAGGAAAAAAATGTGATATTTTAGGGATTACTCGCGTACAAGCAAATATCTGGTCTTTGGATCAATCTTAAATGTGTTAAGTTCGCCATGAAACTAGTTCCATGGCTTAGTTTACTTTAATGCTTTACTTTGAAAATCTGTTCTCTACACTGTCTATACAGATATATAGATATACAGATACATATACAGATTTCGCTCAGTTTTTTTCGTGAAGTCCCTTTATGTTCTATTTCGAACCTACATGCCCCTTCTTCAAAACTATTGTATTGATTTCCATACGAGTATATGAATTCTTGAAAATGTTCTTCCGGGCCTTTTAAATCGTACAGCAAGCCTGGATTCGCCAGAACTGCCACGACAGGGGTCAAAATAACAAACGCGAATTTCACCATTACTGTCAAGGTATGCAGTGGTTCCATGGAATTGCTAAAAAAAATATTGTCTATATATACCTAATCATGTTGCAATCATAATTATTTATATTATTATATATCTATATGCATAAAGTTTCATCAAATTTGACGTTTCTGTAGTACGATTACGAGTAAGAATACAAACTTTTACTTTAACTTTATCAAAGTTAATCTCCCGTCTTCGCCTGAAAATGTTTTGTTTATATCCAAGCCCGTACGGTCACATTATAACTTCTTGTAAATTAAAAAGTGTTCAAAATAAATGTGTGGCATTTTTCATAACGCCGATTTATTAGTACAGGTAGTGATCAAAAACGCTTCAAGCAATTATAGAACTGGAGACATAGAAATCCAACATGCCGCAGATGTTGATTCCTCGCTGCGCCTTGAAGAAGCCGTTCTCGCCAAATGTGGTGCCCCACGAGTTTTTGAATACCCAGTAGTTGACGCCATTGTCTGGAGGACACACCAAATACAAACAGATTAAAATTATTTAAAGCATAATTAAGAAGTATGCCAGATTAATTCTAATAAAAACCTCTACATGGTAATCTAAGAATATGTTATCTCAATTGATAAATTCAAAGTTGTAGCTAAACATGTATTCACTATGATATTTATCAACTAAACCTACCAGAACCATAGCCCACCAATAGCACTGCATGAAGTGCGCGAGATCCTGGATAATGACGGCATTTAGTTAGGAGTCTCCCATTGTAACCACCCAGGTCGGTAGCATCGATAGCTGTATAACATAAAAACAAAATTACAATTTTTATGAAATCTAAGACTCTAAACTTTGACAGATCTATGAACCGTTTTTGATAAATTCAATAGGAATCGCTAACGTCGCTAGTCATTCTACATCTGGATTCGAACACACTATCTCTTATGCCAATAGCTTCTGCGTTCATCGCGGGTAAAACGGGTTCGTAAATAATTATTACATTAATTCTTATAATTATATGTATAATTACTTTCTATAAAACTTGATGGATACAATTGTGTCTCTTGGAATGTTTGTTATTAGATGACGAGGTGGCGAGGACGTTGAAAAAATTTGTGACATGACATGATGTTTTTAGCAACAGTAGAGCTCGTTGTGAAAGAGTTCATCCATGGAAGTACTGCCACTTTACCTATTTCTGCCGCCAAGCAGTAATGTTAACATTACTGCGTTCCGGTTTTGAAGGATAAGGGTGATGGTGAAATTACAGACACATGGGACTTGACAACTTATGTCTCAGGGTGACGGGCGCAGTGGCAGTGCCCCTCAGATCTTTGCGATTTAAAGCTCTGAGTGGCACTGCAACTGTTATGGACAAGCGTGTAGCACCATAAGGCGCACGACTCGTTCGTCCCGTCACTTGATGTTATAAAAAATGAATTGTGCAATGAAAATTACTATATATTTTTATGAATACTATTTTAACTAGCAATCGCGCAACAAGAAGATACATAAATTCTGTGCCCTGCGATTGACGTTATTGATTTATATTCCATTATTTATCTTCATATGTCATATACAATTGTGCCTACAGGCTAATAAATTTATTTATGTATTTTTTTATATACGTCGTGTATCGCTCACAGACTGACAAAGGTCCGCGTTTGTGCAGCACTTTTTTGATGTCTTCCTCATTCGAGAAACGCCACTTGTCGCACCCGGTCACTTGAACCCTCGCCTTCCTTTTATCAAAGGAGCATCTCTCTTGCACAGGACTGTAAGGATAGTCGTTTTCCGTCATCACTCCACCAACTTGTTGGAGAAATCTGCCATAAGACATTTTGCAAACTTAATATCTTTATATTCGGTGTGAGTCAGCTCTGTGCGCTACAGATAGATGTATGATGCAGCTACAACCTATTACGCTTTGCGTGGCATAAATGCTGCCATTTTATTAATTACGATGTATAACTGACTTGGGAGAAAGAATAGTTGAAATCATGAATATGTAGGTAGCATACGTGAAAGCCTGACTCGCCAATCCTCCATCGCAGCCGGCTGCTTCGGTATCACAATCGAGGAGTTGTTTCTCAGATAAATGTATTATGTTCCCATGTTTAATGGCGTATTGGCCCTCCACATTACCTTTAACATAAAAATATAATAAAAAAAAATAAAAAAGAATGTGTGCACCTGCTAAACATAGGCCTGGAGAAACAATCAACTCTAGGGACCCTTTCTTCTATTGTGAATTGAACTGTCAAACAGATATTATGAAGTGGGGTATTGGATGATGGGACGAGAGGCGAGAAGGTTATGAATGTGTAAAAGGAGGATAAAGTGACGATTGATTAAAGGATTTTATTATAATTGCTTGTTCCAAATTAAACCCAAAAATAACCAAAGCAATGGATATGTCACAAACTATTTGCTAATTCCTTATTATGTTAGTTAGCCTTTTGGCTTTTCGACTTACCAATTGCAGAGAAAGTCCAGCAGGAACCACATTGTCCCTGAGCTTTAACACGTCCTACAGCGTTATAATTTCGCCAATCCCAGCTGGCTGGCGGATTGTCTTCGGGTGTCCGCTGTAAATTACAATTATCGCCGCCAAGTGGAACGTAACCGGTTCGGAGTTTCCCGAATTCGTCAGGAGATAAATCAGAATACTCATGGATCCCTGTTAGGGTGTTAAATATATGTATGTACTTATAATGACTTAGTTTCGCTATACAAAATTTTGAATAATGAAATTGATTCATCTGCGCTTCTAAGCAGGATACGCTTCATTGCTCGTGTGCGCCTTCCTATGCGGTCTTCTCGCAAACGACCACTATTTGTCCCCCCACCATTTACTAAATTATATACACGCAATTCCTTCATTTACCGTTCCACCAACATGTACAATAAAATTTTTTCTAATATTGATTTCTTTGACACCACTCTTAGTAAATTTAAAAAAAATTGATGTTACAAATTGTAAATGACATTTAATGATTTTGTAATCGCTTGTTAAACTCTGTCTTATATATTTAATCAATGATATTATACTTTGTTACTCATGCTCACTTAATTTAGAAAGATTAATTAATGATATTAATGTAAAACTCTAGTAACCCATAAAACACGAATGTTATCATTACAAATAACTCTATAAGATATGTATGTTACAGCCGTTCTTATTATAATCTATTTATAATCTGCTGGCACTATAGGTCTATTTTAAGAGGAATATATGTAAATAATTACTATTTCATGTATGACTGTTTGTTGCCACAAATAAATAAAAAAAAAATTAAAAAAAAATAAAAAATAAAAAATTAAATTCTTATCCCTGAACCGCATACACATTCTAACGCAAATTCTTACCAAAGTCAGCAAGTGGATTATCCAAATTTTGTTTGTTGTGCTTTATAAGAGACTGCTTAAATATTTCGAACCTATATGCCTTTTCTTCAGAACTATTATATTGCTTTCCGTACAAATCCATGAATTCTTGAAAATGTTCTTCCGCGTCTTCTAAATCGTACAGCAAGTCTGGATTCGCCAGAGCTGCCACGACAGCGGTCAAAAGAACAAACGCAAACGTAACCATTATTGTTCGGTTAGCAGTGGCTGGTACCGTTGAATGGCGGCTGACAGCCTGCTTGGCTTTATTTATAAATGGATGGTGTTCTAAAGTGCATTTAAGCATTCCAAATGTTTTTCTTATCACTCTACGCAGAAATGCGTTTTTATATGTTAAATAACTTTTCGAATTTTGTTGAAAATCTAGTTTTATCGCAAGTATGTGAGATAAGACTAACTACTAAGTATCTACAAAGGTATTATTATTTTTCAATTTAACTAGAAGTTCAGCATATTTTGATAAGGCACAATTTCCAAACGATAAAATTTTACTATTTTAACAATATTCACGTATATTTATTTATACGAAGCTAGAATTTAGTCAAAAGTACAACAGAAAGTGCCAAATCGTTTATTTGAGCTGGCATTTAGGCACTAGGTAACCTAGAAAAATCCGAGTACATTTGCCAGTTTGGTACGACGTAATATCAAAATCAGTTCCGTCAGTTTTTTCCCGAACGGTCCATTTGTTTTCCCGATTCGTCTAATTTCCATTTTGTCTACTTTCCTGTTGATCTTGCGAATTTTATATTTCTGTATTCATATTAGCTAATAGAAGTAAATCAAAGAATCTGTAGGTAATTATGATTGTACAGTGATTGGCCACTGGCTGTGGATAACTCGATGCAGTAAGGCGGGCGTCTCTTCAGCCGAGTAATTTGTTGCGAATGTAATATTAATTCCCTTTAAAACGTAATTTTCCGATGTTAATGAAATTCGCTGAATGCCTGGAACACATTCACAGCCACTTCAAACCAATGTTTTGAAGTGGCTTCGGATTACATACACTGTTCCAAAGAAGCACAGAAAAACATGATATAACCGTTTTGTATGGTATCATCGACGACATCTTTTACTTTTTCAATTTGGAACAGACAAGTTTTACGTCCAAGTTCTGGATAAACTTACAAATACTTTGTAGGAAAAAATGTGAAATTATAGTATAAATGGTATAAACCGACCTGCGTCACAATAGCTTTTGATAGCATAATCTAACCGTTAAAACCTAAGCCATTTCAGATAGCTTCATGACTCTTATATATCTACAAGACTGTATATAAATATTGTTTTTGTCCAAATGAATTTGGACAAAACAATTCGGGATATTAACTTGAACATAATAGTACGACTGACAGATACACGTCCATCATCACAGATTTAAATTCAACTTAATGCCACTCGCAATACGACGACCAAAACGTAAAACTCGGCTGAGTGTTATTTGTTTAACAAGTACTTATAACAGTTTAATCTTCCTTCATACACTCGTCAAAAAATATTCTGCTATATGCCAGACACCAATTTCCCGTTGTCCTGTACAGCTCCAGACATAATTTTTGCAATCTCAAGTGTGTGTAGATGACGAATATGAGCATTACCGCCTTGAGTCTTCTTCATCATTTCAATCGTGTTTGACACAAACATTTTTGCTTTACTCGTCATTTTGTCATTGTTGTCATCAAACTACCTCTTAAATCAAATTCTCTAAAAAAACTGATCGTCTTTTCAATAGAGCTTAAAACTGAAGGACCTTCACTGCCCGTTACATGCTAGACACAGATCATCTCCAAGGAGAGAATTTGGAATTTCATTATTTTATTCGGACATGCAGGATCTATAATTTATTTGAAGCTAGCATGAAACACACTCAGTTACTTTCCAAACTTAAATGTCTCCTGGCCCGCGAATGCTAAATTGTCTTTCTTTGTATTCTTTCTTACGAGGTGAACGTTTTTGAACTTTATTATGTCCCCTACCCAATACATAGCCGTTTATGTCATTTTTATATTTAAAATGTTCAAATAACAATTTGTAAATGTGAAAATAATGTAATTGCATTGAATCATTCATGGTTATTAGGTAGTAGCTCTTTTCAAAGAAACTTAAATCCTATAGAATACATTTTGAATAATATTTGTGTAGAATCTAGACTCATGTTGTTTTTCCATACATCTTTATTTAACATATACTCTTCAATTTTGTAATATGAATTTTCAATGAAAATACTCTTAATGTAAGTTTTAAACTTAAGAAATGGTAATCTTAGCTCCCGAATCTTATTGTAAAAACGTATACAGTTCCCCATAAAATAATCGTTTACCTTAGTTAAAAGAAATCGTGGTACCATGAGCGTGGACTAAGTTCTAAGGTTAATATTATGGATACCTTCAGTCATGATACCAGTCTCCTTAAAATCGAGAACCAAAACGGTACACAGAACGAATGGCTCGTTTTTGCAACACAAATATGGTTTGTACATCTGCCGCTTTACCCCACTTAAGAATCCAGTAGGACATTATACTTTGGAAGTAACTAAAGTAAACTTGTCTAGCGGTAGCAACATCTATGAGCTCACGTATTCTACGGACTGCGTATGCAGCATAGCTTAATCTGCTGGCTAAGGAAGATATGTATATATTTGGAATCCATTGAAGTTTACTATCTAAGGTCACTCCCAAAAAGACAGCTTTATTAACAAGATGTAACTCTTCCCCCTTTAATTTCTATGATTGAGTAGTCGATTTTACATTAGGTAATTCAAATGTAACACACTTTGTCTTCTTGGCATTGAGCAATAAATTCTTAGCATTAAACCAACATTCTGCCTTTATAACGCACACATTTAACATAGTCCCGCACTAGGGAAACCCTGTGTCGCGGGTGCCACGGACACACACATAGACAACCACAAATTACACCCAAACTCACGAGAGATAAATGTAGGCCATACAAATATCTCTCCCGGCCCGGGAATTGAACCTTGGCCCTCTGCGTGGCAGTCCAGCATGGTAGCCGTTCGGCCACGGAGGCAGTTGCCTTTGAGAGGGTGTCGTTAATATTGTCATAGTTAACGTCATGTCTGTCTGCTTTAAAAATCAAGGCAATCTGTTTTAAAAATGACATGATTTAAATCATGTGATTTATGTAAAAAATTGTGATCAATTGGGATTATACCCATTATTATATACTATAAAGGTCATATGTATTAGGCTTCATCAAACTTAACGTTTTTCTAGTAAGTCTCAAGCATTACAATTAGAAAACATTATTTCTTTTCTAATCTTATTTTAAGAGCGAGGCTCTTTTCGGCGATCAAACGCCTTTTTTCACTTTTTCAAAATTGCTCTCCCGTCTTCGCCTGACAATAATGTTTTATTATTTGTAAGCCCGTACTGTTCCATTATAACATGTTACAAATTAAAAAGTGTTGAAAATAAAAAGCATTTTTCATAACGTTGCTTTATTGGTACACGTATTGACCGAAAACGCTTCAAGCTACTGTAGAACTGCACAGTAGATAATCCATAATGCCGCAGGCGTTAACTCCTCGCGGCACCTTGAAGTAGCCTTTCTCGCCATATTTGGTGCCCCATGAGTTTTTTAATACCCAGTAGTCTACGCCATTCTCTGGAGGACATAAGAAGAAGTACCGTTACATTAAAATAATACATTCGGACAAATCAAATGTCATATGGAAAATTATTCAAAGGGCAATAAATAAATAATAAATAATAACGCACACACTCAACCTAATAGCCCCGCACTAGGGAAATCCTGTCTCGCGGGTGCCATGGACACAAACAGACAACCACAAGTTACACCCAAACTCCGAGAGAAATAAATGTAGGCCATACAAGTATTTCTCCCGGCCCGGGAATCGAATCTGGGACCTCTGCGTGGCAGTTCGGCATGGTAACCGTTCGGCCACGGGGGCAGTTATAATATAATAAAGAAGTATGACAGATTAATTATGCCGGTAGATGGTAATCTAAGAATCTTTATTGCCGACCATTCGACCAGCAAAAGCGTCATTTGTGGTTAATACAAAGTTGAAGGATTCACATGCGGATATATCAAATATGCTTACCAGAACCATACCCCACCAATAGCACTGCATGTATTTCTGTAGTTTGTGGATAATGAAGACATTGCTTTACGACTCCCCCGTGGTAACCTTTTATGTCGGTAGGGTCGATAACTGTTTAACATATAAACAAAATTACAATTCGTATTAAATCTACGACTGAATATTCAACTCTGGCGCAATAGTGCAACTTAAGAGAAGAGAAAGAGATCGCAAACTGCATATAAACCGGCTAAGTAATTCTGTGGAATTGCCGAATAAGGTTGTGACATGACATATTTTTTCAACGAATTATTTAAATGAGAATATTATTTCATTTTTAAAGAATATTTTGTAAGTAGCACAACGAAACAATGAGATAATACTGAATTTACTCATCAGAAAAATATTCTGTACTTTTTCTAATCCCAGAACAGTTTCTCGCGAGTGCTGTGCCTCTTGATGGCCGTTATTGCTTGACTCATGTTTCATATTTATTTTCTGACTTATATATACTGTGTATCGCTCACCAACTGACAAAGGTCCGCGTTTGTGCAGAACTTTTTTGATATCGTCTTCGTTCGTGATGTACCACATGTCGCACCCGGTCACTTGGACCTTCACCTTCCCCTTATCAAATGAGCATTTCTCTTGCACAGGCCTGTAAGGATAGTCTTCTTCCGCCACCACTCCACCAACTTGTTGGAGAAATCTGCGATAAAACATTTTGACTGGCTTGATATCTTTAGACTCCAATTAATTAAAATTTTAGGGGTACTAAGTTTGGTGGTTGGTTTGGTGAGTGAAACTTGTTGTCTGAATCAGGAACCATATCAATTTGTTTAAACGGGTTTAGTAAAGTGTATTTTATATGGCTCTTAAATAGCTAACAAAACGTAAATTAGGCTAGTGTACATCTCTAGGTGACGACACTGGAAATTACAGCGTATAACCGATTTGGGAGAAAGAATAGGTAACATACTCGATAGCCCGAACCGTCGATCCGCCGCTGCAGCCCTTTGCTTTGGTGTCACAATCGAGGAGTTCCTTCTCAGACAATGATAATATGTTCCCATGTTTAATGGCGTATTGACCCTCCACATTACCTTTTGGAGAAAAAATAGTAAATAAAATAATGTGTGCACCTGCTAAACAAAGGCCTGGAGAATACAAACAGTACCAGAGACCTTTTCTTCTATTGTGTTAGATTTAAGTTCTTTAGAACGTGAATTGATCTGTCAAAGAGATATCGAGTTCTTAGGTTTTCGCGATTGTTACACATAGGAAATGAGACTGTTTTTCCGGATTTAAATCGCGTATATATTTTTTCAAACAAACCGACGTTTCGGGCCCTTTACCGGTCAACCGTGACCATGGGACCTGTAAAGGGCCCGAAACGTCGGTTTGCTTGAAAAAACAAATATACTCGATTTAAATCCGGAAAAACAGTTTCATTTCCTGTGTCAAAGAGATATTATAATGTGTGGTATTGGATGATGGGACGAGAGGAGCGAGAAGGTTGTGAATGTCAAAAAGGAGGATAAAGTGACGATTGATTAACCTAAAGGAACTTTAATATATTTGTTTCTTCCAAATTAAACTCGAAAAAAACCTAAGCAATGGATATGTCACAAAGTATGTGCCAATCCCGTTACTATGTTAATTAACCTTTTAGCTTTTGGACTTACCAATTGCAGAGAAAGCCCAGCAGGCACCACATTCTCCCTGATTTTTAACGAGTCCTACAGCGTTATGATTGCGCCAATCCCAGCTGGCTGGCGGATTGTCTTCAGGTGTCGCCTGTAATGTACAATTATCGCCGCCAAGTGGAACGTAACCAGTTCGGAGTTTCCCGAATTCGTCAGGAGATAAATCAGAATACTCATGGACCCCTGTTAAGGTGTGAAATACAATATGTATAATAAATTAAATTCTTATCCCTGAACCGCATACACATCCTAAGGCAAATTCTAACCAAAGTCAGCAAGTGGATTTTTCAAATTTTGTTTGTTGTACTCTATAAGTGACTGCTTAAATATTTCAAATCTATATGCCTCTTCTTCTGAACTATTATATAGCTTTCCGTACGAATCCATGAATTCTTGAAAATGTTCTTCCGCGTCTTCTAAGTCGTACAGCAAGTCTGGATTCGCCAGAACTGCCACGACAGCGGTCAAAAGAACAAACGCAAACTTAACCATTATTGTTAAATTAGCAGTGGGTGATACCGTCGAATGGCGGCTGACAGCCTGCTTGGCTTTATTTATAAATGGATGATGTTTTAAAGTGTATTTAAGCATTCCAAATGTTTTTTCTTATCATTCTACGCATAAATGTGTTTTTATATGTTAAATAACTTTTCGAATTTTGTTGAAAATCTAGTTTTATCGCAAATATGTCAAATTAGACTAACTACTATATACAAAGGCCTTGTATCAACTCGAAATGCATATTTTGATGAGACGAAACTTCCAAACGATGAAATGTTTACTTAACAACATCCAGGTGCATATTTATACGGAGCTAGAATTTAGCCAAAAGTACAACAGAAAGTGCCAAATTATTTGTTTGACTTGACATTTAGCCATTTAGTAACGTAGAAAAATCGGACCATCATATCTGTCTGTCTGGTTTGGTAGGACGTATTATCAAAATCAGTCCCTTCGGTGATTTTCCCGATCGATCCACTTGTTTTTCCCGATCGATCCACTTGTTTTTCCCGATTCGATAATATTTGCTAGTAGAGTTAAAGCCAAAGTCAAAGATTCATTTATGCTATAGGTACCTGGCGGGTAGGCGACCTGGCTATTTTATTTGTCACCCCTTGTACATAGGGCAGAAAAACTGGTAGTCTCTGTACGTCAATTTGCTTCTTCCTTTTGTGTATTGGTTTAAATGTTTTTATTTGGTACCAATTCTGTCGCAAAACCGTCTTAACGTGCTCCTGTTCCTGTGGTAGGTGGTGTGAATCACAAAGATCATAAGCTCTATTGACTACGATCTAATGACCTGACGACCGAATGTAGGTGTTTTGGGTGATGATGTGAAGTGGCATGTAAATATTTGTCCGTGTGAGTTGGTTTTCTGTACACAGAATGACCGAGTGAACCGTCTTGTCGGACTTTGACCAATACATCCAAAAATGCAAGCGCGCGATTTTTCTCAATTTCACAAGTGAACTTCACTTTGTTATGGGCGTTGTTAAGACGTGCTAAATAATTTTGTATATGTTGCTCCTTTCCTTCCATTATGCAAAATACGTCATCAACATACCTCTTCCATAATTTTATTGTTGATGGTGCTGACAGAATGGCGGCGTGTTCATAGTGTTCCATCCAAATGTTGGCAACAACGTGAGCAATGGGACTGAACGTGGTAAGAAACCTGATACTAGTGATAATCATTTAGTGAATAACCACGAAAGTCTTAAAATCTATATAACACTTAAAATGTTTACTATTTATGCAAAATAATATTATTATATAAATAACAATGTAGAATTTTATGTTCTGGTTTGAATCCACACTTGAAAACGTAATTTTTTAAAGCTGCTCATTCACTGTGTTGACTTCTTTGAGAAGAACGAGCAAGAAACTCTAGGGGTTGCTCTTTTCAAATAAACTTAAATCTATGGAATATGGAATACACTACGGAATCTAGAGCCTTCTCCTATTTCCATACATTTTCATCAAAGAATCTAATGGTAATTATGATTGTACTGTGATTGGCCACTGGCTGTGGATAACTCGACCCGGTCAGGCGGGTCTCTTCAGCCGAATAATTTGTTACGAATGGAAATCTTAATTCCTTTTAAAACCTAATTTTCCGATTCTAATGAGGAAAGATTCGATCGCATTTACTGAGTGCAGTTGGCTATTCCGGCTTTTTTGCAGCCATTTCAAACCATTGGCCATTTGTTAGCTGTCGCCTCCATTCTTAAGAGCATTATGGGTAAAACCATTAATAAGCTTTGCGCATTAAAGTTTTTTACTAGAAAGAAATCACCCAACATTTAATGAGTTATGAACTTTTTGCGAACACACACATGAAGTGTTATAACTCAATGCACGTATGGTATACGGTTACATTAAAAAAGATAGAAATTTGGACATTTTTAAGACCTTCCGACTGAGCAATCCAGTTCAATAATGACGAAATAGCTTTTTTTAATATATAAAAACTACATTTTTATAGAAGATTACGTTTTGTTAGCGCATCGCGCCACGTCATTGTTACTTCGACGAAATCGCTCAAATACCAAGTTCAAATCAATGTAGCGTGAAAATTCCAAGCGTCATAACAATCGGGCGTTAAATCATTTATGAGTGCGATTGCACACGAATGTCGATTAACGGTTTTACACGTCGTTATTCAGTTTATCGTCTGTACTTTATCGCCTTTGGAATTTTACACATTGCATTTGACTGTACTTCAGCAATACGATATTTATTTATTTATTTATTTAATAGTGCGAGTGGGCTCACAGAGCTTATTTATAACGCCCTTAAGTTTCGAGTAACATTAAGAATAACAATGATATAAGATTAAGATTAAAATAAATAAAAATTACTAATACACGTTTTACTGTACAAATGTCAATGAATCAGTAATTATGTCATTTTCATAGCGGTCAGCTAGCGTATCGCCGATGAGCGCGAGCGCCCGCGTGGAAGGCGCGTGCGCAGCGCGAACTGTGCGCACGGCCGGCCGTAAGGTTCAAGCCATAGCTCACCATGCGAGCAGAGTGTACGAGAGTGAGAGCGTGCTCCAACATTCCGTTAATGCAAGTAGAGGAAAAAATACATCTAAATGGTATATAATCGGTAGAACAGAAATATCTATATATAAACAGAATATGTGTTACAAATTATCCGCACACAATGAAACACAATTTGTTACCGTCCATTGTTACGGCTGCAACGTCACACGCGTGACGTCATAGTTGTTAAATGCCTCGCTCACAAGCATCCAGAATTTATATTTTGGCCCTGAAACATTACTGCATGTATTACTTGATAAGTGTTTGCGAAATTCTTAAGC
>NW_020653893.1:0-17580 GCF_003589595.1 Hyposmocoma kahamanoa | reverse complement strand
AGGTTATTGTGTGAAGTAATTTCTTATTTAATTTTGTCTTAACCAGGTGTAGGTATTTTTGATTTTTATTTCCATTTGTAAGTTTGTAAGGTTTTAGTATCCACTTTTCATGGTTGAGTTGTTCAACCATTATCACATTTCACGATTTTTGCATATTTATTTCATGAAACATAAGTTATTACGATATATTATGTGTATCCTTTTATTCTTCACTTGCCTTTCTCTCAGAAAAGTTGAGGAGCTCGTAGAAAGAAATTACGTTCTCTTGTAGTCTTTGTGTAGGTATTTGCTCTATAAATCTCTGTTATCTTTGTCAAAAACAGCAGCGACAAAACGCGGAGGTAGTGAGAAACAAAAGAACTCGCTCAAATAATCCCGCGCGGCGGGATTGGCGGGATTAAGCAAATTATCACGCTGAGGCCAAACTTTGAACTTACACGGTAAAAACAGATTATTTAGAAAAAGACAAAATTCTTTTTATGAAGACAAATTTATTAAATCCAACAAAACGATCCTCTCCCTATAGACGCTAGAGAATAATTACTTGATAATAGTAAAAAAACGTCTCAAAAGTGTATTTTCGTTACAAGACAGAAATATTTAATCCAAGAGCAAATTAATTTACTTCAAGTCACAAAGCCACTCTAGATTCAACAAAATATTTATTTGTTATTAGATATGTCCGATTTCGATTTGAAAAAAAAAAAGAATGAAAAATTGAGAGGTACTTAATTATTTGACTGAAGATTTGTGTTTTTTAATTTCAAAAAGGGTAAATTTACAGGGTTATGGACCCAACAGTATGTCTCACTAGCGTGAAAGCACACAGTTCAGTGTCAAACCTTAAAGCAGCAGAAATAGGACGGAATCTTCTCAAATACTTGAGGACCATTCAGTGCTGTATAAATGCTACATCGGCAGAAAGCACTGACAATTCTTTTTTTTTTTTGAATGACATTTTGCAGTTGGCCGCTGATGGCCTTTACTGCGCCACCGGAGAAAAAGGGCGAGCTGAAGGCTCATAACCCCTAAAACAAACTTAAAGCTAAGTAGCGGGCCTGAGGGCGCCCAAATGGGCACGGACCTCGGCTCAGGGCGCTACTGGACACTTCCGCCAGAAGGGCGTGCTGTTGGAGAGAATCTACCAGTGTGTGTGCTAAAATGAGGGGCTCTACGACCTCGCCGACGAGGACGGTTAGTGCGTGCGGGACGGGACTGACTAGAGATCTGGTTGGCCTTCAAAGTGGCGAGAGTGATAAGGTCGTCAGGGTCGTTGAGGACTTCCCTTGGCCGACGGGTCCTACGTACGCGGTGGGGTTGTTCCCTGAGGGGGTCGTAAGAGGATGCAGCCACCACGAGGGGGTTGGGGTGGTGAGGAGCAGAGTCGAAGTATTTCCTCGATGCCTGTTTCATGAATTGGGCTATTGTGGGGAGTCGTAAGTCTATATGAAGGTTAGCGTTGCGCAGGTACCACGGGGCACCTGTCGCGTTGCGCATGAATCTGTTTTGGAGAGCCTGCAAGCGGTGTATTAACGCGGGATTTGCCTGAGCGAAAGCGACGCTGGCGTACGTCATGATAGGGCGGATGCAGGTCGTGTACAGTCTCACCTTATTGCGAAGGGAGAGTTTACTATGCTTGTTGAGAAGGGGATGAAGCCGGCTCATAACAAAGTGGGCGCGATCGCGGACGGTTTTCACGTGTGCTTTGAATGACAGCTTCCTATCGAGCGTAACTCCTAAGTATTTGACCGTGTTCACCCAAGGGATTAGGCGGTCAAAGAGCGAGATCGGGGTGAGGTTTTGTACCCTACGACTGGATAGGTTACTTCGCGTGAAGAATACCGCCGCGCTTTTGTCGGGATTGACTTCGATTCTCCATCTGCGAAACCACTCGCCTAGGCGTGTGGTGGCAGATTGGAGAGCCGCGGAAACTAACTTGGAGCTGCGCGCCGAATAGTAGAGCGCAGTGTCGTCGGCAAAGAGGGCGAGATTTACTGCCTGATACTTGGGGATGTCGCAAGTGTACAAGGAGAAAAGGAGAGGCGAGAGGACAGAGCCTTGCGGGACTCCGGCTCTTATGTTCTCAGCGGAGGAGAGTGCGCCCTCAACTCGGTAGCGGAAAGAGCGGTTCGACAAGAAGTCTCGAATGATGTGCACGAGACGATCAGGCACGCCGAGTTTATACAGCTTGTAAAGTAAGCCGTTGTGCCAGACTTTGTCGAAGGCTTTTGCCACATCGAAGAAGAGGGCGCCGGTGGGCATGAAGCGGGGGCGATCGAAGCCTTCGGAGATATGTTCCACTATCCGGTGCACTTGCTGGACGCATGAGTGCCTAGCTCTGAAACCGAACTGTTCGTCGGGGAGGAGATTGTGAGACATGACGTAGTCTCTGAGGCGGGCGTATAGGATGCGCTCATAGAGTTTGCCCATGGTGTTAAGCAGGGAGATGGGACGGTAACTGGAGGGCTCAGATGGAGGTTTCCCGGGCTTGTGAATACCGATGACCACCGCCTCTTTCCACTTTTGCGGAAAGATGCAGTTGGTCAGAGCGGCGTTAAAAATTGCAGTCAGGAGACAGATGAGGGGTGCGGAAAGCTGTTTAAGCACCTTGTTGGAGATACCGTCAGGGCCTGGGGCTTTGCGGGGCTTGAGGTCCTTTATGAGTGATTCTACTTCCTTTGGGGTGACCGGGGGGAGTGGAGGGTCGGAGGGCGGGAGGGTTGCTCTGAGTTCGACCTCGGAGTCCACCTGGAGGAGGTGGGTCGGGTCGACCGGCTCTAGGCTGGGGGAGCACTGGGCTTCGAGGCTGTCGGCCAGGCATTCGGCCTTTTCCTCGTCGTCAAATGCTGGGGTGCGGTTGGGTCGGTTAAGGGGGGGCATTTGGGCAACTGTGCCGGACTTGAGAGAACGGGTTAGTTGCCAGAAGGCTTGGTGGGTGGGCTCGAGCCCTTCTAGGAGCTTTTCCCATCGACTTTGACGTACCTCGTCCATACGCGTCTTTACGTCCCTCTGTAAAGCCCGCAGGAAACGACGGTTTTCGTCGGTGGGGTAAGAGTCGTAAGCACGAGTGGCTGCGTTCTTTTCCGTTAGAAGGGCACGCACATCCTCCGGTAGGTTCCAGCGACGGTCGTCCGTCGCCGGTGCCGGCCGGGAGCTGTTACAAACGGCGGTTTGAATGTGTCCCTCTAGCCGGTCAATAGCACAGTTGGCGTCTACGACTGAAGAGATCTCGTCCGGAATCTGAACTAGGTGTTCAGACTCGAGGAAATTGAGGTCATGACTCAACTTCCCCCAGTCCAACACCGATTTAACGGGGGCGCAAGGGTCAGGGGGGGCTATGTCCGAACGAGGGGAGAGGTGAAAGAGGACAGGGCGGTGATCGGAAACTAATTCGTGAACGACGTGGATTGAGTCTAATCTGAGGTTAATATTTTTAAATAAAGCTATGTCTAGGATGTCGGGGCGGTAATTTACGTTATGCGGATAGTGGGTGGGCTCTAGGGGTGCAATTATATCGAAATGCATGGATTCGGATAGCGTCATGAGGGTGTTACCGCGCGGGTTGGTGGTGTTACAATTCCATGCAGTATTTTTGGCGTTGAGGTCGCCAGTCAGAATTACTGAGTCTCCTAGGGACAAGAGGGCTTGGAGGTCTTCGCGAATTAGTGAACGGGAAGTATCAGGGGAGAGATAGGCCGAAATGAGGGTGATCGGTGGGTGGCCGGTGAAGCCGAGCCGACACGCCGATGCTTCGATGTACGTTGTGGGGGGTGGGTCGAGGGGGATGCAGTGAAGTGACCGTTTGTAGTATATAATGGTACCGCCGAGGGGCGAGTTCAATCTATCGTTGCGTACCGCGCAATAGTTGGCAAACATGGGGGTTCGAGCGGAGGGTTTGAGGAAGGTTTCTTGAATTAACAGGACATCGAGTTGGTGGTCTGTGAGGAAGGTTCGAACTTCCTCGCGTTGGCTTGATAAGCCATCCGCGTTAAAAAAGCCTAGCTTTAGTGATCGTGGCTTGACTCTACTCCTACTGGTTAGTAAGTCCATTTAGAGGGAGAACGAAGAGGCGGAGAATTTGCTCAGTGATTCTATGAGCGAGCTGAAGCGTGACATGGCTTGAAGACGGGCAGTGCCGTTTCCGTCGGTGGCCCGGAGGAGTGTAGCTAGGTTTTTAACTTCGAAGACGTCGAAGCTGCTAACAAAGTGGCTCACGAGGGCCAGGTCGTCCTTAAGGGAGTGAGTCGCGGGTGGTATCGCGGTGGGTCGATGCGCAGAAGGCGCCGATTGTGCTTTTGCCTTAGGGGCAGCGGAGGCGATGGGGCTAGCCTGCTTCGGAGCGGCGGGCGCGGGGGCGTTGGCGCGGGGGATTGCCCACGGTGATTGGGGCGATAGTGGGGCTGTAAGGGCAGGGCTGATGGCCGGGAAGTCGCGGATGGACATAAGGGGCTGAGGTTGTGCCCTAGTATGCGGATGGGCCGCAGTGCGCGCCGCCACCTTGTGGTTAGGGCGGGGGGCCTTAGCACAGCCGCGATAGTTCGCGGTGTGGGACTCTCCGCACAGAACACACCGAGGAGGCTCGGTGCACTGGGACCTATCTTTAGGCCTAGGGCAGGCTGAGGTCGCGTGGGGAAGTGCGCATTTAACGCAGCGGGGCTGTGAGCGGCAATTACGGGCTGAGTGTCCGTACAGTTGGCAATTGTGGCATTGCCCGGGCATGCCACGTTTGCGAGGAGGCTCAACGGTTAAGCCGGTGAGTTGACAGCAGGTAGTAAGGTTGAAGACCTTCTTGCCTTCGGGTGTGAGAGGGAGGACGGCGAGTACCATGTCGAATGGTTCGCGGGAACGGCTCTTGTACATTCGGTGAACCTCATGTACCGGGAGGTTTTGGGATTTCAGGTCCGCGGCGATGACCTCTGCATCTAGCTCTTTTGGGAGCCCGCGGATGACGACGCGGAGAACGCGTTCTTCGGGGAGTGCGTACGTGTAGTATTCTACACTCAGGTCGTTTAAGAGACGGGTGAGTCGGCGGTGGTCCGACGACGATTGGACCTTGACGTTGATGCCAAGCTCGGACGCCTTGGCTTTCAAAAAATTTATCCCTAAGCTATTGCAACGGGTTGAAATTTCGCCCCAACGGGCCTTTGAGCGGATTACTATTAGCGGGGGGGCTGGTTCGGTGGGTTTTGGTACCGGCGCGGGTGCGGGTGGCTGCTTGGATACGCGGGGGGAGAGGGGTCTGTCCTGCGCGGAGGACGGGCGGGAGTTAGCCTTTTGGGCTTTTATTGCCTTAGGGGCAGGGGAGTCTGATGTTTTGGCAGCGCGGGAGCGCTTGCCCTTTTTACCCTTGACGAGGGTGTATTCCGTGGAGTCATCGGAGTCAGTGGGTAAATCGGATTCCTCAGAGGACTGAGGAGCAATGTCCATCTCCTGAAGGGAGGGGGAGGGGGAGGGGGGGCCTAGGGACGTCGGGTGACGCGGGCGACGGTAGCACGAGGCGTGCTGGGGACATAACGATCGGGCGGCGGGGGGCGGGGTGCTGGTAGGCAGCCAGGTCGGGAAAAGCGCATAGCGCGGCGTCGCGTACTTTTTCGTTCGATAAGACCCATCGCAAGAGTTGCGACGGGTCGAATGCGGCGGCCGGAAGGGCCATACTAAACTCGGCCACCGAGGCCGGGTCCTATCATTATAACCCCCTAGGAGGGGGGCTCTACTAGGGCCTAACTGATAATTACCACCTCTTCGGAATGCGTTCCCTCGAGAAGAAAAGGCGCAAGAAACTCGAGGGCAGTCGCGTCTAGCTAAAATAGCACGTGTTGAATATAAAGTGGGGCAGGGGAGGACTCGCGGGAACACAGGCGGTCTCTCCTTGAGAGAGCCTCCGGCTTCGTTGGCACCGTTAGGTTTCCACCGGATAGCGAACCAAGATGCGAAACACTCTATGAAACTAGTAAACAAGATATGAAACTTAGTGTCGGCGTTCTGAAAAGAACCCACGACTAGGTAAGCTGAAAGGGAAGAGATAGTATTAGTAAATGTTGATAACACAAGTACGGAAAGTAAAATAAGTAAAGAAATACTTAGTAGCGGAGCACCGGGCCGGCGTTCTGAAAAGAACACGTGCGACCGGGTGAGCGCAGGTGGGCCGCGGCAGCGGCGGGACGGACAAAAGGCGGGCACGACCGGGCGAGCGGTCGGACGAGCAGAGCAGGTACCTGGAACACAACCGACTGGGATGAGTGACAGTGATCGAATCACTGACAATTCTAAATATATGAGATGACTTTATACTTTTGAAGTTAACAAAACGATAGCGCGTTTCAGAGTACAACTAATGCCATCTAACAGTGGCGTCATGGAACTAATTGCATGTTAAAGTTGTGCTTTTTACAAGTGTAGTTTGATTTCATCCACCAAATTTCTTAAATTATGACTATAAATAACACCCTAACAAACTAGAGATACTACGTATTGTTTCTTTGGATAAATGACTGTTTATGATTTTTATAATTACAAGCACAAGTAAAAGTAATCTTTACCGCGTGCGCCTTCGGCGACATGTCACGACAACATTGACTATGAAAATGCAACGAAATATTGCTTTAAGAATATACTCTAGAATTTAGAATATTAATCTTAATAGAAAACTTCTTCTTTTTTTGTTTAAGAATATATTTTCTTAAAATATAAAATATAAAAAATGAACATAGAAAATGATTGGAATTATACTGTAAGTAACCCATACACATTACATTTCCGTCTATTTTGAGATAAAAAATAAACTATATTTATCCAAACAAAAAAAAATCTTTTTTTCTCCGAAACTATCAACTTTTCAAGAAATTATACAAGAATAAAAGTTATTAGGAATGTTACTATCTATCATATAAAAAAAATTTGCTCGACACTCCACAAGTTATTCCTGTGTACAAGAATTATCAAAGTGGGCCCACTGTGCGGCGTCGCGTTTCGTTGATGGAAGTACCTTTATTGATACCAACGTAATAATTGTATTACTTACTTTTTTGTACATTTTAAAATCATGTCAAACAAACTGAATGAAAGACACAAGTACTCATTCAAAGAGAAAGAAAAATGTTATTTAAATTTAAAACGAAATAACTAATTAAATAAGTATATTATCCATATAGAAGAATATTACTTTAATATTATATTTCGATTGGACCTTCTAAATTAGCTCAAATGTTCGACGTTGCTATTATTTTCGAAACGCCTAAATTTCCACACAAATACATAAATAGCTAAAAGAAAATCCCAACAGCCAAGACTCTAAAGCGTTAATATGCGCAACTTTTTTCAATGTGAGCAGTTTGGCAAGTGGCGGATGAACACTCGCCGAAAACATTGCCTAAAACTTTTTAGTCCAATCTTCTTTAGTCAAAATCTGACTTTTCGTGCATAGTATCCGAATGGTCCTGAACATACATTTTTTTTGTATAATATCAAGTGACGGGACTACATACACTCGACATATTTCAACATTTTCAATATTTTGAGTGAAAGTTTGAAATTAAAGTATACGTGTATATTTTATATACGAGTACGACTCTATCCACACAACAAAAACAAACATTTCTTCACTAAAGCAAAAGACGCCTACACTCAAGCGTTAAACCTGGACATACAGATGAGACTGGCACTACCCAGATCAAAATTAAGAATGCACAGCACAGGATAATTTATAATGGCAATTAAAATCTTCAATGGAATCCTCGAAGAAATTTCATCCCAGTCCCAGATTAATTTATTTACCAAACAGTTTAAAGCACATTTGATAAAAAAGTGTTATTAAAGCCTACAAGAGTTTTTTGAATAATAATTAATATAATACCTAACACTTATTGTTTTTATTGCTAGTTTTTAAATTTTATTACTATTACGTTCTTATTGTTTGTTCTTAATTTATTCTATTTTTGATTGCGGCGCCTTAACAGGGTCGTGTTGGTATATCTAAGTTTTAAGATCTGTGTAACACGTGGAAGCAATAAATACTTTGTTTTTGATACTGGACATTTCCGAGTAATTTTTGTGTGACCATTTGTACTCATCGATACATCGATATGTCCATGTCTCCTGTTGAGTGTCGCAAGAGTGCAGCTGCGTGCTGCGGTGTAGCGACCAGCATGCCGTCGGCGATCGCGCACTTTGTCGCAAAGAGCTGAACATCTTTTATATGACTAGTCGTACGAACAAAATCGTCTCCGCTTCTATTATATCCGGACGTAACAAGTGTAAAACAGCCAGAGAGTATATTTATCATCCGCAACTAATGACAGAAACACACATCATAATTACACCTTACCCCAACATCTTACGGTAAAAATGTGTCTACGTCTCATAATTCAAATAATAGTCATTCCTTTCTACAATAATTTTCAAATAATAACGCAAAATGTACAAAGTATAAATAATAAGATCAACATATTGGAAAGTTGGATAAAACAACACAATTTCGACGTGGTCTGCCTGTCTGAAACTTGGATTAAAGAGGATCAACATCGATACGTTTAGGTGTATGGCTACAAGTTCGCAGCCTCTTATAATCAGACGGACGGTTCCGGATAGGAGGAGGAGTAGCTATACTGACTCGTGAAGGGGGAGCTTATAAACCACAGACAGATTTCGAAGTATTGTCTATTTAAAGTGTTGTTGAATGTTGTTCTGTTGAACTACCAGATCATAATATTGTTTTAGTTAATATATATAGAGTGGATCGTAATATAGAAGTATTCTTTGAATTTTTAGCCATGCTAATGAACAAAATGAGACCAATAAGCTATAATAAACGTATAATTGTAACGGGTGATTTTAATATAAATAATGCGCAAAATTCGGTAATTTATAACGAATTATGTAACAAATTTTTAGAATCAAATCTACGCCAAGTTATTCAGACACCAACGCGAGTGACAAATAAAACATCAACATGTATTGATCTCCTTTATTTATTTATTTATTTATTTGGCAAACCAACAGAATTACATATAATGCTTATACTAGAGGTTACGTTCTGCATTGTTCTTATATGTATTTCGGTTACAGGTAAGCTCATTACTCAACCAAATGCTGACTTAGAAAGTTATAAAAGCTATAAATATTTATAATGTTTTAACATTACAATTGAAATACATTTACGAAAATGAAATTAATTTAAATAAATAATAAAATTAAAAATGTCATATAACAGTACTAACTGCAATAACATTTCACTGTTTGATGGTACAAAAGTGTAAAACAATCAATATAGTTATCTACTTATAAAAAAAAATCCAAACTACCAATTAATAACTTTTTGTGGGCATAACATTCAAGGATTCGATTGGCATGAATTCATTACTTAACGACGAAAGTGGAAGGGCGTGTCATGATGGATATCTGTGTCACTACTTTTTTACACAGGACATTGTATTCGTTGCATATTCTAGTGATTGGTGCATTACAACCTATATTTGTGCGGTGAATTTGCGGAGCAAAGACTCTATGAATTGGCTGCCGTGGCAGCTAGTGAGGGACTACGAAGTTGATTGCTGTCAAAATTTCGCTACAAATAGTGGCTCCACGAAGTATTTTATTCAGGAACATCAGATCCAGGAGCAGCCTACGACTGCTCCTTTTTACAAATCATAAAAACTTTACTGTTTCAGTTGTTGACAACGCCATCTCTGATCATATGTGCCTTCTCTACAGTTATAAAGTAACAAATAGCTTGATTGAACCTACTAAACAGGCATACACACACAAAGGAATTTATTCTAACGAAAAGATGTTGTCTACGTAAACTACGTTAAAACTCATACTAAATATCTGCATACCAAACAAAAGAATAAAATTTGGAACAAAAATCTGTAAAAAATCTCGTGGCTAACACAAGGCCTCAAAGAATCGTGTCGACACAAGAGACTGATAAAATCATTAGTAAATCAAACGAATAGTGACGTATTAAAATCATATTGTAAAATTTACCAAAAGATCCTAAAAAAATGCGTAAAAACATCAAAAAATTAAACTATGTAAACATAATAAAAAAGTCATAAAATAAAATCCGAACTATGTGGAATATTGTCAAAGATGTTACTAAAACGCGAAAAATCCAGGCAAACACAATGTTAACAGTGGCGAACGTAGTACATGAAAGCCCCCCGTCTATCGCAAACCTGTTCAACGACTATTTCGAGTCGGTAGGTGAATCATCACAAATGCAGCGTGTGAATGACGCAGATTGTTTGTCGCATAATAGGCCGCGCGGTAGGACAACACTAAAACCCGCGCTTAATTCTATGTACCTTCAACCTGCAACCGAACGAGAAGTGTGCAAGTTGATAAGACGTTTGCCTAACAAATTCAGTTTTGGAGTAGATGAAATACCCTCTCCGCTTATTAAAACCTTTAGAAATGGGTTAACTGGCCCATTAACGGCCTTGATAAATCAGTCAGATTAGAGAAGAATGTTTCCCGGAGAGGTTGAAAGTTGCATAAATTAAACCAATTGTAAAAAAAGGTGGTATAAAAGACAACATTGCCCACTACCGGCACATCGCACTATTACCTATAATATCAAAAATTTTTGAAAAAGCGATGGCGGATCGTGTATATTCTTTTTTGAAAAAATTTAACCTCTTAAACAAAAGCCAGTACGGTTTCCGAAAAAACCGATCGACAGGTCGGGCTGTTTTTAAATACATACAGGAAGCACTATCTTATATAAATGATAAATATTATGCGGTTGGTATTTTGCTAGATATGACTAAAACGTATGACAAAATTCTTCATAGTACATTGCTTTCAAAACTATATGGGATCAGAATCCGGGGTAAACCACCCGTTAGTTCCAGTCTTGCTTGGAAAATAGGAAGCAATATGCTGAAATAAATCCCCAAAAAACTCAAATAGTGAGATTTAAAGAGTATGTTCGACTGCGCGTATGCGCATCACAAACTGTTCGATTCCGCAGGGGAGCGTGCCGGGATGTGTACTCTTTTTGATATACGTAAACGACTTGCCATATACGTTGGATTCTTTGTGTGTTATGTTCGCCGATGACATATTATTACTTTTTAAATGTCAAAATAATAGCCAGAGTCGGGAGGCGATAATAATAGATAATTTTAAATCGGTGAATGGTTGGCTGACTGAACATAATCTCGAAGTTAATCTCAAAAAAACTAGAATTATATAATTCCGACCGTACCAAAAAGAAAACCTTGACCTAAAATTAGTAACAACACGCTTAAATCCTGAAGAAGTTAATAAATTTGACCTATTAGGACTAACGATAGACTCACACTTTAACTGGAAAAATCACATAGAAAAACTTAAAACAAAACTATCGCAATTCACATTTGCACTAGCTGTTCTAAAATCTAATTCTGACTTTGAAGCAGCGCTGACCGCCTACTACGCATACGCGCACTCATTGTTGCAGTACGGTGTTCTGCTGTGGGGCTATGGCGCGGAGGCAAATGATGTATTTGTCTTGCAAAAGAAGTGTCTGCGTACTCTGGTTAATATAGGCCCAAAAATTTGTTGCAAACCATCTTTCAAAAAGAAACAAACTTTTGACCGTCCCCTGCTTATATATATTCGACGTTGTAAAGTTTGTGAGACGTAATGTAGCCGATTTTAAATTCACACCAAGTTCTCGCCGCAACAACGTATTGGTACGTCCAAAACCAAGATTGGACTTATTTAGAAATAGCCCGTACTATAGAGCAGTTAAAATCTTTAAAATATATAATCAAATACCTCTGCGCATTAAAGATGAACAAAAAGAAAAATTTTTCATTACTAAACTAAAAAATTTCCTAATTGAAAAACTTATTTATTACTCAGTAAATGAATTTTTTGATGATAAAGACATGGATTTAAATTATTAATGACTATTTTACGATCTAATATGTAAATGAAAATTCGTAATAAAGTATAATGACCTACCATTAACGTTGAATTGTTCGTATCTATTTATTTTAATTTTTAAATCATGTACCTAATGTCTTGTTAATAATGTAAATGACCATAAATTCAAATACTAAATTGTAATACTAAAATGGCCCGAACAGGGTCCATGTACTGTCACTGTGATAGTTATTAAGATCAATTTTACACAAAATGCAGCAATAATGAATAAAATAATTTTTTTTTTTACAATCTAAACATTAACTTGTACAAGTACCAAGTACAAGTTCGTCCAGGGTAGTACTGCCACCTTACTCACTTCTGCCGCCAAGCAGTAATGTTAGCATTACTGTGTTCCGGTTTTGAAGGGTAAGGGTGTTGGTGAAATTACAGGCACATGGGACTTGTCAACTTATGTCTCAGGGTGACAGGCGCAGTGGAAGTGCCCCTCAGATCATTGCAATTTAAAGCTCTGAGTGGCACTGCAATGCTGCAAGTTACGGACAGGCGTGTAGCTTTTACCAACACGCGCTTTTACCATTGTTCGTCTCGTCACCTTGATGTTATATAAAAAGAGTACTAAATGTTTACGAGTCCGGAAAAAATATCACGAGTTTCTATTCAGTGTTTTGTATTTATTTATTTATTTATATATTCTATTGTAAATTGTATTTTGTCTAAATTGTCTGCTAGTTAGGCTTACTTCATATTACTTTAATTTCGCGAAAATATTAAACAAAAGCCGCGCAGTTCTGGTAAAGTCACTAATCGTTAATGTCATTAAGAAATAGTGCTCTTTCTAAAAGTAAGTTCTAGAAACGTGAAAACGTTTAAAATAATCAAAATTTTCATAACTCGAACGAGTGCGGGCAAATTTTTGTAAACCAAAACAAAGTACCAGGGCGGTATATTTAGATGGAACTCATAAGATGCAGCCTCGAACCGCCAACCTGCCGGAGATGGAAGGCATTCGACAGTTTTCCTGATCGCGATAATACCACGACTTCCGAAATCGGCCGTATTACCGGGTCTGTGATAGGTCGTCTCTGGCTTTATGTTCTTTTAGAACTTCGGTTATAAAAAACGTTGCGTGAAAATATTAATCTCTGCTATGGTATGTAGCGGACTGTATCGATGGGTTCGGGTGGGCGCTAACAACGAGTGAGCAAGACCAAAGTACGTAAAGTTTATTAATTTACTACAAAAACAGCTATCAATCCGAAACCGAACAATAGTAAAGAAGAGGCGCCAAAAACAAACACATTTAAGTTTAGAATTTAATTATAAAACTAAAACTTAAAGAGACCATAAAATATATACAAAAGAGATTTGGAGCGACTGCTGCGATTCGCTACAGACTAATAAGTGTCCTCATCTATTTATTGATTTTTCTTTGCTTTTGTTTGCACTCCTTTGTTTTTCTGTTACGTTGACAATGTTTGAACAGTGATCTTTTGTAGACAATAATTATTTGAGGATGAACATAGACGTAGCTATTTACTTCGATGTCTATTGCTGATTCCAGATAAAATGTGGACAGTCTCTTATTTTATTAGAGCCAATCCGATAATTTGTTTTTGGTCAGATTTAAAACAAGGCCTGTTGGGTAACACTAAGCCCTAAAATATTTACATATTTTTAACCATGTACAGTGATTTTATGAAGATGAATTTCTTCAGTTGGTCTTTGGACAAATACTAAATTTAATTTATGCACCTAAATTATCGGAAGGTATTTTTAGCAAATTTTTCTCTTACGTTTTTGCCATAAAATTTCACGTTCACTAGGTAAAAAGGGTCGTTACTCGCACCGCACTAATCTGTTCAGGTGACATTATTGTGGAAACGCCCACTCCCTAATACTATGTCTTCGTCATTTATTCAATTTCAAGGTTCTTTTCAGCTCGCAAATTGTATTTCTGCCTAAAACAAACCAAATTGACTCTGTTGAACGTATAACAAAATGCCTACGACATGGTTCCGTATTACAGGCTTTGAAACTGATTCATAAGGAATGACTCGCATTGGTTGGCCTCACTAATGGCGCCATTTTTAATTATTTCTGTTTCGGTACTATTTATTTTAATAAAAAAAATATTGACGTCATCGAGAGACCTTTAAATTTAAATGCATGTTAAGGACCTTTACGGCTGACTCGACATATCCCATCTTACCTATTTCTCGTCTCTCGGCTGCTGTGGTGTCACTATGCAAATATGATCGAGCTGACCTTTTATTTAATTTCTGCCGTATTTACATGGCCAATTTTGGTTGTTAATCATGTCGCCATAATTCCCATGTGCTGTAGTGACACCTACAATGGATTAGGTTTGCCATTGTGCACCACCTTGATTGGATTAAAGGCATCATTGATCCAATAAAGTCAATGGAACCTTTCATTTTTTTATGAAAAGCTTTTTCCCGTAATTTCGGTCATGTGGAAAGAAGAAATTTTCCGTATTCGTTTCAGTACTGCAGAGGCCTTTGTGCCTCGGTGGAATAACATAGGGTAGGAAATAATCTGTCTCCATGAAAACATATAAACACATATTGGAACAAATCAAATACTTTCATTGAGGAAATGAAACTATTTTTCCGGATTTAAATCGCGTATATTTGTTTTTTCAAACAAACCGACGCTTCGGGCCCTTTACAGGTCCCATGGTCACGGTTGACTGAGGTGGTACAGTCTTCAACCAGTTATGTCTAATATTGATGCAAACTACCCTATTTTTTCACTATAGTTACAATAGTTATTAATTAAATACCTTATTTTTAATTTTACAAAGAAAACATTCCAATTTACGCTATATTAATTTACAAATTATTTTATTGAATGAATTTTTATTAAGTTCAATTTATTATTAATTATTAATAGAAATTAAAATAAACTAAAACATATTAATTAGTACTGCAGTCTTATGTCTGTTTGGGATTTTTCATTAGAGGAAATATTGGATCCCAAACTGGTGGTACTGAGAAACCATCTTCCCTGTTGAAATTAGGATGTTTTTTAATTTCAATGGCCTCTCGCAGCATCCTGGGTAGATAACGGACTTCTTTTGCAAGGACCTGGGGTTTGTCAAACTTCATTGAATGTGTAGGTTTATCCATGACATGCTCGCAGACTGCAGACTTGTTTACGCGACGGTGTTTGACATCAGCTATATGTTCTTTGACGCGGGTACAAATACTTCGCTTTGTTTGTCCAATATAAGAGAGACCGCACTCACAGTCAAGCTTGTAAACTCCTGCATCCTGTAAGGGGATGTTACATTTCACGGGTCTCAGGAACTGAGAAATCTTCCTCAGGGGCTTGAAATAGGTCTTGATAGATGCACGCCTGAGGACTCTTCCGATCTTGTCTGTAACACCTCTCACGTAAGGTAAGATGGCAGGTCTTCGCTCGACTGTTGGTGGTCTGCGGCATTGGCGTGGAATCCTCAACTTATTCGCATGTAGGACTTGCTTTATATGCTGAAGTTCCCCCGCCAGATGATTACTGTCGCAGACACCATATGCTCTCTGAAAGAAAGATTTGGCCACGGTAGCTAACTGGCTAGGATAGTGATGGGAATTACCATTGAGATACCTATCTGTATGGGTTTTCTTTCGAAATACAGTATGGCCTAAGGTGTTATTAGGATTTCTTTTAATTAAAACATCTAAGAAGTAAACAACTAAACAGCTAAAGTACCACAATTCTCTTGTTCCATAGTAAATTGGATCTTAGTACTAAAATAATTAAGATGGTCCAAGAAAGATGGTATGTACTATACTTTAGCAATAACTCTAAATATTATAGAATTATGGTTGGTTAGGTACTATTAGATTTTAGTCATCTAAATTATATTAATTTAGATTATTTTGATTGACTAAACCAAAGAGACTTAACATACTATTTGCTTAGCAGTTCTGCCCCATACTATATTTCTGTTAAAATTCGATACCTATAAAACCATAGCTGAATATTTCAAGTAGTAAATATTGCAGTAAAAATAACGTCGACTTTGTCGGAAGTGAATATAGCCATCGACGAATTTTTTCACTGGCGCAAATCTGTCGCATTTTTAATTTCCTTATTTTACTTTTTGTTATTCAATACCTGCTGTCGAATGTTTGGTACATGTTTAGTTAATATTTTGAATATCATTCAAATTCAAAGTTTGGTACCCTATTTCGCCCCTATTTAGGGGTAATTTTGAAAAAATGTCATGTCAATCTTTGACTTTATAGAATATTTGTGCTAAGTTTTGTCTTTGTAACTTCAAAGAATACGATTTTTCATACAAACATTTATTCCCTTTTTTTCACGCTTTTGCATTTCGAAAAATCAGTTCTTAGTACATTTACACTAAATAAAAGTGACACACCCACGAGTTTTCATGTGTTTAGGACTAGTTTTTGCCCTTGCGCACATCTACCAGTGAATTGCGGAGATTGCTCCGGACCTTATTCCTTTACACAATTATATAGATAACAATTAAAATGTGATGTACATAACATAAGCACACTCCTCAGATAACAATCTCAGCACATCTCGAGCTCATACGGAGCAATACATCAGTACGAGCGGCTGCTCTTGCAGGCGTCTGACAAATGGACGTCTTTGGCATGCCACACCGGCTATGCATTACGTCTATTGTATTTTGCCGTACATTGTGTACACCTGACAGCGACTTATGCTACTAAATGCAGCTGCTCGTATTCCTCTGAGGTATATCAACAAGGCTATCTAATTGTAAGAATATAAAATTTTAAGTATCTTCAGTGATATCATGAGAAGATAAAACGTGGTCTAATTCACGCCTGAGAAATAATGTCGAAGTAATCTAGAGTCTGAAGAAAAATTGCAATTTAAGCAATGTTTCGAACACATCTCAGTTTATAAAACTATACTAAAAGGAAACTTCATAATCGGATTCAACAAACAGTTAAAGCGATAAAGCGGTATCTAACTTTTACGTAATACGAATAATTTTTAAGACTAGAATTGTTTTAATTTGTGCTTTGGCTCAATACCTAGAAGCCTTTGCACTAACATTGGCCGTCGTAACCAAGCCAATGTTCCAAACTGAACACTACTTTTTTTTAGATATATGAATATACTTTATTTGTTGTGAAGAATTACCATCATTAATCTGGAAAGGGAACTAAAGATTGTTTGGTTTTGTCCCAAATTATAACGTTTTCTGGCATGAAATACCCGCTACTGGTTATGCTGTATCCACAGTCTACATCTCATTGTATTCATTAATCAAACCGTCACTTAGCTCAGCTGTCTTCTTAAAAGAAACAAGATAAGACTCGTTATCAGCAGCGGGACGCATCTATTTATTGTACAACGCAATACTCTCTATTGAAGATAAAGAAACAAGAATTTATTTGTTGAGTTACGATCGCTTACAGTTATAAGTTATAATTTGGCTCTTGAGTACCGGAGTGCATAGAACTAGCCAAACAATCGTATGGCTTCAGAGAAATTATCATTGCAATTAGACAAGCGGCTTTTTCGTCTGCAACGAACTTCGCAGACCAGATTTTTTTAGATGAGTGTATGCACTAAATTGTACTAAGATATTTGTTACGTAAAAGGTTGGTAAGTGTGTAAAATGTTTCTATAAAATATTTCTCTGTGAATTTAATCTCGCTACGTCCCACTTCAGGT
>NW_020653892.1:0-19196 GCF_003589595.1 Hyposmocoma kahamanoa | reverse complement strand
TATTTGTTTTTTCAAACAAACCGACGTTTCGGTCAACCGTGACCATGGGACCTGTAAAGGGCCCGAAACGTCGGTTTGTTTGAAAAAACAAATATACGCGATTTAAATCCGGAAAAATAGTTTCATTTCCTATAATTGGTTTTGTTGGTATTTTTCGAATTTCGTTTTTTTGTTTCTTTATTTTTTCACAAAATTCGAGAAGCGTAATACTGTTAAATAAATATGGTTGTTTACAAAAAGTGTTGTTCATTGGAGGTATCGAAAGAAAACGGTGAGGTGAAAAATTGTTCTTCTGTTTACATATGTTCACCTATCGCCTAAATTATAATAATAGGAGTGGTATTGCAATAGAGACATAACAATTTTGTATTTCAATAAAACTCAGAATAAATGAGTTACCGAGCAGAAATTTATTCCAGGTTGTGGTGGTAGAGAGCTAAAAGGTCGGGTTGAAAGGAAACTGAGTGTGTTAGGACGTGGTGTAGTTGTAATGTACGTATAGTGTGAAGGTGGAGACACGGATTTGGAGGCCTCCGCCCTCCAAGATTGGAAACCTAGGGCGTAGGTGTAGAGCCGGAGCGCAGCGGGTTCGGCGCGGAGGCGGTCAGTAGAAAGGCTGCACCGACACCGGCAGTAGTGCAGCAGTGGATTTTATCACTTTGTACTCGGAGGTGGAGTTTTACTTCTCTTGAGCGTCGGGTTTAGCCACTTCTGCCGCTCCAAACTCGGTTGATGAAGGTGAGATACACAGTCCACGTAGGAGGAGCGTAAAAGTGAAGACCAGGTTTAGCGCGAGGCAGTCGAAGAACATAGATATAGGAAAAAAGGGGAGATATAAGGGGAGATCGGGTACCGATGTCGCCGCTTTTTAGTTTGTGTGCAATTCAAACTTTACGCTCTATTATCTACTACCATAACTTAACGATTTGGATTGGTTAGGGCTTACAGCCTGAAAACGACGTAATACAATTTAAAATTTTAACCAAATGAAACTTACAGCCAAAGAGAATTTAAGCACTACACCACTTGTGTAAGAGTTATATTGCAATATTTCAGTATTTTTTCATCCTGGTTCAGCCATTCACCATCAGGTGGCGTTTTAGTAAAAAATGCTACTAGTATATAATAGTTAACTAATACACGTTAGATGACGCTGAAACTCATTTTTCGTTACACTAAGAACTCACGGAACGATTTTCACCAGCGTCTGTAATAGTTAGGTAAATATGTAAAATTTTGTTAAGCATGTGAAATGTCTTTCACGGTACGTTTTACGTCTGAAGTAGTGACGGTTGCTCGTGGTTGCCGCGGCGGGGTAGTAGTAGAATCGCGCAGGACGCAATCACTTGCGCGCTTGGCGGCCGTCGTCGCCCGCGCGCTTTGGCGGTCGGTTCAGGCGCAATGTGGTGCAGGCGCATGGGGGGTGAGATATCTATTAACCGCGCACCTTGCGCATTATCTCCAACTAAGCTCGCGGTCCGTTCCGCAATCGCAGCGGCTTCGTGCCCGCAACCGCGGCGACTACGTGCCCGCACAAACTTGCAGGGTCGTGAGTATTGAAATAAAACCGCCCGCGGCACCGGCGGGCGCGGATGGAAACCGCGCCGTGAATTGTTTAACCTTATTAATCTTAAACTGACGCTACTCAACGAGGGCTGTGGTCCTCGATATCGATAGTCAGAGATATGTGGTAATCGATAGTCAGAAGCCATGTGGCTGTTTTTAATAGTAAAAAATTATTATATTTTTCATACTATACCTACACTCGTACTGGTTTATTATTATATTAATACATTAGTATAAATTATTATTACTTCCGTCATGGCGGCCACTAGGCTTGGACCAGTGTAATTTTTCCATTATACGCTTCTATGGGTTGGTGAAGCTGTCACTGTCAAGCGTAACCTCAAACTATCGACGAATTTAATAAATTAAATTATGTTGTTTTTCTTATGAAGGATTTATGTAATTTTCTAAAATTATATCTAATTTATTTTGCATGCACATGTAAAATAAAACCGATTTTATTTTGTTTCTGTTTTCAATGCATTTGCTATGGAAATTTAAAGAAAGTCAAAAATAATAATAAGAAAACCAATCTTTCATTTTCCTGCAACTTCAATGCAACCTTCTTTTATTTGAACTCATTGGAAAAACTTAAAAATTAAAAATACCACACGTTTAATATAAGAGTATAATGGATTTTACATTTCCAAATTATCTAAAACAATAAATAATACATATACATTTTTCATCAAGCAACAGCAACATACAAATTGACATGAAATTTAAACGACTGTCCGAAATATAAATAACAATAATAAAATAAAAATAGTCAATTTAACGTGAATGCTTTTCGCTTCGACATTTTAGGGGCTTTAATTACAAAAATCATAGAAATTCAAACATTTCAGTAAAAATTTTTTGTCGATAAACATCAATCATCGAAAATGAACATCACTATATTTAGAAAACAAAAAGAAAACATTGAATAATAATAGAAACAGTAACTAAAAATGCAAATAGCTAGTGGTATGTTATCCCACTGGTTTTAAAATTTTTGTTTTCACTCCAATTTTTATAAGGTATATCGCTACAACTTGGCATTTTCACGTTTTTCGAGAGATCTTTTGTGTACAGCGATCGCCATGTCACTGTAGCGACGTTTAAGGCGTGCCACCTCGATAGATGGATATGTGGAAAAACTGGTCATCAGGTATGAGCATTGGTCATGAGCGTTTGATAGAGCGAGAGGGAGCATCGAAATTCGAATCTCCCATTTTGAATTTGAAAAGAAGAGCCAAAATGAGAGCAGCCAGTAGCGGAAACGTTTCTACTGCTAAGATTGCATATCAAAGGAAGAGTAATTTATAGGATAATCTATGGAAGAATAGATTCAATATATAAAAATATTAAATACGATATAAAAATGTTTATTAAAGTGAAATTGATAAAATAGTACGTAATTAGCAGTGGAAAAACGAATAGCAAAATTCGGAGATACTGTCAGTACGATAGAATATGCGAAGGTCGGGAGATCAGACATGAAAAGTGAGTAAATTGTCAAAGTGCTCTCGCACTTAGCTATAAAATAACAAATTTAAGTAATTTAGACACAAATATTGTAGTAAATATTAATTGAAACACTTTCAGGAATCAGGAAATGTAAGGGTGTTTACTAGAAAATGTATAATGAGAGAGATGAAAATGATAGGGGTCCGCAGTTTCACACTACAAGGTGCAGTATGCATTAGCGGTGCGCGATTGTGAATGATTTCTATATTCGACTCGTTAGTATTCGCTAACCCTGTCATTCAAATGTCAAATTAGTAACCTACTAATTTTCGTATTCGTATGACTTGAATAATCATTCATTACTAATTAGTAGTACTAATTCATAGAGCATTTCTGCTCGTGATCATCTAGCCCTCTCTGATAAATGATAAACACTGTAAATGTAACGGGGACAGGGATATTTTGTGATATGGACATGATTTATGAGGTGTTCCGTTATAATAATCATTCGATTAAGAGGGAGCATGCCAAAAAAGTTTTGACGTTGGATCCGCCCAAATTTGTGAAACAAATATATGCCTGAATTTCGCGTGACATGCGACAGGAGATGTTGAATTTTGCGCATTAAAAGTACCAAATTCGTTTTAGCGGAATGACTCTAAAACTAAAGGGATTAAAAAAAAATCCGTAGTGACAGTTGTCGATCATGCATAAATATAATTAATTATCATTGATTTACAAATAAATGGACGACGGGTCTAATACAAAAACCACGAAAAAAATGTCCCAAGTCAACCTATTCGAAATTTAAATTGTAATGTCATTGCAGTATCGCGCTGTCTGTCGAACAAATGAAGACTAAAGCGGAGTTTGGCGCTCTGTATACGATTTTAGCGCCTTACAAGTGCTTACTTAAAAGTGTCCTTTTTAGCGTGGACCCGACGTCCATATAATTGTAAGTCAATGTTAATTATCTAATTTTTGTCCTAATAACCTGTAGCATTTCGAGGATAAATCGAAAAAATGTGAAAATTAAAGGTCATTTCGTGATTTTTATTTATCGAGGAAACTTTATTGTTTTATGTTTCTAGTTAATGTCTATGCTTGAATATATCGTGTAGTTACTCATACAATATTTTATTTTTAACTTTAAAGTGGATATACCCCTCTAAAATCAAATCGAAGATTAGGAATTTTTCCTCTGCTCCCTCTTAAGACCGGACCGAATGGCAGGGGCATTCGGTAGTTAATCATTCGACTTAGGCGAGTAGTCTTAGTAACATTCAAAGTCGCGTATCGCTAGTACGCATGTTACATTTAAGAATGGAATTCGATCTCGTTCATATGACTACCGCGAGCACGTTTGCAGCGTTTAATTCTTTGGAGCCAGTTTTCCACCACTCCACACATATCGGCAGAAACGTTGACAATTTCGCATTTTGATATTGTTCCTGAGGTTATTTAACGTTGTTGGCTTGTTGGCAATAAACCAACGACTTAACTTACGTTATCCCCATAGAAAGTAATCCAACGGCGGCGTTAGATCGCATGAGCAAGGTGGCCATTCGACTGGACCATTTCATTAAATTACACGATTATCGAACTTCCTCTTCCATAGATCTATTGTTTGACCAGGTGTGTGACCGCTGCAAACGTGCTCGCGGTGGTCATATCAACCAGATCGAATTTAATTCTTAAATGTTCAAATGGGTCCTGCACCTGGAATAAATTTGTGTTTGTGTTGAATTATACGAAATGACAATAGTCCAGAAGTATAAAATATAATATATAAATCGTCCACTTCAGAGTTAATACTTCGTCTTACACATTATGAGAATTAATTTAACATTTTACTAAGCAAAATGATATATCTGGTCGCTCTGTCTAAGGTGTCACACGAATTACATGTCTAACAAAACTTTTAGTACGTTTGTACATTATGTATACAAACATTTATGTTTTCTGCTAAAGTATTTATGTGGTTTGCGCAACTCTGGGTCCACTGGTATTTGGTGAAATTACAATCACATGGGACTTGTCAATTATGGCAGTGCCCCTCAGATTTTTGTGATTTAAAGCTTTGAGTTGCGCTGCAAACTGCAACTGTTATGGACAGGCGTATCGCTTACCACCAGGCGCATCATTTGTTCGTCCCTTCACTTGGTATCATAAAAAAATATTTTTAAATTATTTGGCTTCAAAAAGTCATTTTATTGGTGTCAATTGTGTATTTTTATATTGACTCAAATAAAACCTCACAATGACCATACCACATTTAACATTCTAATAAGAGAACTGAGAATTGTACATGAGAATACAGAAACTTTTGTACGCAATTAGATCTGTGACTTCCCGCCTGCACCTATTAACTAGAACAACCTTTTAAAGTGTCATTTCATAGTCACAAAACGATATATAATACAGATTGATCGATCTATTAACACTAGACACCAAACCTGGAGCTTTTAAGACAATTGCAATTCACAAACTGCAGCTGGGGTATCGCTTTGATAAATTAACAATAGCCTTTATTTCCACAAATAACAAAGAACCGGACAGCACTATTTTTGCTAAGCAATCTTTACCTTTTTAAAGAAAATTTCGATAAGAAAGTTGTAGCGGCTCCGTAATCCAGTCGTAGCACATTTCTAGATAGTTTTGATGCTGTACTTAAATATTATAATATATTAGACAATATCACATACGTTGCTCCGATACCAAAGTAAGTAAAGTAAAGCACTTGTGTTATGGAAATCTGTCAGTGACGATGATGGTACGACAAAAACCCAGACCCGAAATAATAGAAAAGTTAGTGTTAGTTTTTCTGCTAGGCGTCAACTTATATACACTGTTATAGATACACTCATAGTGTTAATTACAAGTAATTAAAGTACAATGCAGTCGTCCGAGTGATTCAAATGATAAAACATGTAGTTAGGGATTCAGGAATCGACGTGAAAGATTATAGATAAATAATTGAGTAAGCTACATGTCGCACTGCTATTACAATAATGTTGTAACTCAAAATATGTGAAATTCGAGATTATACTATTGCTGAAAGCAAAAAAATATTCCCTACACGTCAGTAAACCGTAACGTATAGTCGTTTCAATATTGTAAGAAACAATCTAAAGATACCAACTTAACTCGTATCGAGACATACTTTTTGTGAGATACTACTACTACTACTGAGATATACCAATAGATACTGCTAGTCTGATGCCCTTTGACCTTCCGCTGTTAGGCACACCTGCAGAAATGCTATCGTCATCAAATATAAATGTAGGATCCTTACCTGTCAATTTAGATGAGAACAATATTGAACGGGATACTAATTATAAACTTGACTCAATTGATGAAGAAGGTTAAGCTGATGGTTCGTTTGTATCAATAAGAGAGGAAGAGAATGAATGAAGGGAAATGACACCTAGAAATGAGGGTGAAAAATTACCTCTTGAATTAGGAGAAAGTAGTATGACGCTCAGAGATCGTTCTACATTAAAACCTCCTACAAGGTTCAATGATTTTGTTATGAATATTGATGACTTGTATGACAGTAAAGAACCGAAGACGTATAAAGAGGCTCTTGATCGACCTGACCAATATGAATGGCGCAAGGCTATGGATAGTGAGATGAATTCTTTGCGTGAAAATGACACTTGGGAATTAGTTCAAGCAAAAAGAAAAATCAGAGCGTTACCCTGCAAACGGGTATTCAAACTTAAATGAATCCTGATGGAAGTATTAATCGCTATAAAGCAAGATTAGTAATTAAGGGCTACTCGCAGGGCGTAGGGTATCGACTACGATAGGACTTTCAGCCAGTAGCCAAGTTGAGCACGATCAGAGTTTTACTAAGCGTTGCTGTTAATGAAGGGTTGATTTTACGTCATTTTGATGTCGCTACTGCCTTTTTGAATGGGAATGTAAAAGAGGAACTGTACATGACATAGCCTGAAGGGTATAATGATGGGATAGGAAGGCTATGCAAATTAAAGAAAAACCTTTACGATTTAAAACAAGCCCCACGCTGTTGGAACGAATGTATGCATGAATTTTTAATAGAATCGGGATCTAAGCAAACTGAAGCAGATCCCCGTTTATATTTTCGCAAACGTGGCAATGGCAAAATGTTATTATGCCTATATGTGGATGACGGGTTAATCGCGTCAACAGATGAGGCAGAAGCAGAACATTTTGTGGAACATGAACTAAGGCTCCTCTCAAAATAACAACGAAGCCCGCTTCTTATTTCCTCGGTTTGGAATTGGAGCAGCAAGTTAATGGTGCTATTTTAGTACATCAAAAAGCTTACATCAAGTGAATATTAGAAAAGTTCGGAATGTCAGACTGCAAACCAGACGCAACTCCAGCTGTAAAGGAGTCTCGAGATTTGTAAAAAAAAGTACTTGTACAAACATAGATTTTCCGAATTTCCCTTACAGAGAAGTAGTGGGAGCACTCAGCTATTTAATGGTGGCAACTCGCCCCGACATAGCTTACGCTGGAAGCGTAGTAACAAGAAAACTAGAGAAACCGTCTGCACAAGATGTAATAAAAGTGAAGCGAGTTCCCGCTGAAGAGCAGCTAGCTGACTTGCTCACTAAACCATTATTCAAGCCGAGACAGGAATTGCTGTCTCAGAAGATTGGCTTATCGTCATAAAGAGATAGAAAGAAAAGTGGATGTTAAGAAGATTGCATGCTTTGTGGTCTATGTATCCTAGCAACTTGTTATTTTCCTAACGTCTTCGTCAATTGTGTACCTTTCGTAATAAATACTTTATAAAACATCGTTTGCAATATAGATTCACGTTATTACGTTAATATGGTCAAATTAAGTTCAATATTTTAATTTTTTACCAAATGTTCAAAATTCATTGCAATCGTACTAACATAGTTTTAAGGTTTTCCTTTGTAACCAACACCATTATCTTTTGGGCTGTGGTCTGAAATAAATGGTTTGTTATTATTATTAAATACACTTCACGGGAAGTAAGTACCTAATTCGTTTTTCAGCGGTTCTGAAAAAATACGCTTTTAGAGTTAATACACTATTGTATTAAGAGTGCGATGTGGTGTTAACGTGGTCTCGGTTTCTGAGTGTCTATGTGATCATGCCTCCATTAGAGAATGACATCAGTAACACAGTGGCTTGTGATGCTTGTGGTACCGGCGTATATTTGCTTAGACAGCTGTCAGTATCAATATACAACAACAACAACAATATCAACCCATTTATGCGTCCCACTGCTGGGTACGGGTCTCCTCTCAGGCGAGGATTTAGGCCATAGTCCGCCACGCTGGCCTAATGCGGGCTGGAGACTTCTCACGTTTTCGATGTGCAAGTTGCATCACGACAATTATAAGATCATGGTAAATTTCAAATTTAATTTCACACATAAATTTCGAAATACGCAGATGTGCAAATCCGGATTCAAACCCACGCCCTCTGCTCGTGAGGTAATAGGTCATACCGTTAGGTTACCGCGGCTATTTTCCTATATCAAACGTTGAAATAATTCGAGTCAATGTCCTGTCTAGACTTAGAATTAAAACTTTAACAGTTTACTTCTTATACCAACTAACTAATTTGTTCTCAACCTTAGAAATGAACCTCCTTAGATAAATATAAAGACAACGTTCAAAACCCGATCAACGTTTAATAAATTGTGACAAAGAGAAACAAAAGCCGTGACTCTAGATAAGGTAAAAAAAAAGTCACGCTATAAATTCCAATTTTGCGCCATTTGCGCCAGAAGCGGTAAATTAAAATACCCTATTTTTCATAAAAATATAGAGGACTATGTGAATTTTCGGGGTGTGAAAATTTCTTCAAAGCATTATCAATTCAAGTTATAAAATTAAATGGAACAAAACACATGGCACAGAACACCTACATCGGTATCGGGAATCGAACCCGGGAGTTTCTCATTCTATGTCTGTAATCTGTAATTGCCGTAAGCTGCCGACGACAGGATGCGCGGCGCTATTTCTTTCTTTTGTTAGGAGAAATTAATACTACATTATTTATTTATTTAAACTTTATTACACACAAAACTTTACAAATGTTTACATAATGCCACTAGGCATTCTCTTCCAGTCAACCGGAGAGTTGGGAACATTTTATTAAGTACAGATTAAGTTCTGCATTATATTGCATTTTAGAAGTGCACGCGGCACTTCTTACCGCCGCACGTCGTCACTTGCTTCTTCTTCTTTTTCATGTTTTGCTTAAGAGGGACCAGAGGAAAATTTCTTAATCTTCGATTTGATTTTAGAGGGGTATATCCACTTTAAAGTTAAAAATAAAATATTGTATGAGTAACTACACGATATATTCAAGCATAGACACTAATCAGAAACATAAAACAATAAAGTTTCCTCGATAGATAAAAATCACGAAATGACCACTAATTTTCACATTTTTTCGATTCATCCTCGAAATGCTACAGGTTATTAGGACAAAAATTAGATAATTAATTAAATTTATGCATGATCGAGAACTGTCACTACGGATTTTTTTTAATCCCTTTAGTTTTAGAGTTATTCCGCTAAAAAGAATTTGGTACTTTTAATGCGCAAAATTCAACATCTCCTGTCGTATGTCACGCGAACTTCAGGCATATATTTGTTTCACGAATTTGGGCGGAGCCAACGTCAAAACTTTTTTGGCATGCTCCCTCTTAAAGAACTTTATCGTAGAAGGTAGAGTTTATGTTGCATTATGGTTGCATTAATCGTTTTAATGCATCGCACCGCTGCAATTGTCGCACCGCTACAATTAGCGGCATCTATTATGATAATTTATCAACTAGGTATAGTCTATACGGCCAGTACACACGGATTATTCTACAGAACTCCATGCCGAACACGATGTATTTCCTTGTTCACTTCATTAATTTCCTTAGGACTGTTCTTCGCACGTATTGTGCTAGTATTATTGTACAATCTAATTAAAAAAAAAATTAGAATAAAAAAAAATCACCTTTTGCTTTCTGAACATTAAAATCAAACACAACTCCGGTTTTTCCAAATTAATTATTTTATTATAAAATTAATTCATACTTAAGGACTAAACAATTTATTATAAATAAGCAAAATATAAAATCTATAATATTAACGGTAACGCGTATTAAATTAAATTATAAATATATATATATATATATGTATATAAAATATATTTTATTATACTTATAACTTATAAAGATCACACTGACTAGATTGCCACACCCCTTGTCTGCCGAAGATAGCATCCTGTGTAACGAATTATGGTGCTTTTAAAAAAAGTAATAAACGTATGCCTAATCCAAAATGACCTGCTTCTGAAACATTTTACAAATTTTATACATTTCCAAATGTATCAAAATAATTTCAACTTTATTCCAAACCAATTAATAAATGACAACACGTTTTTTATTAGTTTTTTTGGTACAGGGTTTTCAATTGTGTAAAAGGCAAAGGCACTAATGCGCTATGTTACTTATTCTACGCTACGCGGTCATTAGCCTAATGTTCATTTTAAATATTATTATGATTTTTTTAAGTATTCAACCTTTATTACCTTCATTATTACCGTTTAAGAAGAACCATATCGCTACACGTTGGAGCGAATTAATTAAAAACAAAGCAATTATTTTGTTAATCACACAAACCAGAATTTGGAGAAGGGTTTTTGAACGAAATGCCAATTTCATTAGAATTGTCGATTCTTTTTCAAATTATTATTCTTGATAAATATATAATATACGTATAAAAAAAGATGATTAATTTATTAGTACGTGATAAAAGTTATAATTTATATAAATACAGTAAAAAAATTACGTAAGTAGAAGCATGAATGTGTTATATAGATACAAGGGTCATTAATTATTATGTAAAACAGGTAAAAACATGAATTAGTAAGATATTAACTTGAAATTAAATAACCGATTGCCTCCGTAAATGTGATACATATTATAATAATAATGAATTTTCTTTAAATAAAGAGACTTGAAGTGAACCCAATTATAATTAATTACATTATCTAAGAAAGCAGGTTGACCACAAATTAGATACCTATTCTACGAGTAAGAAGCTTCTAAAACTAAATGGTAACGTTTAGAAAAATTTAAAACTATCTAACTTAGAATTAAAAATTCTTACCATAATTTTAAACAGTACACAGAGCTATGATTAAAAAACACTTTGTTTAAATAAAAATAATCTTTGGTAAACTAGCCGTTGTCGTAAAAATAAATATATTTTTTTTTATATAATAAAAAGCCAAAATTTAGTAACCCATTCTTTACACAAATGACCGTGTTCGATTTGAACGAACGAAGATATTTTTTTATTCAACTAAACTGCAACCGGGAGCGATATTCATCACGCATTCATTATTATATGATATATTGTTAATATTGACAAAAACTTACATCATAAAGAAAAGAAGCTAACAGCCAAATATCTAGCAGTGTCCGAAATGAGAAAGCAAAGAACCTTTTTCTTTATACTAGCACTGTCCACGCGATTCAGTTTCAACGGGTTCAAGCTAGACGGGCCATGTAGCTGTTAATAACTAAAAGAACTTAATGTTAAGTACCAAGTACTTTTCTTGAAACAGTTGCAACTAAATATCTTATATATCCATTTATTCACCGCAGCAGCTTAGTGAAAAAAAGGTAAGTATTAAAACATCGAATATACAAAGATCGAAAATAAAGAAAAATTCCTTCTATCTGAAAGGACTCGAAATTGTGTCTATGTGTACTAGGGCGATCGCTCTACCTACTGAGCTACAGGTCGGGTCAGCCGATCTTAAGAATTTTTCCATGCGCTTGTTTATACCTTCGATAATTTTAAATTATAACCATATCATGGACCATTAACACAAGAGGACGGGTAATCGCGACACAAGATAGCGTAGTCGAGTCTTTGGTACCTAGAAATGTCGCGACGTACTCGTCGCACTTTGGTACCCCAAAAAGCTAGTTTTGTAACTAATTTGTTTTTACATTAATAAGTAGCAATTCATCAAAGTTACTGTAATTAGTAGTAATACAAACAAATCCACTAGATGGCGCTTTTTGCACAGATTTTTATGCATAGTGACGGCTATTGTTTTATTTTATTTAAGATTAGTGCCATCTATCCATATTAGGAAGTGTTAATTATAAATTAGTTTGTAACACGCAATATATTGTCAAAGTTCAGAAAATAAGTTTAGCTCATGATCAATATTCGAATAAGTAAATAAACTGACTTCTTATAGTTCATATTAAAGTGGAATTAATTTATATCCACATATATATTTGTATAATATAAATTACTTACAGGCGATTATTGATCAGCGCCTCCTAGACATAAGGTGGAATTTTGACCTTTGTTGGAGTTACAACCTGTAGTATGGAGATTAGCAGTCATCTTGAGTTATAGCTCCATGGCCATATTAAAAATGAGCATTAGTAAAATCACAAAATAAAAGCTTACATACTTCTTTCGCCATTTAACTCCGTCGCACCCTAATATTAAGGTTTTAGTTTATTTTCTTACTATATAAATACATAACAATCTATACTACGTCCAACCATTTAGGTCCACCTATTTAACTTGTGACAGCTTGAATTCTAATCAATTAGTGATGTCCTAATGTGTTTCCGATTCGATTTTTTTATAACAATCGATTTTATTTTTGAAGTTTAAGTCGTGAATGTGAACGGGTTAAAAAAGAAAACATGTCTGATTGGGAAGATTATGTTGCGTTTGACAATTCGTGTACTCAAGAATTAATAATCAATGTTAATAAGGATTCGAGCCATGATTCCCGTTCATATGTAAAAATAATCCGACGATTCACTATAATAAACAATTACAATTTATCATAATTTATCTAATTGCATTGTAATTTATTTATCAGACAGGTACCAAAATGTATCAATTTGAATAATTTTTGATACATAATCTGTTGCCTCGATAAATATCGGAGCTAAAGAGCACGTCGCTTCACTAAAATTAAAAAACCAAAGACTCCAGGAAGTATTGCATTTTCTGTCTATGGTTGTATTTCAATAATTACGGAACATCGGAGACATGCATATGTCATAAGTCATATAAATGGTTGGACGGAGTATAATATATAAATTCTCAAAATATACTTAACCGCTTTAAAATTAAGCGTGTTTACACGCACCATTAGTTTTGATAATTACTTTTGGATTAAATAAATACTACATTATACAAATTATACGTATTTATATCTTGTATAAACTTTTCCATAAGGAAAATAATTTAAGTACAACTTCAGTCGTAACGTTCAAATTTGTAAAATACATAAATCCAACTGCCATGAACGTAAATTACTGTAAATTCCTAAAATTTTTTTCGTAATTCTATTAGCTTAAGTCAGAGAAAAAGTGACTTAGCCACATGTTTTTTAATGCGCAAATGCATTTGCAGTTATAAGAAAACTATAAAAATGTCCCATTTTTATAAAACAACCAGATTTTTTATTTTACTCCTACTCGTAATTGTAAACATTGAATAATTTCTTTCCCTAACACTTTTTTACAAATATACTTCGTAAATCTCGGTAGGGAAAAGTTATTACAAGAATAATAAAATACTTATAGATCGGTGTACCCATGTTGTTGTTCCATGTCCTGAATATCATCCTGGGTACCTGTGATGACTTGCAACACTCGGAAGGCTTTCGATTGCCGCGGGGGACCCTCTTGAGTGAACTTATGATAGTATACTCTGTAATCGGTTAATTTAAATCAGTTATTCAAGGCAGTAACTGAATTTAAAAAAAATCAAACGATGGAAAGCACATTCATATATTAGGCTCTATTGATTTCGACAATAAAACGTTGCAAATTACGCACAGCGTTGCTTAAATTCGCTCTGCTTTTAAACACGGCACGTTTATATTAATGTATTTAATACCTAGTTTTACTTATGTTCAATTTAATTGTCATACGTACAATCATTCAAAAAACGCACAGCTGTTTGTTAAAAACAATCGCATAGATTATATAAGTATAATTGAGAGTTAGTGTATCTAACAAGAAACTTTCGCAAAAAGCCGAAGTTGAATCCTATAGAAATCTAAACGTGACTTCACTAAACTAACACGAAATTCATTAAAGGCCATGGCGAAAATGATTCGATTAGTGAAGAAAACAGAATTAGCGAGTGCTTGCGAAGCGATGTGATGCTAAATTTAAAACAAGCGTAACACTGACTCATCGCTACTGAAGCGGTGCAATAAAAATGTATGTTTACTTTGGACCAGTGCAAACAGCTCCTTAGTACCGCCCACCGAAGCTGAAACGAGTTACAGACATTACTACATACATAGTTTTGAAAAATTTGTTCGAACATTCCCAGTACGATTTTTGCGCCAAATGACAAATTTGTGTTTTTACTATACGGGATCTCAATTACGCTAAACATTAAACCCATTGTCCTTATAACATAACACGGACGTATTAACAACGATATTTTATATGTACTGGGTAGTGAATAAAAGAAATACTGTTAAAGCTTACCTTTTGTTTGCTCCGCCGTTACCACCACCTTCAATCTGAATTGGGATGATCCTCGTCTTAGGTCCAGTATCTTGGTTGCTTTGATTCTGATAGCTCCTGTTCAAGGTGGGCAGGTCGTTTTGCGATGGGCTGTCGTCCATCCTGACCAGCTGAGGTGACAATACCCTCATTATACGCTGCGTAGGTTGGGAGTAAGGAGCTTGATTCTGACCTTGAGGCGAGGCTTGGGGATTCGTGTTCATATTAATCACAATCCGCAAAGGAGGTTGTTGGTTGCCTTGTCTCCCGTGATCCCTTGAATCCGTATTTGAAACTTCCATTTGAATAGGAATAACTCGGGTTCCAGGTTGACCATTAGCACCGGGAGTAGTCTCCCTGGGCAAACTCTTACGGTTCTCTGAAGGTCGCGTTGACCAAGTTGGTTGGGCTTGTTGCTGATATTTCGGAGGACTGATCACTTCACGTACTCCTCTCTGCATTTCATTACTCTTCTTAACCCACTCTGGTTCTGTATCTCTGGGAGGTGTCACCAACTCTCTAGGCGCGCTTCTCCTACCTTCTAATGGTCGTTGGCACCAAACTGGAGGTGGGGTTTTTGTTTTTTCTTTCTGAGTTTTTACCCATGGGGGAACAGATTTTGGACTTTCAGGACAATAATACACTGGTTCTTCATTTACATAAACAGCTTCCTTTTGTGGAGCAGTTTGATTATTGTTGAATTCAGGTTGAGAGTTTTGTTTTCTTGGAGTAACAGGAATCGACATCGAGGATTGATATCGTGGTTGGTCTTGAGGCTGACACTGTTTATTGGGTGGAGAGGTGGGAACAGGATTATTCTGAGACCTCCACTGTTGATTGTAGTTGTCTTGTCTATTATTATTGTTGTTATCCTGCTGTTGCACCCAAGGATTGTACTGCTGCTGTGGTGGCTGACACTGTTGCTGTTGTTGATTTTGACCTACGAATTTATTTTCTTGTTTCCAGGAGGGAATGTAAGCGTTATCTGCTTGATTATTCTTGCTTTCATTCGATTGCCATGGAGGCGTGTATGTAGGCTGTTGATTGTTTATTTTGCTATTATGATAAATAGATTGCCGATCTTCTGGCTCACGAGGTTGTCGATTAAGAGTGCTGGTCCGCCACGGCGTTGGATCGTCTTCTCTGGGACTCTGTGTCGCTGGTTCCTTGATGTTATTGTAAATTGCATTGCTATTTTGCGTATTGTTTACGTAATTATCTTGTACTCTCGGTGCATTTCTGGGAAGAGTGTGGAACACAGGTCTAGGGGAAGTTTGATTAGTGTACTCAGGAGAGCACTGTTGAACGTTAGGTGAAAATTGATTACGGTTCGACTGTGCAAACTGAGGGCTGTGAACATTGTTAGCAGGGGAATCCCTTCTCTCCGGTTGCCTCCAGTTGTTGTTAGGTGTAGGGGAGTAGGGTGAGCCGTTACTGACAGGTGACGGAGCGCCAAATGGTTGTGGGCTTTTATTAAATTGAGAATCTTGCCTCTGCAATAATTCTCTTGTCAATGGTGAACCGTTGACATTAGGTGAATTCGATTTTTGATGAGCATATTGCGCCTCCGGCCTGTGAATAGGACTTTCTGGCTGATTTCGGTTACCGTAAGGATAATTAGATCCCTGAGAAGTTTGGCCTTGCGGAGCATACATCTGAGGCGGCTGCTGTGAAAATGAGGACGGTGGCATTGTCACCGTCAGTGGACTAGGTTTCTTGTCCTGAAACTTAGGCACCGGGCCGATGCGGTTTAGCTCAGCCTTTTCTGCTTCCCAGTGATAAGGACTATTGGTTTTCCTGAGCATGCCTATGGGATTTTCCGGGATTACGATTTCTGGTCTCTCTCCTACTGTCACTGGCTTAGGTGACTTAGATGTTGGTGCCTCAATTACCAGTGGAGGAGGCGGGGGTGGTGCTGGAATCTTGGGAGGTGGAGGTGGAGGGGGTGCGGGTCCTCCTTGAGGGTGATAAGCGGTTGCTGGATGAGGCTGCTGCGCATAAGCCTGCTCATGTTCTTCTTGAGAGCGTTGCCTCGCCAATCTTCTCGCCATGCTAGGTGTTCGGATTTGTGACAAATCCAAACCCCCAGGCGTGTAGGTAAACGGTTTCTTGTCCTTAGTCATCATCGCATTTTGGATGCACGGTGGCGGCTCGACGCTACCCATTGGCTGAAATTGAGAAGACGCCACATGTTACAAGCTTGTTAAAGTAAACTAAAAATAATGTTCCCCGAAATTTTCTCTTTACTTCCGAGACTGTGGGACGTATATTTACATAATCTCGTCGAAGAATTCCAAACAATCGCGGTAACTTTAATATAATTTTTGCAAACGATTTTTTTACGTTCAATCATTTTTAACATGTAAAGGTGAATAGGTTATAATATTATTACGTTTTCGTCGAATACTTAGTACTGTGCAAGCAAGTAGTGAACGGACTTAATTGGACTTCTAATAGGTAATCGGTACAGATGAATGAAACACTTACATTAGGTTGATTTTTCCCGTAGTTTGGAATTCTGCCGATGTGACCGGCTAGTGGTCCGTACCTGGAAGGCAGCCAATGCGAAGTTATTTTTGCTCTAGGACAAACGTTGACGACAATAGTACAATGAGCCCTGACATGTTACAATGCTTGAGACATTTTTCATACAATCACTTTCAGGTAACGAAAAGAAGAACTCATAATTTTGCACCATTTTTAACTTTAAATCGTACAATCTAGGACGTAAATAATCTTAAGTAGAATATGGTATACACTGGTGTGTTTAAAACACTAAAGGTACTTCAAACATAATGGTATTAAATTTTACATCGAATTTACAGAATTTGTCCAAATTAAAGTAATATTGATGAATAATTTGATTATGTAGCATACAATTATCAATATTTATATTAAAAACATCTACGAAGGAATCTCGATCACAAAATATAAAAAAGAAAATACATAAGGCAGCTCTACATGGACAAGGGCATCTCTTACAAGAGGATGAACATAATAAGAATGCACAAAACTCACCCGTTCTCAGCCATGATCCGTGTGGAAATCAACAGTCCATCCGAAAGGTCGTCGCTGAAATGAGATCACACGGTCAAAACGTACTAAACTGCGGGAATACGCGCAATCGTATCGGTGGAATTCGTCCTTGCGTACGGTCTGAAAGATGTACTTTTCAAATGAAATTTGCATGTTTCAAAGTTCACACAGCTGACTAAGCATGGAGATCTCACAATTTTAGTTCTAGCATTACAATGCTAGTACCCTTTGATAATCTACTAGATAATTAACATGGTGTGCGTAGTCAAGCCATTCAAGTTTTAATTCAGACTTCAGGTATCTGGCGCAATGCACCCGCGGGCAGATATACAATTTAATTAAACTCCACATAGCTTTCCGGAAATATGCAATCCAACTTTGAATAGCATTGGATTTGTGAGTTTATGATGCAAAAAGGACCATATTATTTTATGAATAATTCATCACAATTTGGCTGTCTTCTTCTGCACAATAAAAATCTAGAATACATGTGCAGCTCGTAGATTTAAAGGTGCCAAAAATCTGAGATATTGTATTTTCGTTTCAGCAGCAATGGACAAGATGAGAATCGCAACAATTTTCACCGACACCTGATAAGAAATGGTAACGGAACAAAAAGTAGATGTGATATTTTGCAACATACGCCAACTTGGGCCAGTTATCTAACACAAAAAACTTCCATGATCATAATATTCCTTACTTAAAAGTTTTTTTATGATAACCACTACAAGGATAGTTATATTCGATGCTTATACCAATATATGTAGCGTCTTTTCTGAGACAAGTCACATTTTGTAATAGTTCACTCGATCTTTTGCAAAAGCCAGCGGTAAAGACAGCAATCGTTTGGACAACTTTTCCTCAGGAAACTTCTGTTAAAGACGCACACTTAAAGTTTCAAGAAAATATTTGAAATGCAAAGCTCAAAAACTAGAAATTTCCATTGGCTATCAAACCAGAATTTCAATTCAACTATTGAAAATCCGTTTACAAGAATCCGGAGTTGTGGAAATTTACTCCCTAAGTTCCGTTTATACTTACACCGACTGTCGTTATACCAACGATATCTAATTTGATGAATTGTTCATGTTTGTTTGATTTTTTCAAAAGGTGAACGGGAACCTAAACGAGTTTTATCAGGATTTGCCTGTCCCGCGGTCTGTCCATACCTCTTTATACATAAACGCCTTACGTGATTGCGGCAAGACGCAATTCGTCACCTAAAATAAACCTGGCCGCCTGCCACACCTAATAATAAACAACTGAGTGCCAAATTCTCGCCACATCTCATCTCTATCGTTAAAGGCTTTATGGTAGTATTTTGTTCAGCTCTTTACAAACAAGTATTTGTTTAGTCTATATTTATTTTTACTCGATGACTCATTCATGATTTTGAACGTGTTTCAAATGTGTTTGCATGATACATCTTATGTCAAACATGATGTTTATTGCAGGTGCAAATACCAAATTCCTTAGCATCATCCAGTGCAAAAAAAACTTCTTAACGAGCCTCTCTCCAAAAGTCATGACGACTGGACTAATTTACAGCCTAGGTAGGACTAAATTCCAGCGTACGAGTACACAAAATCATAAGAAA
>NW_020653891.1:0-14495 GCF_003589595.1 Hyposmocoma kahamanoa | reverse complement strand
CCAGATTGTAAATTGCCCTAACTGCACGTTTCTGCAGGACAAAGATTCTATTGATATCGGCGGCATTACCCCAAAGCAAAATGCCGTATGTCATTAGACTGTGAAAGTAGCTGAAGTAAACCAATCTAGCGGTTTCGACGTCTGAAAGTTTCCTTATTTTTTTAATCGCGTACACTGCAGAGCTGAGCCGTTTTGACAACTTACTTATATGGGGACCCCATTGCAATTTAGCATCTAACGTTATACCTAGAAATACAACTGTATCCACAAGATTCAATTTTTCGTTTCTAACTACAATGTTTGTAACCGTCTCTCTAACATTGGGTAATGTAAATTTCACACAATTTGTTTTTTTCTCATTAAGAAGTAGGTTATTAACAGCAAACCAATCAACTACTTTAGATATAGCATTGTTCACATCGTCATAGGAACATTGGTGCCTTTTAACTTTAAATAATAAGGAAGTATCATCAGCAAACAATACTATCTCATGTTTTATACCCTCCATAAGGCTAGGTAAATCATTAATATAAACTAAAAATAAAAATGGGCCTAGAATTGAACCTTGAGGGACACCCATGCTAATTACAGACCCTGACGATCTCGTACCGTTAACATCGACCCTCTGTACCCTACCACGCAAATACGATTTAAGAAGGTCGAGATCACGTCCCGCCACACCATAATGGCGAAGTTTCCTGACCAGTGTATCATGGTGCACACAATCAAAAGCCTTGGAAAGGTCACAGAATACACCAATAGCATCATGTGAGACTTCCCATGCATCAAATATATGATTAATCAACTCTACACCAGCGTCGGTTGTAGAGCGACCCCGAGTGAAACCAAATTGTTTAGGAGACATTAAATTATTACTATAAAAATGTGCACACATCTGATTTAGAATAATTTTTTCAAATATTTTACTGAGAGTTGGTAGTATTGATATAGGTCTGAAATTGGTGGGGTCAGAAATACTACCAGATTTGAAAAGTGGAATAACTTTACTTTGCTTCATGAGGTCAGGAAAGACACCATCATCAACACATTTATTAAAGACACAGGCTAAGTAAGGCGCAATACAATCAACTATAGAACTAATTACTCTGACTGAAAGACCATCAAGATCAGCAGTATTTTTTATATTTATAGACTTAAAGGCTTTAACAATATCGTTTGGAAATACATGACGGAACCTTAAATTAGTGATACTAACTGCATTATTTTCTTTTAGTAAGGATTCAGCGGCCGTGGGAGATGAATTTAACGAATTAGTAGTCAAAATTGGAATGTTGGTAAAAAAATTTTCAAATATTTTAGCAACTTCTGCGTCTGTGTTTACAATTTTGTCATTAAATCTTAGTTGAAAATCTAAGTTACGAGGTTTGACCCTTCCAGTTTCGCTATTTATAATATTCCAAGTCGTTTTTACTACATTCGCGCTGCTTTTTATTTTATTATTAATAAACATTGCTTTGGCTGCCACACAAACACGTTTAAACATTTTCGAATATTTCCTAACAAAATCATTAAAACTGTTACTAGTGTTATAAGTTCTTTCATCGTAAAGATCATACAGCCTTTGTCTATTTTTGTGAATTCCCACAGTCGCCCATTCACTAAATTTCAATGAATTATTAATAGTTATGATTTTGGACTTAAAAACATTATCACGTTCACTTTTCACTATGTTGAAAACTGAATTATACAATTTATTGGGATCGTTAACGTACGGAATGTCAGTTAGTTTAAGCATTACGTTATTTCTATAAGCTTTAAGTCGACCATTATTTATCGGAACACATGTGATATCCTTTTTCGGCATTTTGTCAACAGTTATATTAAAAGTGGCCAATTGACCGCAGTGATCTGAAGTTAATTTATTTATAATAGATTTATTACTAGGTACGGCGTTGGTATAAATGTTGTCTAAACAAGTGGCAGTAGTAGAAGTTATTCTAGTAGGCACCAAAAAAAGATTCACAAGGTTATAACATTGGAAAAATGATATGAGCCTACTGCTAGCACTGGAATCTTCTAATAAGTTGACATTGAAGTCACCACAAACAGCAATATATTTATTTATATTATTTAATTTGGCTAAAACTTCATCTAATCTTTTTTCAAATAGTTCGTAAGATGAATGAGGGGGTCTATACACGCTTAATATAACAAGCCGTTCAAGCTCTATGCAGGATATCTCTATAGTCCGCTCAATAGATAGGCTCACAATATCTGTACGTTCTTTAAATTTTAAATTATTTTTAATAAGAATTAAAGAGCCGCCGTGAATAGCTTTTTCTCTGCTGAACGAACTAGCCACCTGGTGATTGTTGAAGCTAAACATGAACTGATGTTGTGATAGAAAGTGGTGTTCAGTAATACAAAGAATATCAATATTGTTACAGTTAATAAATAATTCTATTTCTAGCTCTTTGCCTTTCATGCCTTGAATATTTTGGTGCACCAGGTTTAATATAAAATTTATTTTATTCCTGTGTGTTTTAGGTTGGTTTCTTACTGTCAATGTGTTGCAAGAGTATCTCTCCGTTGTCTTATTAATTAATTTAAATAATTAGAAATTGAATTAATTTCAACAGAATTATTATTGTCAGTAAACTGACCTATGTCAACGGACTGCTCAATAGAAGCAGCCGGTCTGGTAGCCAATGATTTGGCTGAATTATTAATATAATATGATAGCATCTCTGCTATCTGTCTCCTAAAATAACTAGTAAGATAATACCTATCTTTAGTCAAATAAAAATATTTACTAATAAAATTATTAGTATCCATAAAATGAAATTTACTATAATGAAATGTCAAGCTGTGTAATGTCCTATTTAAGTTATGCCTCAAATTATTTTCACTTGTTGTGAGGCAATTGCTGAAGGGAAAAGCTAACAAAATAATTTCTTTTATATTAATTAAATTATTTAATTGTGAAAAATATTGTATTAAATCTTTTTTGTTACATTTTCCTCTTCTGCCAATTAAAATTATTAATGTAGTGTCTTTGTCAAACTTAGTTGACAAAATACTATCTAATATTTTACAGTATGTTGCACCTGGCATGCAAATATTTGTTAATTTTAATCCTAGGTGGTTAAGTTGCAAACCTATATTTTTACCCATTTCATCACTATACATAACTATATTATTTTGAATTTCATTTGATCTAGTTATTGACAAAGAGGTATTTTTTGATTCTAAACTAGATTCCTGCAACAACAATGAGGAGGGATTAGTGACACACACAGACAGGGAGGATTGTGGTTTTATTTCTTTGCAATTGCAAACTTGATTATTTGTTAAAGAGTCAAATCTGTCATTATTATATCTACACAAATCTAATAAATTATCCATAGCATGTGTGTGCTCCTTAATCTCCTGTTGCGCAGTTTCATATTTCTGTGTTATTAATTTTAATGAATTTGTTACACTATGTAATTCTGCCTGGAGGCGCTGTGTGTCACATTCATAGCTAAGCCTATTTTTCTCAAGATTTTGTGTACAATCACTCAATTCATTCAACAAACTCTGACGTTCTTTTCTTAATGATACATTTTTACAAAATGCTGCATTTTTCTTTATTAATTTATTTGTACTGGATATGTATTTATTAATTTTGACATACTTTTTTAATTTTTTTTTACTACAATTTAAAGCTAAAGCTGTTGAATTAAATGAGTTACTTTCACAAGTCAGATCAGTGGTGATTGGTTCTGAACAGGAGGGTGGTACAGCACAGACCATTGTGGGAGCACTGCTGATCAGCTCATCAAATAGGGACTGCGACTGTGTTGACTGTTGTTCGTCCCTTGCTTGTTCCATTATAGTTATTTGATTGTATGCGTCTCGTAGGTCACATTCTAATGAAGAAATGCGTGCAAGGGCTTCTTCGAATGCGCTGCTGCTTTGGTCGAATCCATCTACCACAATCTGTAGCTGGTCTCTTTGGTACTGTACCTCCGTAATTTGTATAAGCAATTCAGCCATATCACTTTTTAATTGCCTATTCCTATCTAAAATGTCCAATATTTCCTTTTCACTATCGTTTCTTTCTGTTAGCAGTTGCTCATTCAGTGCCTTTGCTGTTTTGAGTTCTAATAAAGCGTGTTGGAGTTTATCCTCCAATTGACGTTCCGCAGCAGCTTTGCGTGTAAACATTGTGTATGCTTTTGAAAAATAAAATGAAAACAATTTGAAAGAACGTTAGCAAGAAAGACAGCTGATCGAGCGATTACTAAATAGTGAGGTTATGTTACTTACAATTTATCCGTACAAAGACTAAATATTAGACAAAATAACCACTCTTCAGTTATATTATAAGTTTAACTACCTATTTATCTTAATAATTATGGAAATACTTACGAAATAGCACAGAATTTTTAAAAACAAATTCGTAACGGCTATCTTTCCAAAGTGACTAGAAAATGCTCAAATTACCTTTAACCTCGATAATTACTGTTGCAGTTGTGTAACAATGAACTTAATTGATAAATGTGATTTGCAAACACTGATATTATTTCACATAAGACACTTTTTGAAAAGTATTAGGCCGGTTAACCTGACTGTTTTCAACGTCACTTTGTTTACTTACTCAACCTGATCAAATCACTATGTATGCACTTAAAAACTGTATAAGTATATTTTGTAATGATATTATTCAGCAATGAAATGGGGTTTTACAAGAATAACACGATAAAAACAATTAAATTTAAAATAAAATTACGGAACACTTAAGTTTACAACTTAACCCTTAACCTCGGCCAAGATATGAGACTTGTCAATTGATGTCACAGGGTGCGGTGTCGCCCCACAGATCTTTGCGACTTAAAACTCCAAGTGGCATTGCAACTGATACGGACAGGCGTGTCGCTTGATATCATAAAAACCGACCTCAAACATTGACTTACAAATAAATGGACGACGGGTCTAATACAAAAACAACGAAAAAAATGTCCCAAGTCAACCTATTTAAACGTAGTGACATGTAAAGGAATATGAAAAAGCTAAAACTTTGAATTTAAATTGTAATGTCATCGCAGCACTAATTTTGCTTGCTTCGCTGTCAGTCGAACAAACGAAGACTAAAGCGTGAATGACGCTCTGTATACGATTTTAACGCCCTATAAGTTCGGACACTTTTTAGCGCGGACCCGACGTCCATATAATTGTATGTCAATGACCTCAAAAGTCTTTCTTAGTTTGCCACCCTTAGAGGTGAAATATTTTCTTCAGGTTTAAAAAAATGAAACCACTACTAAGGTACCCTCTTTCAAAAAAAAATCGGTTCATAAATTCCGGTGGCATCGCGTAACATACATACAAAAAAAAAACAAACAGTCGAATTGACAACCTCCTCCTTTTTTTGAAGTCGGTTAAAAACTATTCTTCACACACTAGATTACCACAGTTCTTATTTCAAATACAGTGACCTTAAATATCTATATCATACCTAACGTGACCATGCGTCCCGTTTTCAGCGGGACAATCCTGCTTTTAAGGTTCGTGTCCCGCTATCCCTTAAATCTTAAAACTTTGACATAATACGACACACATGACATATAAATTTATAAATCATGCAAATAAGGCCCATTTGCCTGTTGAGTTGCCAGCGATGGATGGCCCTTATTTTTGGTTATATACTCGATTGTTCATCCGAGAAATACATAAGGTGAGCCTACCAGACTACACAAGATTACTTACTTTTTTAAATTTTTGATCATTGAAGCTTTTTAGTTCCTTTTTAAATTTTATTAATCATGAAATATTTCGTAACCATCATAAACAGATGTTTTATTTTTAAAACAATAATAAAGGACTTATATCGAATTAGTATAGAGCTTGGTACTTTATTCCGAGAAAAATTTAACCAGCGTTAACTTTTTTGCTCGATATAAGCTTGAAATAAAAAGCTTAGCAAAGTAATTTAAAAAAATATTGTGATCTGCATTTTTTATTTATTTATTTAAAACAAAAGTGTAATAGATATGTTAAATTAATTCCAGCAACACTGCGATACTAAAAAAAGTCCAAAAAGCAGCAAGACTTAAACGCTAAAATATTCAAAATCTAAATTCTAATTGGCTAATTAAATTGCATTCTTGTGAATGACTTCTGATCTATTTTTTTATGGCATTGGCCACTGGCCAATATACAAAAAATTACATAAAAATTCCATTCCGTTTCATGGGATTGCGTTCCGTTTTACTTTACATAGTATTAAAAATCCCTAACGATTTTCTGGAAATTTGCAGGTTAACAATAATTTGTTTTTAATTTAGACTTTCTAGATTTTGATAGCTCTTTACAAAAAACCAACTAATAACCTGGTTAAATTTTCCATTTATTTTAGTACCACTAAAGGAACATCTCTTTTACAGGCGTCCCGCTTTGAAAGAAAAATACATGGTCACGTTATTCATATCCCGTAAACTAGTGGTATACGTCACCAAGTCGCAGTTCAATACTCTGGCTAAATAGAGCTTAAATCTACATATGTCTAAGGACGATATTTGAATACTGATTTCGATGTTGTTATTAAGATACTTGTCACCATTATAATGTTATTAATGTCATAATAATAGTATAATAGTTAACCTATATGTAATCCCACTTTGGGTATAAACTTCCTCTAACAATTAAAGGACTTGGACTGTACTTCTAACGCGGGTGCAATGCGAATGGAAACTTCATAATCATCATTAATACAAAGATCGAATACTCAGGAAAAATTCCGAGTTCTACTGCATCTAATTGTATGTCTCAAAGTGACTGATGCAATGGCAGTTGTAGGTACGCGTGTCGCTTACCACCAGGCGTACAACTTCATAAACAAAAATCACGCTTGACTGTCTTCCCCTTAGTAACAAGTCTCCAGAGTATAGAATGAGATACGCTGACATCTAAACATATTTGTTAAATAACAAAAGAAAATATAAAAACAGTACAAAATAGCTCACGGTCTCCATCAATGTAAATACAAGTGACCTTTGGGGGTTAGATAGCGTTCATTGTTCTTCGCGTGAACGGTCCCTGGAGGCAACAAAAGAAGCAAGGCAATAGACAAAACCGAAGATATAAAAGTATAAATATTATTAACCATACAATGATTGAACAGTTAGAAAAAAATCCTTCAATCTGGCTGGATTCAAACCAACGTTTTGCAGCAAACCGTGTCAGACGCTATGCCAACGAAGCCGCGAAACAAACTAGCGGATGAATTTTTCTATGTACTTGTTGCAAATCTTTGTTTTTTTTTTTGGTTTTTTGAACTTTTTGCCTTAGCGTCACCTTTACAACTAGCAGCAGCTGACTAAAGATGTCACTTTATACATTGTAATTTTTAAATTTATTGATTGTCGCGATGTCATGAAAGGGAAGACGTCTAGCACTACTATCGAGTACTACCGAGTCACCGACGTCATCAAATTAACATTGCTACTAATTTTTTTATGCACACACACGGTGTCATGGACACACACAGACAACCCCAAATTACACCCAAATTCACGAGCGAAATAAATGTAGGCCATAAAAATATTTCTCCCGGCCCGGGAATCAAACCTCTGCATGGCAGTCCAGCATGGTAACCGTTCAGCCACGAAGGCAGTTTATTTAATTCCGTAATTTCTTCGTATTGAAGTCAAACCCATAGCCGTGACCTACTGCCACTCAAGCAGAGGCCGTGGGTTCGAGTCCGGGCTCGCACCTCTGCTTTTCGGTGAAGGAATATATCGTGACGAAACCTGCACGTCGAAGAAGGTCCACAATCCTCGGAAAACGTATAAAGTTAAAACTTGCATTGCGCCAGTGTGGCAGATTGTGGCCTAAACCCTCGCCTGAGAGGAGACCCATACCCAGCAGTAGATGGAGTGATATTTAAATGGGTTGATGATGATGAAGTCAAAACAAAAAGCTTAACAATTTCTTAACTATCGAGTTCTAAGAAATGAAACTATTTTTCCGGATACAAATCGCGTATGTTTACTTCTTCAAACAAGAAGTATTTGTACCCGCGTCAAAGAACATGAAACCGATGATGTCAAACAACGTCGCGTAAACAAGTCTGCAGTCTGCGAGCATGTCATGGATAAACCTACACATTCAATGAAGTTTGACAAACCCCACATCCTTGCAAAAGAAGTCCGTTATTTACCCAGGATGATTAGGAAATTAAAAAACATCCTAATTTCAACAGCGAAGATGGTTTCTCCGTACCACCAGTTTGGGATCCAGTATTTCCTTTGATGAAAAACCCCAAACAGACATAAGACTGCAGTACTAATTAATATGTTTTAATTTATTCTAATTTCTATTATTAATTAATAATAAATTTAACTCAATAAAAATTCATAAAACGTAATGAAGCGTAAATTGGAATGTTTTCTTTTGTAACTATAGTGAAAAAATAGGGTGGTTTGCATTAATATTAGACATAACTGGTTGATGACTGTACTACCTCAGTCAACCGTGACCATGGGACCTGTAAAGGGCCTGAAACGTCGGTTTGTTTGAAAAAACAAATATAAGCGATTTAAATCCGGAAAAATAGTTCCATTCTAACTTAAAAACTATCTTATTTACCTTATCAATGTCCAATCACACAGCGTCCATTTCTGCAACAAAGATAGTTTTATTTTAATCTAATTCCATTATCGCCCGGCTTCCAATAATTGGATGGATAATTTGAAATAATAAAATTTAGTTTTATTTCTTATTAACCAACCTGTCGAGGCTAGTTGGCGTTTTTCTTTAGCTTTCATTCTTTTACGGGGAACTGTATAAGTTTTTACAATAAGATACCGGAGCATTATATTAAGTTTACCATTTCATAATTTTAAAACTTACATTAAACGTATTTTAATTGAAAAATCATATCACAAAATTGTAGACTACGTGTTAGATAAAGATGTATGGAAAGATAACGTGAGTCTTGATTCCACACAAATATGATTCAAAATGTGTTCTATCGCATTTAAATTTATTTGAAAAGAGCAATCCCTAAAGTTTCTTGCTTGTTCTTCTCAGGGAGGTCAGCGTAGTGAACGAGCCGTAGCTTAAAAATGACGTTTTCAAGTGTAAAAATACCTATGGAATAAATGATTATTTTACTGTTTTTGTTCTTGTGTGTGAGAAATGAAGGGTATATAATACCAAGCGATGGGACGAACAAGTCGTGCGTCTGATGGTAAACGCGTCTTTTCATAGCAGTTCCTTTGTCACTCAAAACTTTAAATTGCAAAGATTTGAGAGGCTTTACCACTGCACCCTTCATCCCGAGACACTTGAAAAGCCTCGTGTCCCTGTAATTTCACCAACACCCTACAAAACCGGACAGTAATGTTAATATTACCGCTTGGTGACAGAAATAGGAACTGTGACAGTACTTTCTTGGACGAACTCTTTCACAAGGAACTCTACTGCTTCTTTATATCTCTTTCGCCACTTTTTTATGTAAAGAAGGAGATAAACGAGCAGACGTGCCACTTGATAGGTGGTCATCGTCGCCCATGGACATTTGCAATATCAGATGAGCTGCCTATGCGTTGCCAGCCTTTGAGAGCCCTCTAAACACGCTTTTTGAAGAATCCCATTTCATAGCGTAAAGGAAATACTTCAGAAAGAAGATGATTCCACACCTTGCAGGTTTGAGGAAGAAACGGACGAGATGTCCGCGTAGTCTTATAATGCCAGGCATCTAAGATATGGGGATGGACTCCACTCCTTTGGCGGGAGGTGTGATGGTAGAAATGAGACGGTGGCACCAGTTCGAAAAGTTCCTCAGAGCACTCCCCATTATAAAGACCGTAGAACACACAAAGAGAGCCAACGTCTCCCCGTAGGCTCTCGGGGCCTCAAGGAGCTCGATAATACGAACAGCCCTACATTGGATGGAGTCAAGTGGATCAAGTTGGTATTTGGGAGCTCCTGCAGAGATGCGAACAATACTCCATATGGGGCCGTACTTGTGGAGAGAAGTACTGCTTCGCTCTATTGAGCACTCCGAGCTTTTTTGAAGCCAGTTTGACTTTGCTCTCCAAATGACTCCGGAACTGGACTTCGTTCGTGATGTCGACTCCAAGTATCCCAACTCTACTATCATTGCATCTACTTTGTATTCACAAACCGCCTCCACATACCTTTTTCTATTTTCGTCACTGCGTCCACACCCTCCACTCTGTCACATAACCTCAGATAACATTTTATAAGGAACTTTAGTTCCTCTTGGGGCCGATTTATAGTGAATAACATGAAGTATTTATATATTAAGCATTACAACGCGCTATTGACGGTATCAACAAGTAAAGTCCAGTTAAAATCGTCGTTTTTTCCTACTACTGATACTAATTACTCACATATTAAATGTAACATGGTAATAAAAACCGGTCTGAACTCGTATCAACCGATTAAATCCAGTTACAATAAACAAGGAAATTAACTATTATGACTGATTATAAAGATGGTATAAACACATTGAATATTCGTGATGATGTAAAAAATATATATAAAAATGAGGCGTAGTTTTAATGGATGTAACGATTTGAAGAGTAATTTGCTTAATTTAAGAGATAAAGATATCTGATTTAACCAATACACTTTTACATAGCATTATCAAGTTCTTAGATTTTCATCGTGTATTAGGTATTTTCAAACAAACCAATGTTTCGGGCCCTTTGCATGTCTCATGGTCACGGCTGAGAGATGTTGAAGTTATCAATCAGTTATGTTTAAATTTTATTAATGAAAAAGACCCTATTCTGATACAATAGTTCCAAAATCACTTCATTACTTGTTTTGTATTTATCAAACATTTATGTACGCTTTACCATATAGGTATATTGTAAATACCATACAAAATATTTAATTTCAGCAATATGATTCTTTCACATGAAATTGATTCATTAAATTACTCCACGAAGTCTGAGGAGATAGTGGAGTACATCAGGTTGAAATCCAAATACACCCTGAGGGTCGAGCGGTTGGAGTCCCGCCACTACGTGAACTTTAATTCGTTTGTGGTGAGAGTGCCGACCGAACATCTGTCGACCTTCATGATGGAGGAGTTCTGGCCGAAGGGTGTCCTATACCGGCGATTCCGTGGCCGGTTGCCTGACACCAGATGGCGCCACACGTCGCCGACAACCTAAATACGTGTTAAATTAGTAATAGTGTTATTTTATATTGTTATGTATGTTAGTCTGTAAGGTATGTATCTATGGGTCTCAGTAACCTGAATATAAATAAAGAAATAAAAAAAAAATAAAAGGGAATTAGAAATAATAATAAAACATTTTTTATTAATAGCATCAAAACTTTCAGAATGTATAAACAAAGATTCGACCCAGCGTCTTCTAGCAAAATGAGCTCTAAATCGCAAAGATCTGAGGGGCACTGCCACCACGCCCGTCATCCCGAGGCATAAGGCACAAGTCCCAAGTGCCTGTAATTTCACCAGCACCCATACTTATCAAATTTTTTTTTTCTTTTTGGTTGTCAACGATTATTTTGCCAATAAGTATAACAAACTATTGGAGTATGTCACAAAAAATGATTGAATGTCATGGTGGTGACGTCCTGACTTTCAATAAAACTTAATTAACAGGTATGTACATTTTTATTTTTCTTTATGCTATAAGGTATCGCAGGTACATGGTTATAGCGCAACAATTTTTGTTTGATTTCTTATATGTATATATCTATGTACATATTTTTACAAAGATACGTACAGACGAGAGCACCTCATGCTTGCCAATAATTTATTTATTTATTTGCAAACTTTACAGCTTTTAAATTTGGTTTGCAATTCTGAATAATCTACTTACAGAGCCAATTTCAAAGTTTGTAAGATTACAATTCATTTTTTTACGTTACATAAAAACTAATTTGATGCCAGAACGAAGCGACTCAAAATATTGTTTATCAAAGAACAATGTAACAAATTGAAATGCATATTGATAACATGTTATAACTGAATTCCGTTGTAATAATAGATTTAGACATAAATTTTTTAATTACTATGTTTTTTAAATGAAGCGACTTACAATATAGTATAATAAACAAATGGACTGTAGTAGAGTACGCGTATTTGTGTGTCTACTTGTGTAAAGGTGTACATATGTGTATATGTGTGAATGTGTGTTTTGTTAAAGTTTTTATTTCAACTCTATATCCCTTACGATAAGAACTGTCTAAATTCCAAACGCTAACTTGATGTCTTTTTTTATTTTTTATTGAATGGATATTCATTTATTTTTTATGTGAAATGACTCCACTACTTTATTTAGAAAAACATTTAGAAAAATCCCGACGTCTTCTAGCAAATCGTGCAAAAGTAAGCTTAGGTGGCATAGCGTCTGGCACGGTTTGCTAGAAGACGTCGGTTCGAATCCGGCCGGATGGAAGGATTTTTAAGTGTTCGATCTTTGTATTCAATCATTATCATCATCATCATATCAGCCGGAAGACATCCACTGCTGAATATAAGCCTCCCCCAAAGATTGCCAAACTAGCCGGTCGGACGCAACGTGCATCTATCGGTTAACCGCCACCCTTACCAGGCCATACGTCCATTTAGTAGGGGGCCGTCCCACTGAACGCCTTCCAGTTCGTGGTCTCCATTCAAGAACCTTTCTGCCTCATTTATATTAATAGTTATAACAAACTAGTTGATGTCTCATTGTTATGTGCGTGATGTAAAAAGGTAATAAAGTTAGTAACAAACAATATCTGATTAAAAAGGACAAAAAGGCGACATTGTTAAAAAACGCTAAACCTAAATCCATAAAAATTTAAAAGCTTCTAAATTGTCACCTCTAAATATTGGAAGCTTGTAGTCAAACAAGTTTTAACATCGGGAGTAAATGGAATGGACCGCTCGATAGATGAATTTATAAAGTAATTGTAACTTTTTAATAAAAAACCAACCTCTATATGCCAAGTTTTGTTGACGTCGGTTACCGGAAAGTTCGCGATACTGGACTCGTCAGCTAGTTTTCCACCTTTAGGCTGCCTTTCCATCAGAGACGTGTGATGTAACGAGGCAGAGAGCAAGGAAAAAATCCACCAATCGCTCATCGCTTAGCGCAGGTCCGGTGGAAAGGTACGAAAAATCTGTACGAGAAATGTGTGCGAGGGATACGGGAGAGGAATGTGTGCGAAACGATGTAGGAAACTAGAGGTACTGAAAGTATGACAGTAACGGAAACTGACATACGTCAGTTAGTGTTACCACTCTTCTCACGCCACCACTCACCCCACCACACCAAACCCCATCCGCGTATAGCTGACAAGAGTTCGCAACATATCCTCGCATATTTCTGGTGGAAAGGCAGCCAGTTTTGTAATACATACATACACTGCATGTAGAACTATGTTTATGAAAAATACAAAAGTTAACATTTTAATTCAATAACAATAATAATCTTTATTTGTCTCTTACAAAGTTATCCTATAAATAAGTAATTTACATTATGGACTTAGTATGAATACATCTTTGTAAGGACGTCGGGTCCGCGCTAAAAAGTGTCCGCACTTGTAAGGCGCTAAAATCGTATACAGAGCTACAAACTCCGCTTTAGTCTTCATTTGTTCTACTGACAGCGCGATACTGCGATGACATTACAATTTAAATTTCGAATAGGTTGACTTGGGACATTTTTTTCGTGGTTTTTGTATTAGACCCGTCGTCCATTTATTTGTAAGTTAATGTTTGTAAGAGACTGGAGTCCATACTAGGATTTGACCTGTGTTACGGATCTCCAGGCACTCACCAACCGGACTTCGCACTGTATTCTACATAATATAAGAGCGTTACCGTGTTCTAAATTACAGAGAGCGGGTTTTATAACTGATTATTTTAATAATATAAGAAAGTAATGGAATAAAACAAAATTGTGTGTGTGTGTGTGTGTGTGTAAGTGTGTGTGTGTGTGTGTGTGTATGTGTGTGTACAGTTATAGCTAGGAGATCTTCAGTGGACTGATAATCAAGACTGAGTAACCACTTTGTAATTTTAGTCTTACATTCGTTTTTAGTTAGAGGATAGAAGGCAAGTATATTGATAATTCAATATAGATGATCAAATCCGCCTATTCTTGTTAAAACGTATATGAATGAAAATTGATCTCTATTCTAGCAGGCCAACTGTCAAAATAAGAATTAAGAAGGCAATAACGCAATTAGTAATACTTAGAACGTCGAAGCATTTACAGTTAAGTCATTTTTGGCAAAACATTATCTTCTTTCACAATCTATCGACAACAACTACATAACTATTTAAAATTTTATGAAAACTGGCAACCCTACACATGGTATTTTACTCCGTCTTGGAAAGACAGACTATACGTAGTCTATCTCAAAAGTGGTTACTTTTTGTCAACCTGAAAAAAGCCTGTTCCTTCCTCATTTGAAGCAAATCGGTAAAAAATCAGATAAAAACACTGACTTACAATTATATGGACGTCGGGTCCGCGCTAAAAAGTGTCCGA